>NC_138768.1:741455515-742015515 GCF_965119305.1 Pelophylax lessonae
CTTTCCTGAAGAGATGAGTTTTCAGGTTTGCCTGAAGGCAGCCAGAGTAGGAGATATCTGGACAGATTGTGGTAGAGAGGATGGGAGAGGCTCTGGAGAAGTCCTGGAGATGAGTTTGGGTGATATTTGGAGACAAGATTGGTGATGTAGCTTGGGCTTGGGGCAGAGTTGTGGATGGGTTTGTAAGTTGTTAGTACTTTTAATTTAATTAGCTGGGCGATCGGATAATACAAGGACAAGGGACTCTTTTACCACAGGTATTTTTAAAATGCTGACAATTTATGCTGCGCTTTACATACTGCACATTCACATCAGTCCTTGCCCTCAAGGAGCATGCAGGCTAAGGCTCTTTTGTTGCATACATAAACATGTACGAAAGCCAACTTAGAAAGGATTTGCATAACCTACCAGTATGTTTTAGAGTGCGGAAGGAAACTGGAGTACACAGTGAAAACCCATGCAAACACAATGAGAACATGCCAACTCCATGCAAATAGTGTCCTGATTAGAACTTGAATCAGATGAGGGTGTATTCTGGTTCTGTGGGGGTGGAGAATCGAAGGGCATGGGCAGTATAAAAGGTATATTCAGGTTGTGTGGGGATGGTGAATCCCAGGGTTGAGGGGAGTTCTAGGTATGTTTGATTGGATGCTTGGCTCATCCCTTGTAAAGCTGGGGGCTGTTGCTTTGGCCTTTTTTTGTATGGGTGTATATTGCCAATATGTCTCTTTTTAGGGAGCCAAAACAACTTGGGATATACTGTAGAAAAGCCTTAAAAGACAGCTGTACCATTATATAAATATCCTTCTGTTGTACCCTCACCCCCACTTGGTATGAAAAATTTCAAGCTTCAGATGTAGTGCACTTCCCCCTATGTTCCCCCTTCTTAGGGTGGTATCATAAAGGGTAGACCAGCTCATATCAACTGTAACTGATTGTAAAAGCACCACGTCCCCATCTGAATGTATAAAGAGGAAGGTATATTTTTGGGCGTATATTGGGACTTTTATATCTAGGGGTGCTTAGTATAGATATGGTATTGGAAACAAAGAAGGTGTATAATAAAAATCAAAATTTTATTGTATAGAAGATATAAAATTGTATGCTGATATTTACAGGATACAAACAACAATATAATACAATATTGTAATTAAAAACATTTGCAGTAGACAATATTTTTGACAAAAATTGACAGTTTTCCAGTGTTTTAGCAATTCCTACATAGGGGTGATTATCAAATACCCAAAAGAACTCATCCAAGAGGGAGGTCTCTATGCAGGATAGCGGTGAAAACCCAGAGTGTCAACCCAACATGTTTCTTGGCCTTAAAGCCGCTTCCTCAGGGGTACTTTCTCTATGGGGTGTCACTTGGTGAATATGTCAACACTGAGAGTGAAGGAAAAAACAACAAGCAATGAGTGTATATATAACAATATATCGCATAACATATAGCCAATCATATGCAATTTTACACAGATCCGTATAAAGCTATACAATGTATTATATTTCTAGTAACAATAATTGTAAATATGTTGAAGTATCTATGTTCTCGCACCTGTCTGATAACTCAAAGGGTCAGCAATGGTGAAGGACCTGGACCACAAGGTAAGGGGGACGATTCCCCCGGGGGCGGGCACGGGAGCTCAAACCACTGAACCAAAAATTTCTGCTGCAATAAGCAAGTATCTTTATCTGAAAATTGGAAAAACAGACCACATATAAATATAACTTCAGCTGTCTTGCATGGGATGGTGTATCCACCCACCAGTGGTGGTCCATCCACAAATGCATATAAAAAAGACAGGCATATATGTACATATATATATATATATATGAGACAGCTTGACATGATCGGCAGAGAGAACCTCCTAAACATAACAAACAACCTCCAGTGTATAGCAATAGTAGAATATGGGGTATATAGATATATTCTTACCCCATAATATCCGGATAAAAACAAAAGGGCAGGGAACGGGTATATTGGTTGTAGTGAATCTCGGGTAGCAAACAATGTCCACCACAGGATCCTTAGCATACAACCTACAAAGGTACAAATGACTGGTTAGGAAGGATCGCGGTAAAAAAAAGGATCTTTCCATAGTTCAGATGAAGCAAAATAGGAGATATCTCCTATTTTGCTTCATCTGAACTATGGAAAGATCCTTTTTTTTACCGCGATCCTTCCTAACCAGTCATTTGTACCTTTGTAGGTTGTATGCTAAGGATCCTGTGGTGGACATTGTTTGCTACCCGAGATTCACTACAACCAATATACCCGTTCCCTGCCCTTTTGTTTTTATCCGGATATTATGGGGTAAGAATATATCTATATACCCCATATTCTACTATTGCTATACACTGGAGGTTGTTTGTTATGTTTAGGAGGTTCTCTCTGCCGATCATGTCAAGCTGTCTCATATATATATATATATATGTACATATATGCCTGTCTTTTTTATATGCATTTGTGGATGGACCACCACTGGTGGGTGGATACACCATCCCATGCAAGACAGCTGAAGTTATATTTATATGTGGTCTGTTTTTCCAATTTTCAGATAAAGATACTTGCTTATTGCAGCAGAAATTTTTGGTTCAGTGGTTTGAGCTCCCGTGCCCGCCCCCGGGGGAATCGTCCCCCTTACCTTGTGGTCCAGGTCCTTCACCATTGCTGACCCTTTGAGTTATCAGACAGGTGCGAGAACATAGATACTTCAACATATTTACAATTATTGTTACTAGAAATATAATACATTGTATAGCTTTATACGGATCTGTGTAAAATTGCATATGATTGGCTATATGTTATGCGATATATTGTTATATATACACTCATTGCTTGTTGTTTTTTCCTTCACTCTCAGTGTTGACATATTCACCAAGTGACACCCCATAGAGAAAGTACCCCTGAGGAAGCGGCTTTAAGGCCGAGAAACATGTTGGGTTGACACTCTGGGTTTTCACCGCTATCCTGCATAGAGACCTCCCTCTTGGATGAGTTCTTTTGGGTATTTGATAATCACCCCTATGTAGGAATTGCTAAAACACTGGAAAACTGTCAATTTTTGTCAAAAATATTGTCTACTGCAAATGTTTTTAATTACAATATTGTATTATATTGTTGTTTGTATCCTGTAAATATCAGCATACAATTTTATATCTTCTATACAATAAAATTTTGATTTTTATTATACACCTTCTTTGTTTCCAATACCATATCTATACTAAGCACCCCTAGATATAAAAGTCCCAATATACGCCCTTCTTAGGGTGGTGTTTAATTTCAATTTCCCAATTTCCATAGAGATGAATGTGAGAGCCCAGCTCTATCAAAGTGGCACAAGGGCAGTGGGGGTACATAGAGGGGTTTTAAAAGGTACAGATGCACTTTATTGAATGTAGCGATTCAAAAAGCTTTACACCACTTTCTCAAAATAGGAGAACTGTTCCTTCTCTATACATTTTCACATTGCTGATTTATCTATATCTATCTGTCATTTTACAGTGTATAATATTTATTTTACAACTAAGAAGGTAGGTTAAATTACATATTATGATGTTTAAAATCCTTTTAATAGCCTTTTGTTTCTTGGCCGTGAACTAATCTTCCCAGAGCCCATACAGTACCAATGAAACAGAAAGTCCTATAAAATATGTATAGATCAGCTGGGGTAACATTTCAGTATTACTCCAGCGCTTCCTACCAATAACAATCCAAGACTGCTAGAAAAGATTTAATCCAGCCTGTGTCAATAACATTTCTATCCCGCATATTCCCTCAACTGCTCTACAGATATTTCCTGTGAATTTCGATCTTAATAATCTGTTATGTAGATCATAAATAAACCTTACAAGGAATGTACAGGAAATATAAGCAGAGCGCATCATGTGCTGGCATGACTTTGCGTCCTAATATACAATAGATACCAAAATAATATAGCAAGACACATTGCAACCATAAAGTATATATACAATCTTGTATGCATCATGCATCTGGATTCTGCTATGAGGCTGACAGAGCAGACAAAACATTATTCATTTCACATCTGTAGATTTTTTTTGTATTGATGTATGTATGTACTGTATTTGTGTATATATAAAATAAATTATTTTTCCCACTATTTTTTGTCAATTATTCAACCTTAAACCCATCTGCAGGGAGAACAAATATGCTTCCTTGCAGCAATGCTCCCCCACATTGCAAGTGTTATATGCTCATTTAGGTCTAGGGGACCAGGATCAGCAGTTTTTCTTACCCAGAGCTCCACTCCCTGGCAGCCAGCACACTCCCCTCTACTCTTCTACACCCTGGAGTGCTTCTCTGCATTCTCATGTCCAATACAGGGCTTTGGACTCTGAATTAGTCTTGATAACGCCAGAGGACCTGTGACCCCCAGAGGGTAAGGAGCCTGGGGAGACCTGTCTTACCACTCAGTGAAGCATGCGGTATCAGAGGATCGGTTAAGTAAAAGTGCTTTCTGCGGTTCCCCAAATCTAAACACAGTTCCCGGTGTTTAGCTTTAACCTGGCATAATCTACCATTTTCAGTAGAGGGAACCTGGGGTCCATCTAGAAATGTGCCATTTTGCCTGCTTTTCCCTATTCATTTACATCACCTTTGACAATGACATTTTCTGTGTTGAAGGTTTCTAAATAATAGGGAGCAATAGTTGAATTTTGTGGTTAAAGCGGAGTTCCGGCCTCAATTACCTTTTTTAACTAAAAATACCCCTATAATACTAATCCATCGCCCTTTACAGAACCGCTATTCTCATACTTACAAGGTTTACAGTATTCGATTTTAGTCAAAATCTTACTTTTAAAAACGCTGTCTGGGTGCGGCCATCTTAGACGTGGGCATCTGAAGCCACAGTGTAATCTGCTGTGTCCTTCTTCCTGATTCCAGGGAGTGTTCTGGGAGTTCTTCCTGATTCCAGCCTCCTGGGATTGATAACAAACAGCTCCCAGGATGCAATGCAAAGGCGGAAGTGATGTCGGTGGCCATGGCCACAGAGGGGGGAGAAGGAGGAAGTACAATCAAAAATGCCCTGAAAATAAGGTAAGGGTTGCCTAAAAAAAATTGAAAATGCCCAATTGTTGATCAGCATAGCGAGCACTCCAGGAATCACTAAAGTTGCAAAATAGGCCGGAACTCCGCTTTAATTGAACAAAACTGCAGAGAAATAAGATGGTTTTTTTTTTTTTTCTTTTTTTCTAATCATATTCGCCTGCCAAGTGTTTTAATTCTACAAAAAGGACTGTTGTCCTAACGTGATACTGTGGTTACTGCTTAGAGGAAGCTTTATCACAAAGTCTCAGAAGATTTCGATAGAGGCAGCCAACTCCCACTAGATATTATGGAGTGCTGCTAATGTTTAATGCATTGTAGCATCTAGAATTCTGAAGCAGATGTTTTATTTTTTGACATAACAACCGATTATTTTATACCATTGATGTTTAGCCTCTCTTCAGCCTTTTGTGGCTAATGCTGCTGTAATTTGTGTATAATTTTTTTAATAGCAGCTAAAGAAAGTAAATGCTTTATCTTAAATATTGATATTAAAAATCAGGTTTATTTGTAGCATGATGTGTGGCTGATATAAATATATATATATATATAGCTCATGATAACATATACATACATACTGTATATATAATTTGTCATTTGAAAGGTAGCAATTAAACAATGGGGTTGATTTAAAGGCTAAATTCACATTTTAGGTCACTAATAAATGCACATAGTTTTGCAGGTAAAAAAAATTAGCATTTCTTTTTTTTCTCAGGAGACTGCAGAGCATTGCACCCGCAACCAGCAGATCATGAGTGCAATGTCAGGCCCCTGCAGACTCCTGCGCCCTTGCAGTTCACTGAGGAGCGAAAACCACACAGCTGCGTTGTTTTTTTTTTAAATTGTGACAGCTGATGCATGGAGAAGGTCCTCCACCCGCTATCATTTTGAGTTTGAGAGATGTGCACAGGTGCTCTTTCGTAACCCTAAATATGGATGTAACAGGTTACTAAAAGTGAACATATTCTTTAATATAGGCCATTGACTTTGCAAAGTGATTTTTCACTTAGCTTATGAAATGAGGAGAAGCTCTGCTGACTTCTTCAATCATCCAATCACGTGCAATTCTTTTTTTTTTTTTTCCCTGCACGTGATTGGGTATTATTTGGAGGGTGAATTTTCACCACATTCACTAAGTTATAAGAAAACGTTCTTGTAATTTCAACATGCTTTATTTATAAAGCAAGCCAACCCAAATATGTCATAACTTCATTATATAAATAACATTATATACCAATTATTAAAATCACAATAATGGTGTAGATTAAATTATCATACAAAACTATTATATAGAGCCGTGTTTTAATTTTAGAACAGTATTATATTACTATATAGGCACATACATAAACAGAGTGAAAGATTCATTTTCATAAAAACTGAGTCCGCCGACAGACTCCCATGTGTGAAAGGGGCCTAAGTGTGCTCCACTCTAGCTGCTCTAGTTGTAAAAATAAGTTGTCTAGTTGTCTTCTAGATTGTAAGCTCTAACGAGCAGGGCCCTCTAAATCCTCCTGTATTGAATTGTATTGTAATTGTATTGTCTTCCCTTATATTGTAAAGCGCTGCACAAACTGTCGGCGCTATATAAATGCTGTATAATAATAATATAAAGAATTATGCCATGGATGTACTGAACTGTATTTGAAAATACATATGCAAAAGGTTCATTTAGGTTTACCCAAAAATATATTCAAATATAATCAATTTTATTAGTCAATCCAGGAAAAAAACTTATTTTATTTGTATACATTCCTATCAATCAAAATATGATGTCATAAGATCCAAATGAAATCCAGCTATTGAAGGTTGCCAGGCCTTCCCGAAGAAATCATGATTCATGAATTAAAAATATTTCTACATCATAAGCAATATTGTCATAAAAAGGAATAAAAATCAATGCTTTGCTTGTTCACAAAGTCCTCTCTATTTGCATGGATGTCCCAAAAAATCCCTCCAGGACATGCATAAGGAGAGTCATTGTCAGCAACCTATACTTTTTTTTTTTTCATTAGTGCTCCTAAATATTTACTTGATACATAACTTGTGTATGCCTTTTCTAGATGACACAGTGCAGCCTGATGCCAATCAGAAGAGGCTGCAAATCTGTGTAAGGCCCCTTTCACACAGGTGGACCGTTCAGATCCGCCTGTCAGTCTTTTTTGGCGGATCTGAACGGTCCCCCCATGCATCTCTATGGGGCATCGGATGTCAGCGGAGATATGTCCGCTGACATCTGATCCGTCAAATCTGGACGGATGGAAAATAGGGATCGGATCAGATGGGATCGGATGAGAATGGACAGATGGTCCGTTCCCATCCAATTCCCCCATAGAGAACAGCGGGACCTAACAGCTCCATCTCCGCACACATCGCGGAGACAGAGCTGCCATCCTCCGATCCCCCGCTGAGAAAAACGGAGTCCGCTGATGGACTCCCATGTGTGAAAGGGGCCTACGTGTGCTCCACTCCAGCTGCTCTAGTTGTAGAGATAAGCATATACAACTTTATAATGTCCATCTGTATACAGTTGATATAGGAATCTGCATAACATCCCAGTGCATATATTTTTCCAAAGATTTCTTCGATGCATAACGGTGTGTTTATAAAATATTCAAAGAGCTTTGTCCTGTGAAATTCCCTGTACATTTGTTCTGTGTGAATGCCAACAAAATTGAAAGATACTAGGCTTTTTTCTATCTAGTTTAGATGTTCTTTATTCTTAACAATAGCATAAATCAGGAAAATAAGACTTTCTGGTCACTAGATGGAGCTGATGATCATAGTAAAAAAAAAAAAGGTTATATTTCTTTTGATCATCAGCTCTGTCTAGTGGCCATAATGCCATTTTTTTTCATAATCACTCTATTCTGTATAAATGAAAACATTTTTGTCCCCATTCTCACAAATCAAAAATACCTGCAATTTCACAGGATGAATTGCTCTGCACATTTTTTTTAATAACTACATCCTTTACTATTCAGGAACTGTTATAACACTTGGAAGATGGTTCAAAAACAAAGTTTTTCTCTTAAGTGTATACATCCAGAGAATCCGGTTCACACTATTGAAAGTGCAATAAGCAGGGCCTATGCGCAATAAAACTTGTCTGCACTTTATTTCTTTACTCCGGTTGCTTCCTAAACTAAAAGGGTATTTTTTTTTTCTTTTATGCATTTTATATATTGACAGCATAAAATGAATGATTTAATACTTTATATTCTCATTTTCTTCCAAAAAAAATATCTTTTCCCTTCTCAAGTATTTTTTTTTGTACACTTCTCACCACTCCTATAGGCTCTGAGAATGGAGTCAGGTGGCAGGAGAATGTAACTTCTATGTGCATGCACAGGAGTTACATCATTATTGGTCACCCAATGGCCAACGTAAGAAGATGTTGGTTGTGGAAGTGCCTTTGGAAAAGATGGCAGCAGTGACAATGGAAGAGTGGCAGGGATTGGGGGGGGGGGGGGGGGAGTCAGAAGTAAGTCTCCAATAATGATGATGCAAATATGCCATGGCTACTTTCAAATTATTACAAGCCCTGCCGTCTTTCACCTATGCAATAGTTCCACTTAAAAGAGAGAAAAAGATACAGCATTTGCCATCACAGCCTGTTCTTTAAACTGTATCTATAGAAAAAATTATTGATTATATTATTGGATAGAGCGTGGAAGAATTAGAACCCCTGTCTGTGTCCCTACTGGGGTGAATCACCTCACTAATTTTCCTAATGACCATTGTCACTGGGACAGTGGTAAGTACTAGGAAAATACAATACAAGTGGTGATGACGAATTTCGTAACGTGGAAACTTGTTCTGGTAACAACTGTCTAAGAGAGATTTCATCTTTGTCACTTTGGTGTCTCTAGGGCAAAAAGTAAAAAACCCTCCCTTCAATGACCCTACACCAGCTAAAACTTTAAACCTCCATAACAACGTTACATAATAATCCTACCACCCCCTCCGCTAAAAGTATTGTCATTTTTTCGGGGATAGGGGTGGAAGAAATTAAAAGTGCAATATGTATTATGTGATGTATGTGTTGTTTTTAGGAAGATAGAATTTTATGTAGGGTGTGAGATGTCTTTTATTGGGGGGGGGGGGGCTGCATCTGCATTTTTATTGTAAAATGACAATCCATTTTTCTAATTATAAATCTGAAAATTCCTTTTTGGGGACCCCTCCCCACACTTATTTCTGGCCTAGGCAAAAATGGCATGAACAAGATACCTGCAGCCTCCTGAGATACCCACGTCACAAATCCCAGGAGGCCGCAGTTACACTACTGCACATGCACTGCATAGTTAGGGGACAGGCTGTTGATTTATAGTTTTTGGAGAAACCCCCCCCCCCCCCCTCCTTATGATGCTGTGCAGGTGCATCTTCAAGGGACTGCTGTACAGCCAGGAAGAAGCCACTGGTGACGTCAAAAGAAGATGGCAGCGTGGGACTAGGTATGTTGTGGCGAAGAGGTGAATCCCTAAGCAGCATCTCTGGATTGCTAGGCTTGTGAGTATACTTGTAGGGAACAGACAGAGCTGCTAAACAGGTAGGAGGGGAAGGGATAAAATTGGGAATGTGAGCGGAGTTACACTTTAAAAATAATTTTGGCTGTAGAGACATCTGGAGAATAGTATATCACTCACAATGCTGGGGGTTCATGCTAGACAACTGGGCATTTTGCCTTTACAGGGCGTTTCTGGGAATTTTTTAATAATTATTTTATTTATTCAGTCCACCATTTATAGAATAAACTATTGACCATGAAAAAAATATAATGTATATGGACATGTACAGTTTTTACATTGATGCCACATGAAGCGAGGGGAAGTCCATCTTGGGTAATAAGGGGTTCTAAATATATTAGAACCCAAATCAGTCCTCATGATGTTTCTGCGTCCCAGATTCTGCTTACACATGTGGCTTCCTGGAATTATCAGTGTGGTCGAAATGTTCAAATACTGAATAGGAAATTATTTTTAGAATTTTTTTGACCCCCTCCATAGCTTTGACCTCTCCATAACGTGGCACAGAAAGGTCTTCCGTCTTCTGCACATCCCTGTGTTCTCCAGAATGGCATATCCATATTTTGCCTGCCATGCCACCTGCTGGTGAAATTTGTAATTACAAATTCTCTTCTGTAATCCTCTAGTCTGCAATTTGTGATTGGGTATTTTTTAGTCCCTTGAGTATATACTGTATAAATTTTCAAGAGACAAGATTAACGCATTGTTTACAAAGGATGCACTGGATTTGGAAACCCTCCATCTTACATCATTGTTTCAAATAGACAACCCTTTAAATGCTTAGGTTTACAGTGTTTTTAACAAAAATCACAGCTTGAATAGTATGTCTGAAAAGTGTCTGGAAAGAGTAGTGTTAGCCTGCCCTCCCGTCCTTTTCTGCTGGTAGAAGACACAGGATTCCAGATGTGCACTGGAAGAGCTTTAAAAAAACACACAGATCTTTCATCACACAACCTCCGCATCAATGGACAATGTGCACCAAAGCTAGACTTTGATTTATGTTTATTCTACAAGTGGAGGTGGCTTTTACCAAAGAAAATACTGCAGGACCAGTGCACAAAAATACTGCTGGACCAATATAGTGAAGGTTTACTTCTATAAACAGCCAGGCAAGCGTTCGCTACTGAACAGGACGAATAGTAATAAAAACTGATGATGATACCATATGGAAGAATTTGTTTAGTACACATATAAAAAATGGAATAAACCCACACTGTATCAAGCAATTCACATAGTTGGCTTGCCAATATTCATACAAATTTTATATGAATTTAAAATTCAGCCTTGGCCAGAAATCCTGCAAAGTTCCCCAAATTTTCCATCCTTTAAATGCTTGTAATTATCAGGTTTTTTTTTGTGGGCTGCAAGACTAAATTACAGTCTTTCAAGTGTTTCTTATTGTAACTGAAACAACGTACGGCAAAAGATTATTTTTATTTTAATAAAAAAGTTTTCTTTTAATTTAATTGAAAACCTTGTCACTGTAAACCAATACCTTGAAGCAGACCGTTACTGTAAATTCGTGTTCCATTACAAGCTCTTATCTCCTCGCTGTGGTCAAGCGGCTAACCTGACAAACATCTACATTCCAACAAAAGCAGCTGTCTTATTTTATTTATTTTTTAGAAAAGTACGCTTTGTACATTATGAATAGAATGGGGCCTTTTAGAGCAAAGCAAAGCTTGTTTGATAGGACAGGTACATGCTGCCATCTAGTGTTATTTTATATGTTCTACTTTTTGTCCAGAACTACATTGTGAGTTCTGTAAATGGAATGAATGTCAATTATTTATTATGGCAAGAAATCAAATAATTGCTTCTGTACCAGTTTCAACAAAAGGTTTTAAAGAAAAGTGTTTTTTTCTGACAACCGATCTTTGTTTTGTATGACTTGGACTTGGAAAAAAAAATAGAACTAATGGCAACATTTTTTTTTTTTTGGATAGCGTAAGGGAGGATTATAACCCCTGTCAGATTTTTTTTTTTGCCAAATGTGTCCCATTGGGAAGATTTTCTTTCACTTCCTGTCCTATAGCCTCAACAGTAAGTGAGAGAAAGTCCCTCCAAAGTGAAGTGAGGAAATCCCTGATTGTCATAAGGGTCACCGAAAAAAAGTGTCTCCTGAAGAATCCCTCTTTTACTGTTCGTGTGACATTCAAAAATTTGGCATTTTCTTTCATTTTCACTCTCGGGGATAAGCAGGACTAATCACAAGAATGAATCTCCATATCAGGGGCACAGACAGAAAAAAAACCTGACCAAAACTTAAAAAAAATTAAGAGTTTTACTTTAACCATTTGCCGACCGCTCACATTGGTGCTACTGCGGCAAAGTGGATCGATTCCGTCCATCGACGTAGACCTACGTCGCTGGACTCCTCCCCTTGTGGACGGCACACGCGCGCTGCCGGAGGCTCGCTCCCGCTGTATTCAGTTACAGGCCAGACTCGGGCCAGGGGAGGAGCGGCGGTGATCCCCGCTGCTCTTCTCCGATCGTCGGGGATCGAGTGTGGAGATCCGCCCGCTTGTGTAAACAAAGCGGGCGGATCTCCTAAGTGACAGGCAGGGTCAGATTGAAGGATTCAGCATAGCTGAACCTGCGATCTGTCCCTGTGTCACACAGTCCCCTCCCCCCACACACGTCAGTAAGCACCAGGCATACATTAACCCCTTGATCACCAATAAAAATTAACCCCTTCCCTGCCAGTGTCATTTTTACAGTAACAGTGCATATTTATAGCACTTATTACCAGAGATGTATAGTAACGAAGTAGAACTACTTAAGTACTGTACTTAAGTACCGAAATGCGGTATCTGTACTTTCCTAGAGTAGAATTTTTTTCTCCTACTTCTACTTTTACTTCACTACATTTTTTCGATGATTTCGATACTTCTACTCAAGTATTTTTTTTTTGTGCTGCATAGTTACTCGTTACTTTTAAAAAAATTACCACTGCCAGAACAGTAGATGGCAGGTTACATAAAGCTCAAAAAAATGTTTATAATGTCATTTGTAAATCAGCGCATACGAAAATAAAGGCTGTGTATAATAAAAGCTGCTATACCAAATCTTTCCAATAAAAAGAAAATATGAAACAAACAAATAAATGGTGCTACAGCGCTTAAAGTGCATCAAGAAACTACTAACAAACACAGGTTAATCATTTGAAATAATAAAAAACAATATGATGTTCAAACTTTTGACTTATTTCTTTAATAACTTTATAACACAGTACTTGTACTTCTACTTTCAGTACTTGAGTAGAAATTTTTTTTTCAAAACTACTGGTACTTTTTACTTTTAGTACTTAAGTAGCAAATTTTTTGAAAAAACTACTTGCAATACTTAACCACTTCCCGCCCGCCCTATTACAAAATGACGGCGGGAATGTGGTTGAGTTATCCTGACCGGACGTCATATGACGGCGGCAGGATAACACCGCTCTGGGCGCCCCCCGGGGGCGCGCAGAGCGGCGATCGGTGATGCAAGGTGTCAGTCTGACACCCTGCATCTCCGATCTCGGTAAAGAGCCTCTGACGGAGGCTCTTTACCATGTGATCAGCCGTGTCCAATCACGGCTGGTCACATAGTAAAACAGGAACAGCCGTTGATCGGCTTTCCTTAGTTCGTGCCTGACAGGCACGAGTAAAGGAGCGCCGATCGGCGGCTCCCCTGACAGGGGGGGGGTCGGCACTGGTAATCAGATCATTGATTACCAGTGCAGACCCTCAGGGGGGGGATCTGCCACTAGATCCACCAGGGATGCCCACTATGACCCCAGGGATGCCCACTATGACCCCAGGGATGCCCACTATGACCCCAGGGATGCCCACTATGGCCACCAGGGATGGCAATCAGGGCTCAGGGAGCCCCCCATTGCCCTCCCCATCAGTGATGCCCACCAGTGTCCTCCCTATCAGTGCTGCCCACCATTGCCATCCTTTAGTGTCGCCCACCAGTGCCCATTATTGCCCACCAGTGCCGCCTATCAGTGCCCATTAGTGCCCATCAGTGCCGCCCGTCAGTGCCGATCAGTGCCGCCCGTCAGTGCCCATCAGTGCCCACCAGTGCTGCCTATCAGTGCCCATTAGTGCCCGTCAGTGCCACCTATCAGTGCCCGTCAGTGCCGCCTATCAGTGCCCATCAATGCCGCCTATCAGTGCCCAGCAGTGCCGCCTATCAGTGCCCACCAATGCTGCATATCAGTGCTACCTATCAGTGCCACATATCAGTGCCTATCAGTGCCGCCTATCAGTGCCGCCTATCAGTGCCGCCTATCAGTGCCACCCCATCAGTGCCACCCCATCATTGCCTCCTCATCAGTGCCTGTCAGTGCAGTCTCATCAGTGCTCATCAGTGCAGGAAAAAACTTATTTATTTACAAAATTGTATAACATAAACAAAAAAACTTTTTTTTTTTTTCAAACTTTTCTGTCTTTTTTTATTTGTTTAGCAAAAAGTAAAAATCGCACAGGTGATCAAATACCACCAAAAGAAAGCTCTATTTGTGGGGGGAAAATGATATAAATTTGGTGTAAGTACAGTGTTGCATGACCGCGCAATTGTCATTCAAAATGCAACAGCGCTAAAAGGGGAAAATTGGCCTGGGCGGGAAGGGAGGGAAGTGCCCTGTATTAAAGTGGTTAAGTAAAAAAAATGTTGAATACTTTAGTACTTCTACTTAAGTAACTTTTTCTGTGAGCACTTCCACTTCTACTCAAGTCACTTTTTGATCGAGCACTTGTACTTTTACTCAAGTAGAAATTTCGAGTACTTTATACAAGTCTGCTTATTACTGTAGTAATGTCACTGGTACCCCCAAAAGTGTCAAAAATGTCAGTCAAGGGTCCGATCTGTCCGCCGCAATGTCGCAGTCCCGCAAAAAAAATCACAGATCGCCGCCAGATCGCCGCCATTACTAGTTAAAAAAAAAAACCAATAAAAATGACATAAATTTCCCGTAGCTAGTAGCTGCGATAACTTTTGCGCAAACCAATCAAAATACGCTTATTGCGATTTTTTTTTTACCAAAAATATGTAGCAGAAAACAAATTGGCAAAAAAAGTTAAAAAATTTTGATTTTTACATTTTTTTGTGGAATTTCATATAAAAAATGTGAAAAATATTGTTATTTTTTCAAAATTGGCGCTCTTTTTTTGTATATAACGCAAAAAGTAAAAATCGCACAGGTGATCAAATACCACCAAAAGAAAGCTCTATTTGTGGGGAAAAAAAGGACATAAATATATTTTGGGCATCACACCACCGCGCAATTGTCTGTTAAAGTAACGCAGTGCCGAATCGCAAAATATGGCCTGGTCAGGAAGGGGGTAAAATCTTCCGGTCTTAAAGCGGTTAAAAATACGCTCATTGACAATTTTTTTGTCAAAGACATGTAGCTAAATACATTTTGGCCTAAATATATAACAAAAATTGAATATATTGGATATTTTTTAACTGTCAAAGTAGAAAAATATTATTTTTTCAAAATTTTTGAATTTTTTTATTAATATCGCAAAAAATAAAAAGCGCAGAGGTGATCAAATACCACCAAAAGAAAGCTCTGTTTGTGGGGAAAAAAGGACGTAAATTTAGTTTGGGTACGGCGTTGCATGCCTGCGCAATTGTCAGTTAAAGTCGCACAGTGCCGAATCGCAAAAAATGGCCTGGACGTAAGACAGCAAAATCCTCCAGTGGTAAAGTGGTTAAAATGTATCTATAGCCAGACATTTTTGTTTTAAAGTGGAATTCCAGTCTCTACCTGATATTGTCAATCAAGAACTGACATGGAAGTTAAATGACTCCCTACTCCAAGATACCTTATGCGCTACTGCAATTACCAAAACCGTAGCCCACTTTGTCTCTGACCACCAACATGACAAAACCCCCTTGCATACCCAAAGGGAAGCTTTCAAATGTGTTCTTAGAGGGGTCTTCATCAAACATGGTACCAGACTTAAAAGATCTCGCTCATTTTAAATACAGGAGTTGTTGAACTGGATTGCCCTTTTAGAATCTTCTCATAAGTGTTCTGGGTCCCCACACACCACACACACTGGACTTATCCAATGCCACAAATCAGTTGCTACAACTCTGCCATTTAAAAACCCTGTCCATTATGGATCATTCTTGCAAACTATTCTATATAGAGTGAGACAAGCCTAGCAGATTGCTAGCAAGGACTCTTCACGCTAAACGTGGATCTACCTCCATTGCAAAACTAAAAAGGCCCTGGCGGCCGATTCACTCATCACCCTAAAGAGATAGCCGGTATCTTTCAAGCCTTCTATGAGTGCTTGTACAACTTGCCCACCACTCCCCCCCCCCCCGTGTCTCTTGGGATACTTTCCTATCCAAAATCTCAAAATCTGTCTCTAACATGGCTCTTCCTACACTCTCTCATCTGTAGTGGCCAAACTGGATTGGCCTTTTTCCGAGAAGGAATTGTTACGTGTTCTCTCAGGAATTGTTACGTGTTCAAACCCACTAAAAGTCCAGGTCTGGGTGGATTTACCACTTGGTTCTATACATTTTTTTTAGTGTCTTCTTTCTTCTTTCCTTACTAAAACCTACAAGGCTATCTCTGGTGATATGGCTTTCTCTGCCAGAGCCTTGGAAGCTCACATCCCAGTTTTACCGAAACCTGGCAAGGATTCATCATTATGTGGTAGCAACCTCCCTATTTCCATTACTAATATTGATATACTAATTTATTCTAAAATGATTGCGAATTGCCTCCCACCCCTTCTTCCAGACCTTATACACCTTGACCAGGTCGGGTTTACACGAGGTTGGGAAGCACGTGATAACACCTTGAAAACCATCTTTTTAATTGAATATGCTCAAAAGCATAGTTAGCAGGCCTGCCTGGTATCGGTGGATGCTGAAAATGCATTCAACCATGTTCACTGGGATTTCCTTCAAATAGGACTGGGACCTAACAATCCCCAAAAAATCTTGGCTCTATATAGTAATCCTTCCACAAAAATATGCACTTATGGAATCCTCTAAGACCCAATAGTCATTTGAAACGGAACCCGCCAGGGATGCCCCCTTTCTCCCCTCTTATACGTTTTGACCATGGAACACCTTACCATGGCCGTCCGCAATAACCCAAATATTAAAGGGGATTGAGGTTTGTTTCCCATCATAACAAACTGTCTCTCTATGCAGATGATCTTCTTTGAATCTCTTCCCCTCTTACTTCTCTCCCTTCGCTAATGAGGGAATTTGCAAATTTGTGAGTCATTTTTAAAGTTAACTTTGATAAGACAGAGGCCCTTAACATCTCTTTATTCTCTTTTGAGAGCTCTAGACTTTGTTCTAACTTCCCTTTTAGTGGCAACCTCAAGCCATTAAAAATGTAGGAGTCCATTTCCCTGCTACTCTCTCTAAACTGTCGGATCTAAACTACAAACCTCTGCTCTCCCTTATTCGCACTTGTCTTAAATCATACGATAAGCCTACTATCTCTTGGTTTGGCCGTATGAACATCATTAAAATGGACATACTGCCCAAATGACTTTATACTATTTAAACGGTTCCAATAGCTCCCCCCTCTGGATTCTTTGCTCATGTTAACACACTTATACAGAACTATATCAGGCAGCATAAAAAATCCAGGATTCATCGCTCCATGCTCTTTCTGCCTAATCTATAGGTGGGGTTGCTCTACCTCACATACTCCTATACCCTAAAGCATCCTGCTTTCTCAGAATCCTTGATTGGTACCATTGCCGAGACTCTAAATTATGGACAGTCCTGGAAAATGACCTTCTCGCCCCTGACATCGCGTCCTTACTATGGACTGCCCCAAAAGACAGACCACATACGGATGCCTTACCCCTCCTGATGGCTTCTACTCTACAAACTTGGGACCTTTTATATAGTGAGGGGTTCACTCACATTGAGAGCTAGCACACTGTCATCGCTTTTTGAGACTCTTGCATTTCCTCCTACTCTTTATCAATCTCACTTCCTTATTTGGAATAATTCTGATAAACCACTACTCTGTCACACCCTGCTGAATGGTACATTGATACCAATTCTAAAAACTGCTAGGGTCTTGTCATACCCAGGCTAGGGGCTCAGATGGAATATTCTCAGCTCCGCCATTATCTTGCCTCTAATATACCTACAACTGCCCTAATTAGACCACTTATTGATTTCGAGAGCTTGCTGACCCAGTCTGACAGGCAGATATACCCCTTATCTCACATTTACCAAGTTTTGCTGAAGACCACCCTGCCTCAGGACCCTCCATTTATTGCTAAATGGGAACAGGAACTTAGTATCCCAAGTAGTGTCTTTGACTGGGGCAAAATACTGACATTTACTTACAAGACCTCTATATCTTCTAAAGTACAAGAGCGCAAATATAAGATCCTTGCCAGGTGATATCGTTGCCCTACTACCTAATTCTCCTCTCATTACTTTGCTTTCGATGATGCCTGGATCCTAAAAACAAAATAAAAAAAGTCTTCCCCGACACTTCTTGACATCTGCACGTACTGTTATCGCCAGGGCATGGCGAAAACCACAGCCCTGTCCTTTGTGGATTGGGCCTGTGAAATGGATTCTATTTGCCATCTAGAAAGGTATAAAACTGACGATTATACTGTACTTTGATTTGGTTGGTCTGGAATCATTTTCGATATTCCTCTAAATTCGCCTCCTAACTTTGATCTCCCTGGCATAATATTTGTTATCTTTCCTGGATGCCTGATTTTGTCTCCCTTCACAGTGCTTGGGTTACACCCTTTTTCTCTCCCCTTACCCTCTCTTTCCTCCCTCCTCCATTTTTTTTTCTGTTCTCCTCTTTCTATAACCTCATTTATGCTTGTCTACTAACGTTTCCTGGTTATTAGTATGCCATCCAGACTTTTATATGTTTGTCTGGTTATAACTGGGAGGGTTTAATTTTTGTTTCTGTTGTTGAAGGCCCTCTTTTGATGAATATCATCCAAGGTTTTCTATGATAATGGTACAGGCATACTGTTTAAATCAAATTTTATGCAAATGTTGAATGATTACTCACGGCCCATATACCAAGGTGGATATGCTCCTTTGTTATCTACCTTTCAGGAAATCACCATGCTGTACTTTCACTTACCTTATATACTAGTATATATAACCTACTTTTACTACTATATGTGTTGTACTGAATACGTATCTCATCCTGAACTTTAAGCCCCCATTCACACTGGGGCGACGCTACTTCGCACCGCGACCTCCGAGGTCGCGGTGCGAGCAGCGCGCCGCTACCTTGGAGCGGCCGCCACGGACTTCGTAACATTGAAGTCTATGGCGGTCGCCTCCTGGTCGCCCCAAAGAAGCTCCGGACCCTTTTTCTGAGTCGGAGCGACTTGTGTCGCTCCTATCAGAACGGGTCCGCAGCTTCCCTATGGGAGGCGACCTGCGGCGACCTGTGAGGCGACCAGGTCGCCTCACAGGTCGCCCCAGTGTGAACGGGGGCTATGATCCCTCTGTTTGTTTTTGTTTTTTTTTTCATATGTGTTTGTTTGCTAACATAATGCAATAAACAAAGAATAAACATAAAATGGAAGTCCACCCCTACACTAAAATCTCTAAATCTACAGGCATCCACAATCTAAGGCTAACCTATCTAGCCCTGAAAAGAAGAAATCGCTATACATACCTTTTTTTTAAGCCGTTCCAGTCCAGTCTCCAACTGGAGAAGCTCTGCAGAGGACACAGCCGACAGTGGCTGTGAAATGAATGGGAAGTGGCGTCACCAATAGAGTTACTATGGGGCTTCCGTTGTCGGCTGCCTCTTCTGCACCCTCCTCCACAGTGAAGCCGCCGCTGGCAGCTCAACGTGGGGCCAGACCAGAGCAGCTTCAAGAAAGGTATTTATACTGATTTCTTCTTTACAGGCCTAGATGATTTAGTCTTAGATTGTAGATGCCTGTAGCTTTAGAGTTTTTAGTCTTAGGGTGGACTTTCCCTTTAATTTAATCCCTTGTTAGCTTTTTCTTTTCGTTTTTGGCCAATGGGGTTTTTTCCCTCCCAGAGACACAACTGGAATTGGAAGGAAATCTCTTCAAAGAAAGATAAAGTGCTTTCTGATACAGTTTTCCCCAGAACAGGTGGCCCTATTTTTGCCATAAAATGTTGGCTATCTCATTACTTTCTGCCTTAATGACAGTGGTCATAATGAAAAACAGAGAGGGGAAATCTCCTCTACTGAAACTGAAAATATAGCTGACTTTGGTTCTAATTCAAACTCTTCCATATGCTATTAAAAACTAAATTTTAAAACATTTTTGCTAGCGTTACACTTTGAAGCCATACCTTGTTTTTTGCTTGAGATAGAGTGGGAAGGTTTAGAACAGGGGTCAGCAACCAGTAGATGATGGACAGATGACCGGTAGATTGTGGTCTGGGCTTGCTGACCCACCATTCCAGACCATAAAACAGAGTGCAATGGACTACTACTTGTAACGTTGGAGCTGTAGTAGGTAGGAAGAGCTTCATAAGCCGATGCCTCCTCTGTATTGCTGGCTCCTGTCCTATGTGGAGTCACACCAATTGCACTCAACCTCTTATCCTGTCTAACGGTCTACAGAGTGGCGCCAGTAGCAGGTAAGAAGAGATCTTCAGATCAGTGTGAAGCAATACACTGGGCATTATAGTATAGAGCTGCTTTCACACTGATGAGCTCCGGTTTACCCACACCACTGGTGCAGTGTGGGTTTGCTGCACTTAGTCATAGACTTTTATTATATTCTGCAGTTTGGTGCATTCCCGACCAACCCGCACCCCCTTTATCTGCAGTGGCCAGGGGTGTACTCATGTCTACAGCAGGAGGTTGTCATGGTTGGTGGGTGTAGCCCCTACCAAGCATGACCCATTCAAGTGAATGAGGCCACTGCAATTACCCTGCAACCTTGTGCAGTACAGAAAACAAGCAAGGCAATGTTGTGTTGCTTTCTCACCTCCTGCTTTAACCCCTTGGACCCCGCAGAAGCATGAAGTTGGGAGGCACTTGCAGAATCGTGATTGGCACCCACCAAAAGAAACATAGAAATTAAATCCTGCTGCAGCCTGTGTACACCTTTGGCTGTTGCCTCAACAGCTAAAGGGGGTAGGAATTGGGGGGGGGGGGGAGGGGAGGGGCAGTAAAACCACGACTTAACTGCAGGGTTTTACCACCACAACCCTCCAACTGTGCGTGTGAACGAACATTAAAGGTGCAGCTGTCGAATCCATTTAAGCGCTTTTTCAAAAGTGCAGCAGGCACTGCTGCTCCCCTGAAAAGCGATCTGAGTGCGTTTTGCCAGGTGGTAAAGAGGCTCACCTCACCACCTGATTTAAACCCATGATTACCATTCAATGCACGTGATTGTGACACAGTAGTACCGCAATTAGAGGTTTAAATCAGGTGCGAGGAGGCAACACTGTGCCCGGTGATCCTTGACTTCTCCCATGTTGTTCAGGTAAATCTCCACCTCTTTAACAATGCCTACCCCTGGTTTAGAACCTCTGTCATGTTTTTATAGCCACCCTTGTCCCTCTTGGGGAGATTTTGCCTCACTTCCTGCCTTCCTGTCCTGGTGACATCCACAGCTATATTTCACCTTTAGGTATCATAGGGACAGTAAGTAAGGAAAAATGTTCCCAATTCTATCCAAAACATAAGAAAGTTGGCAGGAGTTGTGTTTTAATGCTACAGCATTGACTTTTTTGTATGTCTGACTACAGTTACTTATCAATTTGTATTGTCTTTTAATGATGTCTCTATGTCCTTTTCCCCAATCCATTTCTATTATCCAGTCCAGTTTCAGAGCTGTAGCTCTACTTTTGTTTAGTATGTGAAAAGATGTGAAGGAACAGATCTTGTCCTGTTTGTAGATCAGATTAGAAAATGTAAATTGATGGCTGACGTGTGTAGTAACATCTCTGAAAAGGTTGCAATGTAACTTCACTGCTTGTATACGTGAAGGTGGCAGATTCTTGTTTTTTTACTTTGTTATGATCTTTCAAAACTTTCACCTGAAGAAATATCAAATGGTAATAAAAGTCTGTATAGTAATATAAAAAAACTGCATCGACATTGATTGCCTGATATTGATATTTCTTTTGGTGTGAGGTTCTAACAGCTGTATCTGACAACTTTGGCTTGTTTGAACTTGAAAGGGGTTATGACATACTGAACAAATCATTTTAGCTGATTTAATCTGAAAGTATGGGCATCGTACCAATAAACAGATTTATACATTTTTGGCCTTCTCCAGCTGTATAAAGCAGTTTGCTTCAAGAGGCCCTGCCAGTATTTTCAAATCCCAAGCCAAAGCCAAGCTTACAAAGTACCCCCCCCCCACTTCTTGCACCACCAATATCTGTTGTCTTTCAGAGCTACACTGGCTGAAATCAGTATCTGAATCTTCTGAGAGTGTCAGGTGCCAGGTTCCCTTCTGAAAGCTACAGGATGCAGTAGAGCATTAGGCCCCTTTCACATGGCGACGGCGTCCGTTCTGCTCAGCGGGGGATCGATCCGCCGATCCCCACTGAGCAGGCGGATGACAGCTCCATCTCCACTCTGGAGCATTAGATCAGGTCTGCCTGAAAAACTGACAAGTGGATCGGATCGGATCGCCCGTGTAAAAGAGGCCTTGGGGATCAGAAACCATAGTGTGCAGAGGAGCCAGGCATCGGACACACCAGATACTAAAGATATTTCAATTTAGCTCCTGAAGACAGATATTGTTTGTATAGATAGTAGCAGTAAGGAGAAGGTAAGAGCTAACCTATCTCTTTACAGACACAGTTTTGGTTTTTAAAATAATGAGAGGGTCTCTTAAGCAGATCAGGTTATTGGACGAATTTCCATCCATTTTTTGTTGCATGCTAGTCTCGTATCGAAAGTGAAGAGGTTACTTTCATACGAAAATTATCGTACGACAGAATTCAACTTCAGAAGTGATGTAATGTGTTGAATTGTTTTGTATGTGTTCTTTATTTTCCGAGCATGCGTAGTCTTGCTCTTATAATTTTGAAATTTGTACCAATTAAACGAAAATCGGATGTTGTGTTCATGTACGATAAAACTTTTTATAGCCTGTACATTCAGTTTTTGTCAAAAAAATTACGAAAATTCGTAGTCGGCTGTGGAAAGCACTATACTAACGATCCGAAAATCGGCAGATCGTTCGTCAGACAAAATTTTACTTCTGATTTTCTTATCGTGTGTACAGGCCTTAGGTCTAGGAAAAGGCTGACACAGAACAAACAAGGTGCATGCTGCCCAAGCCTACTTCAGTCTACACCTACTTTCAGAGTTCTGTGTGACTTCTCTCGCAAACCTACGCTGTCTCCTTGCATTATTCTTCTTTTTCTTATGAATTGATGACAATGTTTCTTTTCTCTTCAGTAAATATAATAAGAAAATAGTCTAGTCTTTGACAGGCTAAGAGAGCACTGCGATATATAAGAATATCAACCTTTACCAATTTTTCAAATATAGATATAACAAATATCTTTTTTCTCTTTCGTTCATCAGCGGAAACACAGCATTCCATTAATCATAACTACTTGGTTATATTGCCTCCTCCAGGAGTAGGACTAGGGAGAACAAAAAAACACCTGGCTATGTCCATGGGCCATCCTCAGCTGGTATATAACCCCCCTCAACTGCCGGGCTGGATGAAGGGCTGGATAATCTAGATCCAGTGGTCCCCCCAGCCCAGCCAGCAAGCGTGTGCAGACCGCAGCTATATGCTAGGTCGGCAGCGCCATAGCCCCACAAACAGAGGCTGACCCGCAAGTTAAGAGTCGCAGCAGTCCCTTGGTCGACAGCTCCCCCTCTTCAGTGGCAAGGATTCTGTCTGGAACATTACACGCACCATGGAAGGGAAAGTACAGTCCCCACTCTCCCCTTTTGGGGATTTTTTGGGGTGGACGCGGGTAACCTCCAGGAACGGTCAGACCTGCTTGCAGGTTCCCTCCTCCCATTCCTTAAATCCCTCAGTAACCTGAGCTCCCCCACTCCCTTTCCCCCCTGGCTGGACCTGGAGTCTGGTGGGGGTCCCAGGGCAGAGGATGCAGCGGAGACCCCTGGGGTCTTTCCCGCTATCCCCACTCTGTAAGGGTTCTGGGATAGTGTGTGTCCTGCCCTGGTAGTCTGGAGGGGTCCCAGTGTTGCAGAACCCTAGATGCATGCCCTAACTGGTTGCAGTCTGGCTAGTCTCCAGCTGGCGGCCATGTTTATGTAGCCCAAAAATGTCACGGGGGCCATTTTCCCTTTATCCCAGAGAGACGCTGGAGATGACCAAAGCCTTGTGGGGATGCCGAAGTTCCTCCTCTTCCACCTCAGTTTCTTCTTCCTGTGCCCAGAACATATGAACAGGGATGGCGTCCATGATAATGCTGGGTTCGAATTCTTGGCGCTCCTCTGGGCGGAAGGGTGCATCCTTAGCCACCAACCCCCTCATGGAGGTGGCAGGACCCTTGGAACCCCAGCTTCCCATAGTAGCACTGACGGTGGTCCTGAAGTCCTTAGTGTCCCGGGTTGAAGTGGCGTGTGAGCAAAGGCCCAGGAGGAAGCACCCCCCGCCTTCCCCTGCTCATTCTGTCTCATCTGATTCTGAGCCTGATGCCACCGTGGATGTGGCCCATCCAGGGGGGCTTAACTTTTTCCCATCCGCGCTACAGCCTATATACGGCTGCAGCGCGGACTTGAATTTTCGGGAGGCCGTTTTTAAATGGCCTCCCAGAAAGAGTCTCCCCGCGCGCTCCCGCGAGCGCGCATCGGGGAAAATCTGTGTCGGCCGTGTCCCTTGGACACAGCCGATCACAGATCGTGGTGAATGGCCAATCACAGCGGTCATTCACCACGTGATCGGACCGTCCAATGAGAGATGATCTCATATGTAAACATATGAGATCATCTCTCATCGCCGGCGCTCCTTCCTCACACGGAGCCTGCAGTGTGAGGAAGGAGGGGGAGCCGTCAGCCGCCGGGGACACACAGGAATGTAATCAGGGCACTGATCACCAGTGCCCTGATTACTAAAGGTAAAAAGCATACATAAATTGCCCCCCATCAGTGCCCACAGTGCCCGCCATCAGTGCCCCCCATCAATGCCCACAATCAGTGACCATAGTGCTGTCAGTCAGTGCCCATCAGTGCCTGCTCATCTGGGCACTGATGAGCACTGACTGGCAGCACTATGGGCACTGAGTGTGGGCACTGATGGTGCTGCCCATCAATGCTCATCAGTGCCACCCGTCAGTGTCCATCAGTGCCATCCGCCAGTGCCCATCAGTGCCGCCTATCAGTGTCCATCAGTGCCGCCTCTCAGTGCCCAGCAGTGCCACCTCTCAGTGCCCAGCAGTGCCACCTCTCAGTGCCCAGCAGTGCCGCCTATCAGTGCTCATCAGTGCCGCCTATCAGTGCTCATCAGTGCCGCCTATCAGTGCCGTCTATCAGTGCTCACCAGTGCGGCATATTAGTACCTCCTCATCAGTGCCCATAAGTGCCACCTCATCAGTGCCCGTAAGTGCCACCTCATCAGTGCAGCCTATCAGTGCCGCCTCATCAGCGCCCTTCAGTGAAGGAGAAAAATTTATTTTCAAAATTTACTCGCAGAAAATAAGAAAAACTTTTTTTTTTTCAAAATTTTCTGTCTTTTTTCTTTTTTTTTGTAAAAATAAAAAACCCAGAGATGATTAAATACCACCAAAAGAAAGCTCTGTTTGTGTGAAAAAAATGATAAAAATTTCATATGGGTACAGTGTAGCATGACCGCGCAATTGTCATTCAAAGTGTGAGAGCACTGAAAGCTGAAAATTGGTCTGGATGGGAAGGGTGTTTAAGTGCACAGAAGGCAAGTGGTTAATATCACACCTCCAGATCCATTCGATAGTGAGGAGGATTCCTCCATGGTCGCATCGAATGAAAAAACGCTGGTAGATGCACTTATCACTGCAGTGCGGGAGACTTTAAAAATGGAGGATGCGGCTGATGTAGCCATCAACGTGGCTCTGTCGTTTGGTATGCATAAGTCACCGGACAATCCAAAGGTGTTTCCTTATGTGCCTTATTTTGACAGGTTTTCCTGTAAGGAATGGGAACAACCAAATTACCGTTTGTGGTCCCCAAACATTTTGCTGTATGTTACGCTTTTGAGGAGTCCCTTTTAAAAAAGTGGACTAATCCACCAGTGGTGGACCCTCCTGTTTCCAGGTTGAACAAAGCAACTATGATCCCAGTAGAGGAATCCCCATCCTTTTTAGAACCCGGCCGACAGGAAAGCGAAAGCTGTGTTTACTATGGCTGGTTCAGCATTGTGGCAATTCTTTGCCTCAGCCCTGGTGTCTCAGACCCTAACTGAATGGGCCAAGCTTTTGCCAAGGGGGGTTAGCAGGTCCCCGCTGCTTATGTTGATTTAGCGAACCAGTTGGTCCATGGGCTACAGTTTATTTGTGATGCAGCTTTGGATACAACTCTACGAAAGCTCTCATTGATCTGTCCTTTCAAGGCAATCGCCTGTTTGGGGCTACTCTAGATAACATCATTAAAGGGTATTACGGGGGGGGGGGGTAGAAAGAGTACCTTCCTGCCACAGTCAAGGAATAGGAAGGAGCCACATTGGTCTGGTAAGCCTGGAGCTAGATTCTCCGGACCCGCAGACAAGACCCCCTTCAGCATGAAGTTCTGCCCTCACCCACTTTTAGGGTGGGGGGACATCTTTGCTGGTTTCCGGCCTCTTGGACCTTCCTAATGAGCGTCAAGGGGATCCACTAAATGATCCTCCTCTTCTGGGGTGCCCAGCCGGCGCTCCAGGCTCCTGCTCTTAATTGGGTGCCCCCACGCAGAGTTGCTTTTCTTGGGGGCGCCCGTGCAAGCGTGCTCCAGAGTCTCACTTCTGCATCCATTAACACAGACAGTGGGACTTGGCCCTGCTACCCATGTCACTGGGTTATGATTGACAGCAGTGAGAGTAGCGGCTGGAGTCGCTGGGCTTGTGCACATCACTGGAACAGATTGGCTCAGGTAAGAAAAAGGGGGGGGGGCTCTGAGGGCAGCTGCATTAAGGTGAAAAACCATGAGACTTTACAATCACTTGAGTGCATTAAGATAAAAAAACCTTCTGCCTTTAGAACCACTTTTAGCTTGAATTTAGTGTTCATTTAAGGATCAGAGCATCTGAATTAGGCAAAATGTCCTAAGCTTAAAAAATATGGCTACCCTGAGGCCAGATCATGGAACGCCTTGATCTTATTTCATTTTGATGATAAACCATAGTAAATGACCCAAATAAATTCATTTCCACAGAAACAATGGTTATGTTTCCTCAGACGCTGTAGAGGTGAAGTATATGGGGATGGCTAGAATGCGTCAGTGGTAACTCTTCCATGTTTAGTTTCTATCAGCCGGACTGTGTCGGAGTATTGTGCCGAGAAGGCCCCTTCCTGCCATAAATAAGATTACTTTCATTTCACTTGTGGAGTGGACTATTCCTCTGAGCAATGAATTTCCTCTGTGCCTCTGAGTAGATAAACATGGTTCTCATTAAATTTTTTTCCAGACTCTGTCACAGTTAAATTATTAAGCAGACTGTTAACTCTGCAAAGGCATTTGAATTTTGAACTTTATGTCCCAAAAAGTCTCACAACGTGTGTCTGACCAGCGCTGCACATAACAGAAAACAGAACATGCTAGCCACAGCTCAGTCCCACGAGAGCAATGGAGTTAGAAAGAAAAACACACACATGCTGAGTGTGTTTACTGATCAGCATGTGCCTTCACTTCTGTATGGATGTGTTTTCCTAACAACTTGTTGTCCTCACCTATGAATTGAAGACCCAGATTTCGCTATCTTTAGCTGTGTCATTCTTCAATGATGTCACAGTGCCCAATGGACTGAGGATGTGTGGTTTTAAACGTTGGCTTAGCTTGCAAAAGCTGCCTTTTTTTTTTTACATATATCCAAACTTCCCAAATTTGAACATGATAAAGAGGGATACCTTGGCACTACAAAGAATGAATGTGGCTAAATTGCACTGAATTTAAAGTGTGGCTTAACCACTTGACCTCTGGAAGGTTTACCCCTCATTCTGGCCAGGCAATTTTTTGCAATACGGCAGTGCGTTACTTTAACTAAAATGTATGCCCTTTTTTCCCACAAATAGAGCTTCCTTTTGGAAGTGGTTGATCACCTCTGCGGTTTTTATTTTTTGCGCTATAAACAAAAAAAGACCTACAATTTTGAAAAAAAATGTTTTTTTACTTACTGCTATAAATCCAATATAAAAATTGAAAAAAAAAAATCAATTTCTTCATCAATTTAGGTCAATATGTATTCTGCTTCATATTTTTGGTAAAAAAAAACAAACAAACAATGAGCGTATATTGTGTGGTTTGCGCAAAAGTTATAGCGCCTACAAACTATGGGACATTTTTATTTACATTTATTTTTTACTAGTAATGGCGGCAATCAGCGACTTCTAGTGGGACTGTGATATTACTGCGGACATTCTGACACTAGCTGACACTTTGATACTTTTTGGGGACCAGTGACACTAATACAGTGATCAGTGTTAAAAATATGCACTGTCACTGTACTAATGACACTGGCTGGGAAGGAATTAACATCAGGGGCGATCAAAAGATTAACTGTGTGCCTAGCCTGTGTTTCTATGTAGTGTGGGAGGTGCTTTTACAGGGGAAGGCCTAGATCCATGTCCCTGCTTTGCAGAGACACAAGATCTGAGCCTTTCCTCCTGTCAGAACGACGATCTACCTTGTTTACATAGGCAGATCGCCATTCTGCCTCTGTTCTGAACAGTCATCAGGTGCCGGCGCAGAGGTGCTGCCCTGTAGCAGTAAAACTGCTATATTGCGGACCTTGAGTGGTTAAAGATGGGGACATTTTTAAATAGAGTCTAAGCCTGCTCACAGTATCGATTTAACACATTTGTCATAGTTCTTGTACCTACCAAATAAGTTATAAATACTTATACCTCTAAATGACTGTGTTACAAGCAAATAAACATACATACTCACCTTCATTCTACAGCATTGGTCTGATGCTGTAGCTGTCCTCCAATGGCTTTAAGCCCAAGGACTGAGTAATTAGATGACTGCTGATCACATAAATCAGGGATTCCCAAACTATGGCCCTCCAGTTGTTCAGGAACTACAATTCCCATCATGTCTGGTCATGTCTGTGAATGTCAGAGTTTTACAATGCCTCATGGGATGTGTAGTTCAGCAACAGCTGCAGGGCCGTAGTTTGGGAATCCCTGACATAAATCTCAGTCCGTGGTGACTGTCAGTCACTGCTCTCTGCACTGCCCCTCCAGCACTCATTGAAGTGCCGGGCTGGAGAGGGAACAGGGGTGACTGGCTCAGGCACTCATCGGTGACATCCTCCCAGTCTGCATGCCTTGTGATCATCCCAGGCACCATGTGATCGCTGTGACCAATCACAGAACAGTGGAAACACCCATATTGACCACATTGCTCGATGCCTGGACCAATCCTTTGCCTGTTTTTTGACTGTCTATGTCTGCCTGCACTTAAACTGACCCATCTGCACATTTGATACAATTGGTTAATTTTTGTGATACACAAGATACAATGTCAGCTATATAATCAGTCCAAACATTGAAAAAGTCTCATGCATGTCGTTTCGCCAGGAGTAGCAGAATGTGTTTTAAGGTGTAATTCTAAGTATGCCCATGTTGCGTGTAAAAAATTAAATTTTCGTTTTCATTCCGCATATTCTAAAAACTTGTGGCAAAAACTTACATTTTCAAAAGACTCGCTATGCCTCTTAAAAAAGCCCAAAGGCGCTCCTTGAAATTTGGGCCCTTCTATGCATGGAGGCTGTGAAAAGTTCTCACGTATGTGGTATCCTCACACTGGGAAGGCATAGCATAATGTGCTTTGGGGTGTAATTCTAAGTATTATAAGAAAATATTTTTGAATCAGTAACAACAATTCTGGAGTATTTATACTTGGACATATGGACCAACCCTGTTATGTTCTCTTATTTAATAGATCACCAATATAACATATATTGCTATATGGGTTGTATATGTCCATATTATATATACTCCATGTATGGTGGTTTGGATATGGTATAAGAGTATTAGGGCTCTGTAAATATCCCTTGATTATTGTTTAGGCAATAAAGGTGATAAGAAATGCCTCCCTAGATCATATGTGAATCCCTGGTTTCTTAAATGCTCCTCTTTATCTATTTGTAAAAATGATAACTGGATTCCTCTGCTCCCTTCATCCACAGATTAACCCCTAATCACCTTGAATGTTGCTTATTTACAATCACATATGATAGTATTGATTACGTTGTCATATATTCTGCTTGTAACAATCTATGTGCTTCTTTTTAGTGTTGATCTCTCCCGAGTCCACTAGGGGTCACTATTTAGGTGATAATACGTCAGCAGGGAGCCTGACTGTCTTTAACCAATGATCGCTGAGCTCCTAATATTTAAAGACTGACGTAATGGACGCTAATTACGTCCTGAAGAAGCGTGCTGCGTCACGCGAAACGCGTCGACGTCATACACCACTACGCCTGCGGACTCCACCCTCCACCCTATTGGAAACTTTGACCGCGTACACAGCTCGAATGCTCGATGCTCGATGCCCAAGCCCTGATTGGTAGACGGATAAGCTCCCACGCTCTCTGGCGGACACTAAGGCTTGCCCCCCCAACGGACTCACCATGGCCGGACACACAATCGGACTAACTTCTGACGGACGGCACTAAGCGGACATCACACGGACTCAGACCATCCACACGGTCAGTAAACGGCTCTGTTCCTGTGTCTACATATTTGCTTACATGCCTGTCCTGGTGAAATCTATAGAGATGGAAGGCTGACTGAACGGTCGGAGACATACAAAGTGTGTCTATCAGTAAGCATAACCTTATACACCGGACTGCAATATTCACAGACCAGAGGACATTTAGCTACAGAGCGCCCTGACTGCTCAGACACATACACTGGTTGAATATCAGACCGGGTATGCAAATCAATGTTTAAAGCCATATGTTTGTCTGCCTGCTTCGCTTGCCTATCTGTCCGTTTTAGTCTTATGTCCGTGCCGCTTTACATGGTGTCTACTGCTGTGTTCTGTGTTTAAAGATTCACCTGGAAAGTGCAGCCATTCAATACATGTCCATTTACCAGAGGAAGTTGTGGTAGAGCCATCAATTACCCTTGTATACCATATGGGTGTGAGGATCCTGCATCTAACGGTCATATACGGAGACCTTTGATAACCACCAACTAAAACTCTTATATCAAAATTTGTACAAATACCCCCAACTGGATGTTTCTACTGGAGGTGGCTCTCTCCATACATATTATGTTCACACTCCAAGAGCACTACAATTAATTTCATTCTTGTCATGAACATTTTTTGAATATTTTTTGATTTTTCAAGTGATTGCTGGATTTCTCAAAATGTGCTATTGGGGTGGTGGGTGGAGTCTGTAGCGTAGTGGTGCCATTTTTTCACTAGACAGGACCTTTTGCAGTGTTTCATCTTTATGCCGATAGGTTATTCTCTTATAACATTCTGTGCAATGTTGATGCTGTTGTTTTAATTTTTATTCCATATTTTTTCATTCAATAAAGCTTTATGTGATTTAATTTACCTCACCTTTGTTGTAGCCATACTTTGCAACTGCTTCTCTTTACCCTTTTTTGTCTTATAATTCTTAGTTGCTTGGCACACAGGCTATATGCCGTTGGGTTTGAGGTAATATATTTTATATACATACATCACACCCCCATACCCCATTGTGGGTTGAGTGGGCTTTCTAAGGTCCGGTATCCCTTTCCCCCCCCATCCCCTTGGAATACATGTTTATATAACTGATTCATATAGGAATCATTTCTTTACTGGACCATAGAGTAATACAGCTTTATTGAAACCATATTTGACTTCACAAACAACAGCATCTTCATTTCTAAAAATATAATTATACATGTATATATAAATACTTATGTATATATGCACAGAAAATTGCCATTATATGTGGCTTTCCACCGATATGGAGATGATTTATCTGTAAGTGGTATATCGGGATATATTTATATGGATTTTGCCTCTCTGGGCAACGTTCTTAAAACATCCTGGGTGATAACAGATTTTAAGACTTGATCTTAATCATGGCATTTATATTAGGAGATTCTCTGGATGAGGAGATCAGGGCAGTATTTAATAAAGATACTAGCATAGAGGCAAGTTCAGATGATACATTAAAATCCCTATTTAGGGAACATAAAAAACTCATCTTACGCTCACTAAACAGAAAGTGGGATATATTATCCCTGGAATCATATATCAGTCAGGGAATCATCCCACGAGGTCTTAGGGAGAGAGTTATCCCTGCTATACATCTGCACACCGATAGATTCTTAGAGAAGTGGAAAATCCAATGTATTTCACACGGCATTGAAGTTATGAAACTCATCGTAGAAGAGGAAAAACTCCAACTTAAAAACCTGGAGGAGGAAATTAGTGAAACAAAAGAAAAACTGGAACACCTTAAATCCCTAGATGAGTTTGATAAGTTCAATGACCAACTTAAAAAAGAGATCGAAAAATCCCAAAAAAATCTTAAAAGTACAAAGCAATCCAAATTCCAAAGAGATTTATCAGACTGGGCAAAGGGGGAAATTTTTGACCTAAGTGGACACAACAGGAGAAGTCGCTCAAGACGTAGAAGGAATACCAATAGAAGTAGGTCCAATAATAGATCAGGAGCCCTGGGAAGTGATGATGAAGAAGATAGATCGGTCCGTTTTTTAGGACAGGGAACCCTGGAAGAAGACGAATCACCCCCTCCATCAAGAGGGATATTGAAAACAAACAACCCTCCCCCCCCAAAAAAAGGCGTAAAAGGAGGAGGAAACGTAGAAGCAGGATCACAACGGGAAACCAGGGCACGGACCAAAAGAAACTAGAGGTAAATAATCATGTGTCTGTTCAGCCCCTAGAAATAGAAGTTCCCACTCATGATGACTGTAAAGTGGTTAATCTATCTAATTTTCCGCTAAATAAATCACACATCCTGCTCCTACAGAAAGGTTTATCGTTTTCACCAACTGCAAAAATGGACCATTTTGATGTATATAAAGATATATGTCTATTCTTAAGAAAAGTCTATCTTTCCTCATTATTTTCCCAAGATAAAGACACAGTGGCTGATGCCCAGGAGTCGAGTGATCCCAGTGACAAAGAAGCATTGGAGATTCTTGAGTCCCTACTTGATGAGAATATTGATGAACCGCTGGATGAGGAATTGATTTCTGGTGCATATCGGAGGAAATGTAAGCTCCTAATCAGGTCTACTATTATGCCTAAATTCACTACCAACAAATGGCTTAACACCTTTCTTATGCTTGTGGAAGAGGACTTAACCAAGATTGATTGGAGTCTCCCAGTTTCTGATAATCTCACTGCTGATGAGAGACAAGCTCTGGAAGAGCTGAAGAAAGCAGAGGGCATTGTCATAAAAAGGAGTGACAAAGGAGGCAATGTGGTGCTGATGTCTGAGACCAGCTATGAGGCCGAGGTCTCCAGGCTGCTCTCGGACAGCAGTACCTATAGGAAGTTGACTTTCAACCCCTTCCCACAATTGGCGGCTGAAATCCACATCAAATTGTCCCTGGCGTATGAGGCCAACCTAATCACCAAGTCCGAGAAGGAATATCTTGAAATTCCCAATTACAATATACCGACTTTTTATATTCTTCCGAAACTTCATAAAAATCTCTTGAACCCCCCGGGCCGCCCTATTGTTTCGGCAATCGGGGGACCCCTTGAAAAACTCGGTAGATATCTTGATTCATTCATTAAAGACTTGGTGATGGATCTGCCCTCATACGTCAGGGACACTGGTGATGTTCTACAGAAAATTAGTGATATTGAGGTCCCAAATGGAGCTCTACTGGTGGGAATAGATGTTGAATCATTATATACATCTATTCCCAATGAATGGGGAATATTAGCCGTTTATCACTTCCTTGAACAAAAACATTATAAATTTGGGGCCCAAAATGAATTCCTGATTGAAATCTTAGACTTTGCTTTAACTAACAACTTTTTTCAATTCCTCGGAAGTAATTTCCAGCAAATACAAGGGACTGCGATGGGAGCCCCGTGGGCCCCATCATACGCATGCCTCCACCTAGGCCTATGGGAGGAGGAAACCATATACACTTCCTTGATGTACCTAAGCCATGTAAAAACATGGCTGAGGTACATTGATGATGTATTGGTTTTATGGACTGGCTCTAGGGGTGAATTGGATGAGTTCATGATTGAGCTCAACTCTAACCCTAGGAATATAAAACTTACATATATAGCAGATCCCCTTGAAATTTCTTTCCTTGATCTCAAAATCAAGATAAACCAAGGTTGTCTCTCTACTTCCACATTTCGAAAGGAAACTGCTGCAAACACGTTATTACGTGCAGACAGTTACCATCCTGGATCCCTGATTCGCGGAATTCCGGTAGGACAATTCATCAGGGTCAAACGGATTTGCTCTGACCCTGCTGAATACCACCGGGAAGCAGCAAAGCTCTACTCCAGGTTCCGTGAAAGAGGATACTCTCACAGAACCCTTAGACGTGCGAAAAAACTGGCAGGTAAACGTTCACGCCAAGAAATCCTTAACCCCATTAAGAAACAAAAACCAAAACAGGATAATTGCCCTAGATTGATCACCAAATTTGGTGGGCAATGGAATGAAGTAAAAACCATTCTTGAAAATCATTGGCACATTCTTAGAAGAGCGGGGAAAATAGGAGAGATAGTAGGACCCAGGCCCTTGTTGGTGGCAAAACGAGCAAATAATCTAGGCGACCATTTGGTTCACTCAGAATTCCAAAAAAACACTAAACATTCCTGGCTTACAGATCTTCCTCCTCTTAAGGGAATGTTTCCCTGTGGCCATTGCGGCATTTGTAGGTTTGTGGAGAAAACTAATGTCTTCACAAACTCAGAAGGTACCAGAACCTTCCTCATCCAGCGGTTCATCAATTGTGGAACTAGCAAGGTCCTCTACTCTATTCAATGCCCATGCAATAAATTCTATGTGGGGAAAACAAAGCGTCAGCTCCGCATAAGAATCAACGAACACATCAAAAGCATTAGACTCAATGAAGACACCCCCCTTGCCATTCATTTTAAAGAACTACATAATAGTGACCCTAAAGGCCTAAAAGTAAAAGGTTTTTTCTCTCTTGATCTCTCACCCAGACGAGGTGACTATGACAGGATTCTCCTTCAAAGGGAGAAAGCCTGGATTTTTCGTCTCGGAACTCTTGTACCTAAAGGCCTTAACACCGAGTGTAGTCTGAAAATATTTTTGAATCAGTAACAACAATTCTGGAGTATTTATACTTGGACATATGGACCAACCCTGCTATGTTCTCTTATTTAATAGATCACCAATATAACATATATACACCACTACGCCTGCGGACTCCACCCTCCACCCTATTGGAAACTTTGACCGCGTACACAGCTCGAATGCTCGATGCTCGATGCCCAAGCCCTGATTGGTAGACGGATAAGCTCCCACGCTCTCTGGCGGACACTAATGCTTGCCCCCCCAACGGACTCACCATGGCCGGACACACAATCGGACTAACTTCTGACGGACGGCACTAAGCGGACATCACACGGACTCAGACCATCCACACGGTCAGTAAACGGCTCTGTTCCTGTGTCTACATATTTGCTTACATGCCTGTCCTGGTGAAATCTATAGAGATGGAAGGCTGACTGAACGGTCGGAGACATACAAAGTGTGTCTATCAGTAAGCATAACCTTATACACCGGACTGCAATATTCACAGACCAGAGGACATTTAGCTACAGAGCGCCCTGACTGCTCAGACACATACACTGGTTGAATATCAGACCGGGTATGCAAATCAATGTTTAAAGCCATATGTTTGTCTGCCTGCTTCGCTTGCCTATCTGTCCGTTTTAGTCTTATGTCCGTGCCGCTTTACATGGTGTCTACTGCTGTGTTCTGTGTTTAAAGATTCACCTGGAAAGTGCAGCCATTCAATACATGTCCATTTACCAGAGGAAGTTGTGGTAGAGCCATCAATTACCCTTGTATACCATATGGGTGTGAGGATCCTGCATCTAACGGTCATATACGGAGACCTTTGATAACCACCAACTAAAACTCTTATATCAAAATTTGTACAAATACCCCCAACTGGATGTTTCTACTGGAGGTGGCTCTCTCCATACATATTATGTTCACACTCCAAGAGCACTACAATTAATTTCATTCTTGTCATGAACATTTTTTGAATATTTTTTGATTTTTCAAGTGATTGCTGGATTTCTCAAAATGTGCTATTGGGGTGGTGGGTGGAGTCTGTAGCGTAGTGGTGCCATTTTTTCACTAGACAGGACCTTTTGCAGTGTTTCATCTTTATGCCGATAGGTTATTCTCTTATAACATTCTGTGCAATGTTGATGCTGTTGTTTTAATTTTTATTCCATATTTTTTCATTCAATAAAGCTTTATGTGATTTAATTTACCTCACCTTTGTTGTAGCCATACTTTGCAACTGCTTCTCTTTACCCTTTTTTGTCTTATAATTCTTAGTTGCTTGGCACACAGGCTATATGCCGTTGGGTTTGAGGTAATATATTTTATATACATACATCACACCCCCATACCCCATTGTGGGTTGAGTGGGCTTTCTAAGGTCCGGTATCCCTTTCCCCCCCCATCCCCTTGGAATACACGTAATTCTAAGTATGCCTATAACTGAGTGTGAGGCATAACTTGTTTAAATGACAACCAAAACATCTGACAAAAAAATAAAAAACTCACTGTGCCTCTTACTAAACACCTTGGACTTGTTACTTTCCAAAAAGGGGTCGTTGTGGGGTATTTGTACTGTCCTGGTATTTCCTGGTATTGAGATAGGCAATCAGTACATCAGGGTTGATCAATTTTCAAATATACAGCTGCAAGAAAAAGTATGTGAACCCTTTGGAATGATATGGATTTCTGCACAAATTGGTCATAAAATGTGATCTGATCATCATCATCTAAGTCACAACAATAGACAATCACAGTCTGCTTAAACTAATAACACACAAAGAATGAAATGTTGCCATGTTTTTATTGAACACACCATGTAAACTTTCACAGTGCAGGTGGAAAAAGTATGTGAACCCTTGGATTTAATAACTGGTTATTGGCAGCAATAACTTCAGCCAAATGTTTCCTGTAGTTGCAGATCAGACGTGCACAATGGTCAGGAGTAATTCTTGACCATTCCTCTTTACAGAACTGTTTTAGTTCAGCAATATTCTTGGGATGTCTGGTGTAAATCACTTTCTTGAGGTCATGCCACAGCATCTCAATCGGGTTGAGGTCAGGACTCTGACTGGGCCACTTCAGAAGGCGTATTTTCTTCTTTCGTTATTATCTGCGTGGGCACTTATCAAGTTTTGGACTATTTTCCTTCCTTTATCCATATAGTACTGGACCCATAATTGCTATTTGGACTTTATCCCTACCAGACACTATAATATATTCGTTAATTAATTTCCGTGCACTTTATTGCATCATTGGTGGTCACATTTTATATATTTATATCTATTTTTCCAATCAGTATTTGCATTTTATTTATAGTGCAATATTTCCAGCATTTTGTGTCACTGCTACTTTACCTTGATATTTACACTACTATATTTATTTATTTATTCATCACTTGTGTGTGTGTGTGTGTGTGTGTGTGTGTGTGTATATATCTATACTCACTTTGTCACTCTATGTGCACTCTACCACCGGTTTATTTATTACATTTTATGTGATACGTTTATTTTATATTTCTATTGTGCTTATTGATTTGCCACATTGATTCATTGTACACTACATTTTTATCACAAATTTAGTGCACTCATTTTTATCTATTTATTTATTTATTTATACATCATCACTTGTATACAGGCAGCGCCATTACCCAAATTCACATTCAGTATTTTCTTCTGTTTAAGCCATTCTGTTGTTGATTTACTTTTATGCTTTGGGTCATTGTCCTGTTGCAACACCCATCTTCTGTTGAGCTTCAGCTGGTAGACAGATGGCCTTAAGTTCTCCTGCAAAATGTCTTGATAAACTTGGGAATTATTTTTTTCTTCGATGATAGCAATCCGTCCAACCCTGACGCTGCAAAGCAGCCCCAAACCATGATGCCCCCACCACCATACTTCACAGTTGGGATGAGGTTTTGATGTTGGTGTGCTATGCCTCTTTTTCGCCACACATAGTGTTGTGTTTCTTCCAAACAACTCAACTTTGGTTTCATCTGTCCACAGAATATTTTGCTAGTACTGCTGTGGAACATCCAGGTGCTCTTGTGCAAACTGTAAACGTGCATCATGGGAAATGTAGTTCCAAAACATCTGGGGTTCCAAGGTTCGCCATCAATGGTCTAGGGGTTCACATACTTTTTCCACCTGCACTGTGAATGTTTACATGGTGTGTTCAATAAAAACATGGCAACATTTCATTCTTTGTGTGTTATTAGTTTAAGCAGACTGTGATTGTCTATTGTTGTGACTAAAGCCCCGTACACACGTACGGATCGTCGTCATACAAACGTCGGCGGACGAAAGATCTGCCGATTGTACGCGTGTTAGTATGGTGCCTCCGACAGCTGTCTGCGCACAATCCGCGGACAAGAGTCTTTCTTGCAAACATGAAAATTTTTGTCTGCGGACACCAGAACGGACGATTGTTCGCCTGTCAGTACAGAAATCAGCCGACAGACCGCAGATTTGCAAGACTGGGCATGCTCAGAAAATAAAAAACACAGGGAAAGGTAACCATTACATGACATCACTTCTGCAGTCAGCTGAAGTCTGCGGACAAAATTCTTGTGCTGTCCTTGTGCTGTCTTTGCACTTTTCAACAGACACCGACATCCCGGGGAGAAAAGACGAACATTTGTATGACGACGATCCGTACGTGTGTACGGGGCTTTAGATGATGATCAGATCACATTTTATGACCAATTTGTGCAGAAATCCATATCATTCCTAAGCTTCACATACTTTTTTTTTTGCAGCTGTGTATATATATATATATATATATATATATATATATATATATAGTACAGACCAAAATTTTGGACACACCTTCTCATTCCAAGAGTTTTCTTTATTTTCATGACTATGAAAATTGTAGAGTCACACTTCAAGAGGTAGTCACCTGAAATGGTCTTCCAACAGTCTTGAAGGAGTTCCCAGAGATGCTTAGCACTTGTTGGCCCTTTTGCCTTCACTCTGCTCTGCGGTCCAGCTCACCCCAAACCATCTCGATTGGGTTCAGGTCCGGTGACTGTGGAGGCCAGGTCATCTGGCGCAGCACCCCATCACTCTTCTTCTTGGTCAAATAGCCCTTATACAGCCTGGAGGTGTGTTTGGGGTCATTGTCCTGCTGAAAAATAAATGATGGTCCAACTAAACGCAAACCGGATGGAATAGCATGCCGCTGCAAGATGCTATGGTAGCCATGCTGGCTCAGTATGCCTTCAATTTTGAATAAATGCCCAACAGTGTCACCAGCAAAGCACCCCCACACCATCACACCTCCTCCTCCATGCTTCACGGTGGGAACCAGGCATGTAGAGTCCATCCGTTCATCTTTTCTGCGTCGCACAAAGACACGGTGGTTGGAACCAAAGATCTCAAATTTGGACTCATCAGACCAAAGCACAGATTTCCACTGGTCTAATGTCCATTCCTTGTGTTCTTTAGACAAAACAAGTCTCTTCTGCTTGTTGCCTTTCTTTAGCAGTAGTTTCCTAGCAGATTTTCTACCATGAAGGCCTGATTCACACAGTCTCCTCTTAACAGTTGTTCTAGAGATGTGTCTGCTGCTAGAACTCCGTGTGCCATTGACCTGGTCTCTAATCTGAGCTGCTGATAACATGCGATTTCTGAGGCTGGTGACTCGGATGAACTTATCCTCCGCAGCAGAGGTGACTCTTGGACTTCCTTTCCTGGGGCGGTCCGAATGTAAACCAGTTTCTTTGTAGCGCTTGATGGTTTTTGTGACTGCACTTGGGGACACTTTCAAAGTTTTCCCAATTTTTCGGACTAACTGACCTTAATTTCTTAAAGTAATGATGGCCACTCGTTTACTTGTACTTAGCTACTTTTTTCTTGCCATAATACAAATTCTAACAGTCTATTCAGTAGGACTATCAGCTGTGTATCCACCTGACTTCTGCACAACACAACTGATGGTCCCAACCCCATTTATAAAGCAAGAAATCAAACTTATTAAACCTGACAGGGCACACCTGTGAAGTGAAAACCATTTCAGGTGACTACCTCTTGAAGTGGGACTCTACAATTTTTATAGTCATGAAAATAAAGAAAACTCTTTGAATGAGAAGGTGTGTCCAAACTTTTGGTCTGTACTGTATATATATATATATATATATATATATATATATATACCATTGTTTGTAGACTCTATAACTTTCACACAGTCTAAATAGTATACACTGATTTGGGTTATTTTTTTTATCAAAGAAAGGTAGAAGAATGCACTTGGCCTAAATGTATAAGAAATGTTATTTACAACATTTTATAATAGAAACTAAGAAAAATGTATTTATTTTTAAAATTGTTGGTATTTTTTGTTTATATAGCAAAAAATAAACCCAGTGGTGATTAAATACCACCAAATGAAAGCTTGATCAGTCTCAAAAAATGATAAAAATTTCATTTGGGTACAGTCTTGCATGGCTGAGTAATTGTCAGTATTGTAGTGGTTAAATAAAGAAGCATATCGACTGGAAAAAAAAGTACTAACCAAATCTGTAAAATCCAGTAGCAACCAGTATGTAGCATGCTCTCTTGTGTCCCCGTTTCATTTTAACTTACCACATAAGCCTGACCTTCGAAGGCCTTAAAACACTTCCCCAAACAGGGCAGTATTACACTCCTTGTATCTGGACGTCATCAGATTCACAAGTTACAAGTCAAATTAATGCATTTACTAAAGGGAAAACAGGAACATCTCTACAGTTTAAAACCGTAATAATTTAATATTTATTAAAAGCACATACAATCTTAATGTGCTGCTAATGCACCCAGTCTGATGGATATGCTCATCACTCTCATTGAGAACAGGAAAGGATGAGTGATGAGCATATCCATCATATGTACTTTTTTAGCACTGTGGATACTAAGAGAATATTTGTTGTATATACCTTAGGAAAGCCATGGTTAACCAGGGTTAACAAGAGATTTCTAGTGGTTTCTTGAGCTGTAGCTGATTTACCTCCCATCTGATGATGCCTACATAGTTCCAGGTCCAATGCTACTTGGCAGAGCCAGCAGTATTACACCAATCTGTCTTAAAAGGTGGTTGTAACATGGTCCGAAAGATGGAGTATGTTAAAATGATTTAATAACAGTGTTAGCTATATTATTGACTTGGTGTCATACAGTATATGTATACATAAACCCAATGACAAAAAAGTTATATAAAGTTTAACAAGTTATTTCAATTTGAAAGGTCAATATATTTTGATTGGTGGTTTTCATTAAATAATACCTAATAAGCCTCCCATTAAGGTCCTTGTTAAGGCATTTCCTGCTTGTGTGGCAAGCTATGTTTGTTCTCCTACGTTCACCCTGTGACAAGCCCTCCCAATGGAGATAATAAGCAGCCATGCAGATGTACTTTACGCAGCAATGGTTTACTGTTGTTACCATCAAGAAATCTGCCCTGAGAAACTCCATGCAATGATTACTGAACTGCTTGCATGTAAACAGGAAGTGACTGAAAATGGGCCACATGAGTTCAGGATCACTGAGATGCAAAAAAGATGAAAAAAAGGTGAAAAAAGTATTTTATGGCACTAGCAATTGTATTTGATGGACTATGCTTTAGCAAACTAAAGGTCATTTACTTAGGGTTTGCATTTACTTTAAGTTTAAGTATATATTGTCCATTTTTTGTACATAGAGGATAATATTTTAGTAACAATATAAGCCAGATGAACAGATTATTGGTTAAATAGAATTATGGAATTTAAATTTCACAGACTGCTGGAATTTTTTGTTTTCTGATATTCCTGTAACTCAAAAAATATCAAATAGATATACACTGACTGCACAATATTTAAGCCTGCTAAGCCCAGATTATGACTGTCTTAGGTTTGCGTGGATCCCATGGTCTCTGAATTGCTAACATAAATGAGTGATGTCACAAGGAAAGTTATTGGATTGTAGATTGCCTAACAATGTCTAGTATTGGCACGCTTTTCTAAAAAAAAAAAATGAGGCACATAAAGCATTAGGTAGCTAATGCTTTATCTAATGCTAATCTTGATCCAAGTTTAATGATTTATTATTATAAACTGTAGAACAAGAACACGACTTCTCATTGCAGGAGTATTTCATTTGTTTATCCTGGCTGTCTTTTGGGAAGCTGTTATGAAGATCACATTCCAGCCACTGCTTTGTCAGAAGGGAAAACAGACATTAACAAAAATTTGTCCACAAGCATTAAAAAGTCTCGTGTCAGCTCACAGGAAAGTGTTTAGCATTGTCAGTAAAGTCATAATGCTGTTTTACCGGTTCCCACCCGCTGTATAGTCAAATGACGGCTGGGAAGACCCCACTGGTTCTGGGGCAATGTCTGGGCAATCGGTGGTGCAGATAAAGCGCATCACTGATCGGGGTAAAGAGCCAATGACAGCTGCTCCTTACCACGCAATCGGCTGTGTCCAGTCACAGCCGATCACAAATGTAAACAACGATCTCTAACTCACTGTATGGCCAGGCTGTGGAAAAGTCTCACACATGTGGTATCACTATACTCAGCAGGAGTAGCAGAATGTATTTTGGGGGTGTAATTTTTGATATGTACATGCTGTGTGCTAGAAATATCTTATAAATTGGACAACTTTGTGTAAAAAACAATACGTTCATATTTTCTTTCCACATTTTCCAAAAACTATAATGTAAAAAAACATTATGCCTCATAGAATATACATTGGGGTGCTTGCATCTAAAATAGGGTCATTTTGTGGGTAATTCCATTGTTCTGGTGCTCCAGGGCCTTCAAAAGTGTAATAGATAGTCAAGAAATTAGATGTGTAATTTATGTCCCTAGAACGCCTGACGGTGTTCCTTGATTATGGGCCTCTTTATGGTAGGTAAGCATAAGTAAGCAGGGGGCCAAACCAGGAAGTAACCTCAACTTACAGGTGGGTCACGGTGCCTGGCTGTGTCCTCTGCTTGCAGTATATCTAATACTTTTACTAATTACTAATTTTTTGCTAGTCAGCACTGCGCTGTTTTACCTGGTAACTGTATGCAAATGATAATTTTATCATTTTTTTTTAAACAAATAGAGCTTTCTATTGGTGGTATTTGATCACCACTGGGTATTTTTTGTATTTTTTTTTTTTTGCAATACAATAAAAAAAAGACCAAAAAGTTAAAAAAAAAAAAAAAAAAATATTTTCTACTTTCTGTTATAAAACATATTCACAAAAAAACTGCTTTCCTAGGTGAATAATAGGAAGAAAAACATCTTATATTGGTGAACAGTGTAGTGGTCCCTTATACTGGTGGTCTGTAGAAAATAAGTGTCCTCTTAGATTTAATGATTAGTGGAGAAGTGCTTCATCACATTGGTGGTCAGCGGGAATTGGCTAATTGGTAGAGAGCGGGATGCCCTCTTACATTGGTGGTCAGCGACAGGAAGAATATCACATTACATTAGTGGTCAGTGGAGGAGACGCATCAATCCATTGGTGATCAGAGTAGAAGTCTCCTAGCACTGGTGGGAGAAAAAATCCTCATTACATTGGTGGTCAGTGAGAGGAAGGCTTCACCATATGATTCCAGTGGTTACTTACCCAAGAGGAGAAGAGATGAGACCCACTGCTGTTCTTGCCACTGACTCAGCTGAATGATGTCAGTGCTGAACCTAAGCAGGTGGCCCGAGTACTGCCTGCAGTGTGCAGGAAGCCAGTCCCCGGCAATGATATTTAGCAGAAGCTGAAGCAATTGTATGTAGATAGTAACTAGCTCAAACTGGCTGAAGATTAGCTGTGCTGAGATTTTTACCATAAATGAAAAAAGTAACAAAAATCTTTTTACTGAAAAAAAGTACTTAAAAAAATAGATGTCATTGATGCAGATTCTATATTAAAGTAATTGTAAAGGTTTTTTTTTTTTTTTTGTTAACCACTTAAGCCCCGGAAGATTTTACCCCCTTCCTGACCAGGGCCTATTTTGCGATTCGGCACTGCGTGACTTTAACGGACAATTGTGCGGTTGTACGACGCTGTACCCAAACGAAGTTGACGTCCTTTTTTTCCCACAAACAGAGCTTTCTTTTGGTGGTATTTGATCACCTGTGCGATTTTTTGCTCATGCGCTATAAACAAAAAAAGAGCGTCAATTTTGCAAAAATAACAATATTTTTCACATTTTTTTTATATGAAATTCCCCCCAAAAAAATGTAAAAATCAAAATTTTTTAACATTTTCGGCCAATTTGTTTTATGCTACATATGTTTGGTAAGAAAAATCGCAAAAAGCGTATTTTGATTGGTTTGCGCAAAAGTTATCGCGTTTACTAACAAAGGGAAAGATTTTTGTCATTTTTGTTGTTTTTTTTAAACACGTAATGGCGGCGATCTGCATTTTTTTTTGCGGTACTGCGACATTGCGGTGGACAGATCGGCCCTTGACTGACATTTTTGACACTTTTGGGGTTACCAGTGACATTTCTACAGTAATCAGTGCTATACATATGCACTGTTACTGTAAAATTACACTGGCAGTGAAGGGGTTAACTTTTTTTGAGAGGGAGGGGTTATGTGTGTCCCTAGGGGCGTGATTCTAACAGTGATTGGCTGTGGCTTGAGGTGTATGAACAGTGATCAACGGTCCTACATAGTAGAACCGTATGATCACCATTCATACACAGGGGAGAATGACAGGCGGCTTGTTTACATTAGCCGCCTGCCTTTCTCCCTCTGCACCGACGATCGCTGAGTGACCGGCGGACATCGGGTCCGCCGGTCACACAAGCAAAGGGGGTCCGTGACCGCACGGGAGCGCGCCTCCGGGGGCGCGCGCTCGCTCCCTAGACCCTCACAGGCCAATGGCTCCTGCTGCTATCAATCTATCCAATGAGGACCCGAGACAGTGGCCGAAGCCGCTGGGCTCCTGCTCGTCACTGGAATGCTTGGTTTCAGGTAAGAAAAAAAGGGGGGGGGTCTGGGGGGCTGCTGAAGCACAGAAGGTTTTTCACCTTAATGCAAAGAATGCATTAAAGTGAAAAACCATGAAACTTTACAACTCCTTTTATTGTACTTATTCTTCTTTTTAGACTGGAACTGGGCTACAGTTACCATCAGGCAATTGTGTGTTAGTGCTTTGGGAAGCAGGGTAAGAAGAAGCAATACCAGGAATCAAAATAGACACATTTTTTTAAATGTTACTACTTTTGTCCACACAGTAAGATAACTGCAGGGGGTGCAGAGAATGTTAAAAGGAGTTAGAATGTTGTTTATAGTTCAGGAAACATGAAACCATCTGCGGCGGAAGAAGGGGAGGCATTTCCAACCAGTTTTGTTACTGAGTGCTGATTACTGAGAGCACTGGATCTAATTGGTGCCTATTGGACTGCACAGTCCTATTTAGACACACCCTGATCAACTATTGTAACAGAAAAGTGTTAGTAGTGTTTAAATGGAGGCGTTCGTACAATGTGTGCCTGACTGTACATCAACTTCTGTGACTTTAATTGGACTTTAACCCCTTGACGCTGACATAACATATATGTGGCCTCACTAGAGTGGGCCTTTTCCGTGGGGCCGCATATATGCCTATTTGTCTTTGTGCTGAAAGCATGCCGCACAGCGCACTCCCAACCCAGAGACCGGGGTCTCACTGAGAGCCCCGGGTCCCGTACTAACATTTGGGACCTGGAACATCCAGTTCTGGGTCACCAGATCGCTTAGGTGGCCTTTGATTGGCTACCACAGTGATCAGTCACTGTGAAGCCCACCCCTGTGTTTCTCTCTCTGTGAATGGAGAGGATAGATACATTGTATCTTTCTCTCTCATTGCAGAGAGAAACAAAAACTGTGTTTAAAATAAATTAATAAAAAATAAAATACAAAATAAAGAAATAATACCTAGATCAAGGTCAGTGGCAGGGTTAGTATTTGGTTCAGGATCAAGGTCAATATATTTTGGGCAGGATTTGTTTTTTTAATTCGTACAGTGTACCTGGAAAGTATTCACATTGCTTCAATTTTCCACATTTTGTTATTTTACGGCCTTATTCCAAAATGGATTAAATTCATTTTTCTTCTCAGAATTCTACAAACAATATCCCATAATGACAATGTGAAAGAAGTTTGTTTGAAATCTTTGCAAATTGATTAAAAAGAAAAAAAAAAAAAAAACACATGTACTTGAGTATTCACAGCCCTTGCCATGATACTCAAACTTTGAGCTCAGGTGCATTCTGTTTCCACTGATTATCCTTGAGATGTTTCTACAACTTTATTGGAGTCCACCTGTGGAAAATTGGAGAATCACACACCTATCTATGTAAGTTCCCACAGTTAGTGCATGTCAGAGCACAAACCAAGCCATGAAGTCCAAGGAATTGTCTGTAGACCTCCGACACAGGATTGCATCAAGACACAGATCTGGGGAAGGGAACAGAAAAACTTCTGCAGCATCGAAGGTCCCAATGAGCACAGTGGCCTCCATCATCCATAAATGGAAGAAGTTTGGAACCACCAGGACTCTTCCTAGAGCGGGCCGCCCGGCCAAACTGAGCCATCGGGGGAGAAGGGCATTAGTCGGAGAGGTGACCAAGAACCTGATGGTCACTATTACAGAGCTCCAGCGTTTCTCTTTTGAGAGAGGAGAACCTTCCAGAAGAACAACCATCTCTGTAGCACTTCACCAATCAGGCCTATATGGTAGAGTGGCCAGATGGAAGCCGCTCAGTAAAAGGCACATGACAGCCCACCTGGAGTTTGCCCAAAAGGCACCCGAAGGACTCTCTGACCATGAGAAACAAAATTCTCTGGTCTGATGAAACAAAGATTGAACTGTTTGGCCTTAATGGCAAGTGTCATGTCTGGAGGAAACCAGGCACCACTCATCACCTGGCCAATACCATGTTTTTCAGCAGTAGGAAAAGGGAGACCAGTCAGGATCAAGGAAAATATGAATGCAGCAATGTACAGAGACATCCTTGATGAAAACCTGCTCCAGAGCGCTCTGGACCTCAGACTGGGGCGCAGGTTAATCTTCCAACAGGACAACGACCCTAAGCACACAGCCAAGATAACAAAGAAGTGACTATGGGACAACTCTGTTAATATCCTTGAGTGGCCCAGCCAGAGCCCAGACTTGAACCCAATTGAACATCTCTGGAGAGATCTGAAAATGGCTGTGCACCGACGCTCCCCATCCAACCTGATGGAGCTTGAGAGGTCCTTGATGGTTTAATCAAAGAAGAATGGGAGAAACTGCACCAAAACTAGTTGTGGCAAGCTTGTAGCATTATACACAAAAAAAAAACTTGAGACTGTAATTGGTGCCAAAGGTGCTTCAACAAAGTATTGAGCAAAGGCTGTGAATACTTATGTACATGGGATTTTGTATAATTTTGCAAAGATGTCCAACAAACTTCCTTCATGTTTTCATTATGGGATATTGTTTGTAGAATGTTGAGGCAAATAATGAATTTAATCTATTTTGGAAAAAGGCTGTAACATACCAAAATGTGGAAAAAAATAAAGCGCCGTGAATACTTTCTGGATGCGTTGTATTAGTGTCAGTGTGTTTTAGGTAGGACAAATAAAAAGCAAAATGCACACTATTGTTTCCGGGCTGTACTATGGGCACAACCAACAAATAACTTACCCATACAGTATGTATCATTTGCTGCGATTGTCAGGAGCAGGACGATTTATTTTGGGTTGTTCCTTGATGGTAGGTTATGGTAGTAGCAAGAATTATACAGCTACATTTTTTTACTATTTTGGGCCAGTTTTCCTTTGATAATAAAAAGAAAAACAGGAGAAATCCATTACCAATTATCACCAAATGAAAGCCCAATTTGTCCTGAAAAAACACAAAGTATAATCCACCTGGATGTACAAAGTAGTTGTGATGATATGTACAGTTTTACTAACACATGTCAAAGTTGCAAAGGTGTGCTTAGGCATTAATATTTATTTTACCCTTAGGCATGAAGGGGTTAACCAAAAGCACAGGTTCCTTCACTGTTAACGAAGTTCTCCTGTTTCTCTTGCATATAATTATTTCCATTGATGAAGCAGAGCTATTTTCCAATAGCCATTTCTGACCTCCATTTAACTGGTCATTGGTGAGCTATATCTGGAGGAGAACCGTATTTTGTCACATAGACCTGCGACTGTTTAACAGGGGAAAAAAGACTCTCACAAACCTGTCTATTCTTGACACCCTTCATAGCCTAATGGCTGAATCTATGGCCAAAAGTCTAGAGTGCGATGCATTGGCAGCCCTTCATATATGGCTTGCTGTTCCTATGGACTTCTGTGCCATTTTCACTTTGTTATTTTTAGCATTTAGCAGGTTACGTTTCTGAGCTTTTCTTCAGTTACATAGTATGACTGTGTGGGTCTGCGTCTCTTGTCCATTATATCACTGTTTGGATTGGATGAGAGAACGGCTCAGCTGAAATCCCCAGGCACGGTACAGTTCTGCAGCTGTGGAAAGTTGGAACCATTTGCGTGCATTTTGCTTGTAACGCTATAGTGTAATTCATCAGGTGAGCAGGAACGTACTGTGACAGTTTTATTGCCAGCGTGACCCACAACAATACGGTATTATAAAAAGGAATCAAATTATTTCAATTGTCAGAGGAAATAATATGAAATAATGGCCTATAGAAAAAAGAAACAGCAATAGCCTAGTCCACGATGAGAGACTATAATGTTCCATCATGGCTCATTACAGGTTATACTGTGGACAGAGTATACAGGGACCATACTGTGTATTTCATTGAGGCTTATAGATTTAGAAAAATGGTGTGACCTGAGAAGAGGTTCATGTTGTAGACATTTTATTAAGTTACAAATATAATGATTCCATTGTTAAATAACATATGTTCCAGTATGTGAGCAAGTAGTCCGATTCATTTGTACAGAGTCAAAATAGCAGTGTGGGTTTTTTCCGCCAATTCCAATTAACTATAAAGTGAATCCTGCTTGCCATGTCATCAAGGCCTGCCCATAACTATTAGACCTTTCCTCCTGTACCATTAAATATTGCTCATAACAACTAATTCCTGCATCCCATGTGATTAAGTCCTGCCCATAACAATTAACCCTTGCCTCTCATGCCATTATTCCCTGCACCTAAAGAAGATCTATTATTATAATTGTTATTTTACATTTTGTCCCCTATGAGACAAAGTACATGTAGTAATTTGCCCTATATATATGAGTACCGGCGCCGTCCCTTCTTCTCCTGACATGGCAGATTCAACAATCGCTTTGAGGGAGACGGTTGATTTATAGGTGCATTTTCCTGAACAATAGCAGTGGAAAGAGGAATGCAAAGGCTGATGCGTCCCCCTCTCTCTGCATTCCTCTTGCCATTGTTTGTCATGGTAAAGCACTCTATAAATCAACCATCTCATTCAAAGCTAATGTCAGATTGTCCGTGGCAGGAAGGAGTGGGGCAAGTTGGACTTCGTGATTAGGGTTAGAAAGCACTTGGGACATGGGACAGAATACTACATGTAGTTTGTCTCATAGGGGAAAGATCTGTAAAACAAAATTTTAATGATCGTATCTTTACCAACTAAACCCTGATTCCAGGCCATTAAAGCAAATCTCCAGACAAAATTAACAAATAGCTTCTTCCTTTTACTTCCAAGCCCTACTGTACATGGACTGCAAAAGGCTGAAACCAAGTCACACTAAGGGACTTACACTGCTTGCATTTAAATAAATATATTAATGATGTATTAATGACTGCAGAGCATTTTTTTCTTTAATATCTGCCTAAAGTTCATCTTTAAGACCTGCCCACAACTAAACCTTGCCTCTCCTTCATCCATAACAAAGAAGATGTATTGTATCTGTTGCACAGGTTACAGGCTTTCCCACAGTTTATTAGTTCATGTAGGATGCTGTAGTAGATTGGTGAATGGTGCCACCATACAATCATAAAACAAGAATCTTCACCAGCACACCGTATATTGATAATTGTGTCCCTTTTTTTATGTAGCACCCTCCTAAGTAGGTGCTAAGAAAAGTACAGTTGTGGCCCTGTCTGCTTATCAGGAGGGCCTGATCTGTTAGCTAATCTGTCACATGCCTCCAGGTGGGATCTGTTGAGACTGGGGAGCCTCCCCACTGTACCCAATGGGGGATCTTGTTGGGCAGTGGAGGAAACCTAGCCAATAGCACACCAAGGTTTATAACTGTCCCAGTGGGCAGGTTCTGCCGCAGTGCACCCTAGGATTGGAAATTAATCTGTGGGGAGCATGTGACAGAGGGACTTTTGGTGGGAGCATCAGTCCCAGGAGGAGGTGACGGCTGTCTCTCCTTCTGTAAAGTGTAAAGGTGGTCCAGGCAGTCGGCCTAGGGACCGGAGGTTTAGCTGGGCTGCAAGGGATCCAGAGTTGCTGACCAAGTGGAGCTGCTGGGCAGAAAATCTTCAGGAAAAACAGTATTGGGAGTACTCAAGAACTGCCCAGGGGTCAGCCTAAGAGAGAGGACCACTCCAGAGAGGTCAAAGGGGATCCAGGAGCCAGCTAACCAGGAGTGCACAGTAAAGGGGGTGCCAAGTAGTTAAACCCTGAAGTTGGGGAGTAAAAGGGGGCGTGAGGAAGGGCCCTGAAGTGTTCAGCAATACAGTTACTCTAAAGTCAGCTACCTCAGGAAGGAGTATCTTGGGGAGCATAAAGGGACTTTTCCTACAGTCAGAGGGGAATTTCTAGTATCTGGCCTTGCTGAGGCCAGCATCAGTCAGCGTTAACCAGCATCAGTCAGCCTTAAACAGCGTCAGAGGAGTGCTAAAAGAACAACAAGTATCATTATTCAGTGTCCCTGCCTAACTGTGCATAGTTCAGTTGTTGGAGTATACCACTTCTCCCTTCTCCCATCCAAGTTCTCAAATAAACCCTAAAAACAAAGAAACTGGACTTGTTCTTGTCTAAGGTGCTCACACTTGAAAACATGTCTGAAAGTACTGTTGTTGCTAGCGGTAACCCAGGGGGACCCACACTCAGCCGCTCCCTTCGGAGTAGGGCTACATTTACATAAAGCAGCAAGCATCACACGCCATGATTGGTCCTTGATGCCCTGGGCACCCCCAGAGATCAGGTGAATATAACAGCTAGAGGTACTTTTTTTATTTGTAATTACTGCTGAGGGCTAAATATTTGCATTTCCTGTCCAAGCTGCAGCTAAAGTTCAGTTGTATGACAGCCCCTTCTATCTTAGGCCCCTTTCACACATGCTGTCCGTTTGTCCGTTTTTCATCCATCCGTTGACGGATGAAAAACGGACATCAATGTATCTCTATGTAAAAATGGATGACAACGGATGATCATCAGTTAACATCCGTTTTCATCCATGTCCGTTTTTTTGAACGGATGAATGCCCTATTTTTCATCCGTCAAAAAAAAAAACGGATCGGATGACAACGGATGAAAATGGATGACAACGGATGAAAATGGATGACAACGGATGAAAATGGATGACAACGGATGAAAAACGGATAACTGACAAAAAACGGATGAAAAATGGATAACAACTGACGAAAAACGGATACATTTTGATGTGACTGAACTGATGAACTGAACAGGCCGTATGTGTGAACGGGGCCTAAGACCTCTTTCACACGGCCGTTGAGTTTTTTGGTTCCGCTACGGTGTTTTTTTTTTTTTTTTTCACGGAGCGGATGACACTTGTGTCATCTGCTCCGTATGTCCGCATATCATCCCATCCGTTTGCGGATGATATACGGACATAATGTATGTCAATGGCATTGCGGATGTCAGCGGATGACACCGCTGACATCCGATTTTGCATCCGTTCCGTTTTTTAAACGGAACAAAAATAGGGTTGTGTTCCGTTCCAAAAAACGGAACAGAACTGAAAGGACGAAAATCGGATTTCAGCGGATGGTCATCCGCTGACATCCGCAATGCCATTGACATACATTATGTCCGTATATCACCCGCAAAAAATAAGATGATATACGGACATGCGGAACACCCGTGTAAAAGGGCCCTAACACAGCAGGCCAGTATTAAAGCAAATGTCAGTATGTGAATGGAATGATTTGGGTTTTGAAATGCTAAGGTGAAAATTTAAAGCTAGTAGCCCACTTTGCTACAGCCTGTAATGGGGATATACTGGTGCAATGACAGATGCCTAAAGTGGATCTACCTTGACATTTAGCTACAGTACTGCTGTTCCTAGCAATCATCAGAACCCAATATCCACTTAGGTGAACCTGCCATGATACAGGTGCTGCTTTTGCCATTTTTTTATATAAAGTCCTAAATCTCAGGATACAAATCCTGAAGTATACAGGTCTTATTCCGGTTGATGACTAAAAAATGAAATTGGGGAATAACACTGACTTTGAATCACAGCAGTGCCTGCATTTCTATCATGACAGGTTCACTTTACAATGAATAATCTTTAAAGAGCACATTCTGGCATGTGAACTGCAATCTATCCTTGTATTATGTGGTATCTATACGCCTAAACTAATTTTCCAATGACAGATGATAATCCATGTAACCTTACAGAGCTTACAAAACCTGTATACTTTTGCATTGGAGCTTATTACTAGGATAAAAGCACAGGAAATTATTTTTAGATTTATTTCAAGGAAATCCAATACAGAACATCTGTGCAATTCCACTATACATCAATTCATATTTTATTAGAATTTAAAAAAAATATTTAGGATGAGGGTATTATCCAATACTGTACATTTCATTACATTTCTCCCAAGGCTATTTCAGTAAAGCAGTAAACTAAAATGTAATGTAGTTGCAATAGACCCTGCCCTTTACACCATCTTACTGAATACGATGGCAGGCATCTAGCAGGGAAGATATTATGAAGCTGCTATTTAAATTCAGAGTACATATCTAAAAATGATTTTGTTTTGTATTTACCGGTAATTTACTGGTAATGATTTTGTCCAAACTGGGAAGCTTGGATTAGGTTTTAAGGGGATAGTGTTCTAGTACAAAGCAAACCTATGATTACATAGGTATGTTTGTTTTTGCATACAGTAGAAAAGGGTTAGACTCTGTCAGGTTTTTGTTTCTGTCTGTGTCCCCCCACTGAGGAGATTCACCCCTTTTATTATGAGTTATTGTCAGAGCTGAGGGAAAAATGTTCCTATGACAACACTGATGGGAATTCCTTTGAAGTGGAACTAAAGTTTCACTGTCACAAACTGCCAGCAGGTAGCTCTTTATTGCAAATGTCTCTTCTGCAAGAAAATACACCTACCTGCCTCCCTATAGCATTCTCTGGTACGTAAACTGAGCTGTGCATGGTTACATCACTGGCACAGTCCCTGTGGGCTGGGATCACTGACTCTTGCGCATGTGCAGGAGTGACGTCACCCCGCTCCAGCTAATGAAGACTGCCATCTTTCTGTGGCATCTTTAGTACAGGAAGTAAAGGGACATCTTGATAGCAGGATAAAAATGGCAAAAAATAACTCAATAGAGGTTTTAACCCTTTAATACTTTATTCAAAATTAGCTAAATACATTGCACAAACCTTTCAGAAGCTTGCTATTGTCAGGTCTGAATATGTGAGGGTCATGCCACTGAAAATACTGAATCAGAGAAAGTAGGTATGTGCAGTGGCAGTTTGTGGGAGTCCTTGGGTCCAGTGGAGGGAGGAAAACTGAAACTTACAGGTATACATAGCTTCTAGAATAAAAAAAATAGTGTAACGATAATGACGCTACACCCTGTGTATATTTATGTATTTATAGATAAAAATACATAAATAAACATACATATCTCTAAAAAATGAATCTGAGAATGTATACAACATAGTCAACGAGTGAAAAAATGGCATAATATAATAACATCACATGATGTCAGAAGGGGGTGGTGCCACCAGGTGACGTATTCAGGTGGCCCCCGCCCCTTGCCTATTTAAGAACTGTCAAACCACAGATGGCAGGAGGCCTCCCAGGAGGGGACAGTATTGTAAATGTATTTTATTTTTCGGGTCCGGCAGGCGTCGTGATTGACAATGGATTTACATTGAGGGACACTATTTTTTTATTTTTTTAATAAAAGACTTGTCAAAAACTCTTGTGGGTATTACTTTTTGACACTTTTTTGGTGAATTGGTAGGGGTACAATGTACCCGATACCCATTTACATAGGGGGGGGTGAGATCCGGGGGTCCCCCTTATTGAGGGGGCTTCCAGATTCTGATAAGCCCACTGCCCGCAGACCCCAAGAATCAAAGCCCAGGGTCGTCCGGACCAGGCCTTTGTCCCCATCAACATAGGGGCACGGTGCTTTTGGGTGGGGGGCAGAGCCGCCCCTTGCCCAAAGCACCCACCCCCACATGTTGGAGGCATGTGGCCTGGTATGGTTCAGAAGGGGGGGGGGCCCTTTCCTGACCTGGCGGGCTGCATGCTTGGATAAGGGTCTGGTATGGATTTGGGGGGGACCCTACGCAGTTTTTTTTTTTTGGTGTCGGGTTCCGCATTAAATCTATATCAGACCAAAAGTGCCTTTTATGGATGGGGGGGGGGGGGCAATGCATTTTTTTTATTTTTACCGGCAATTTTTTTTTTTATTCAGCTGTCAGCAAGGAAACCCCTTTGACAACTGATGACTCATCCCTAACAGCCAGCTTACACTGCGCCCTGATTGGGCAAAGTTTTGTGTAGCGCTCAGTGCATTGCAGGGTGTTTGTCAGGGCAAGCACCCGGTAAATACCCTGCAAATTCAGGTGTTTAGTGAACGGCCAAACAGGCAAATCTTCGGCCCAAACTCCTGCTCGGACCGAACCATTCCCCATTTCTAATACAGTGTCAGTCAGGGGTCTGTAACGTACAGCACACTATACAAAGTGCGGTAGACAAACGTATGTAACGTACAGTGTATACGTTACGTATTCCTCACTACTGCACTTTGTATAATATGCTGTATATTCCATACTCCTGAGTAGCTGCAATTTGTATATAGTGGAGTGCATTGCATACTTCTGATTACTGTACTCCCAGCATATAGGTGCAGTGGGCAGCTACATGCCACAGAGTACAGTGTATAGATCTATGTAACTTACAACCCTTATAGAACAAAAAAATGTCTGGACAGCCGCACTCCAATGAAAATATTTATTGAAAAGAGGATAAAAATACCACAGCATACAGAGGTACAGATAAAAGCCTTTGACGCGTTTCACGCGCTAGTGTTAGTAGTGTGAAACGTGTCAGCTGTCTTTTCCGTACCTCTATATGCTGTGGTTTTTTTATCCTCTTTTCAATAAATATTTGCATTGGAGTGCGGCTGTCCAGACATACTTTTTGTTCTATATGGCTTGCATATTGAGCCTGCACCTGAAGGCATTTCCACCTGGAGCGGTGTGTGGTCTCTTAGTTACAACCCTGTTTACTAATTGCAGAGTTCAAAAGTACTCCCCCTGCACCTATTCGTCCATCCCACAATCAAAAAAAAATTTCTGTACTCCTACCCCAAGCCGAATATTATACCCAATAGAGCACCATTTTCCTTAACAAAAATCTCCCCCTTTCATCCCAATCTCCCTTTCCCCTACAAGAAAAAAAATCCCCTGGCAAAATTCTGACCCCCTACAAAATCCTCTAGCTCACTTCTTTTCTTCCCCTCCAAGGAAAAATTACACCCCCAGAAAATATTCTTCATAATTCAAGATCCTCCCTTGTCAAAAACACCAAGCAAAAATCCCAAACTCAAAGAAATATTAGAGTGCTTTCCTCAGTTGTGGGCTGCAACTCTAACTGGCAAGTCGGTGGAACAGGAGCCGGCCACTGAGGAAGCTTCTACATTTTTTAACAAGTGCAGGCAGTCACGTTGTTAGGTTGCAGATTGTGTGCCCTAAGTGTCTGGTGCTAGAGAAGCCCATCCCAGTTTACATTTTAGAATGTTGCCAGCTGCCATGTAGTAACATTGTGAAAACAGTAGTGGCTAGTAATAGGACAATAAAGGCTATTTCAACAGAGATGGGCTCCTGCACTTTTGCTGTATTACAACGTGACCGTTGATTCTGCTTTACTGGTAAGGCAGAGATAAACTTAAAAGACATTATAAACCTTCCTACCTGCTCCTTGTTTTTGTTCACCTGTATAGGTAGTAGTTTGATCATGTAGATTCTTGGTGTCATTTCAAAAATTTAAATCAGTAAAAATTATTAATAAACAGTCCAAAAAGTCACATAAAGATTTAGTGACATACACCTCCAATCTGGTAAAATATATTGTGAAATAAAACAAAACAATGTAGGTTAAAATCTTCTGCGGATATGTGTTCATCTCAGAGGCGTAACTAGAACCTTCAGGGCCCCGATGCAAGAAACCATGAAGGGCCCCCCAGACCCCTGGCCGGGGCCCTTCCCTTCAAGCCCGGGGCTCTTCCCACTAATCCTGGGGCTCTTTAATCTCATTGCATGGCCTTTTATTATGGTCCCGCATCAGGATCCTTTCACAAGTTCTGCAATGGGCCCCCTTCCTGCAATCTTGGGGCCTCCCCACAGTGGTGAAATGCCAGGGCCCGGTCGCAAGTGTGACCTTTGAGATCCTAGAAGTTCACCCACTGGTTTGCTACCGGGCCCCCTGGAGCATGGGGCCCGGTAGCGATTGCAACCCCTGCAACCCCTGTAGTTACGCCCCTGGTTCATCTACTTCGAAGCACCCCGTGCCTAATCTCTTCATAGGCTGTGAGTATCCGTCACCAAGCAAAGTGCCTGCTAACTTCCATACCAATAAACAGCATGTCTTCCTAATCCCAGGAGAATGGATCCTCTCCTTCTTGATGGAATATAAACTTCCATCCTCACAGCTCCGTACGGGTTGTAAATAACAGGGCAGAAAGGACAGACATAGTGTACTGCCATAATAACCTTTTTTTTTTTTTTTAAACCCTGCCTAAAAAGTTGCATTTACAAAAAGGTAAAAAGAATAACACTTTAGCAAACATGAATCATCCGGCTCACCACCTATAGTAGCGTGACTCTGGTAAACGTCACAGAGCTCAGCTCCTCCCCTAGAGGCGTGTCGCCATGTGATAGGGCGTCTTCTGTAGGTCAGTATTATATTTATTCATGGTGTCATTTGTTGTCCTGTACATACAGCCTAGAGAAGAGTACATTTTCACATTCCTGTGTCTGAAGTTTCTGTCTATGTAGAAGCATAGGGCACTGCACAGCGGTCCCTGATGACGTCCATATAGACAAATTGCATTGGGCATGAGCACACTGATGTAAGCACATTTAGGAAAAGCACTGGTGTGGTGCTCAATTCATGTCTAAAGCAGACCGCATAGATGGGTCAGGTTGAGTTAAAAATCGGACCCATTGTGTCATTGTATTCTGACAGCGGTGAGACTTCTCTCCAGAAGAGGTTTCCAGCAGGGTGGTTGATTGGTAGAATGATTGCCGTACAACCACAGTGCCCATACATTGATCAAAATTCATCTGGTCCCTGCTGAACCAGACAAATTTTGATCCATCTATGAGCAGCTTTAGATCTCTGATCCCTAGTACTCTGAGTACCACCGGATTGTTTTTAATGTGACCTTTTATTAAAGAAGTTGTTTTACGCTATGAGCTCTTTCTCTTTTTGTGTTTTTTTTTAATGGGACCTTCTTTATATGAGTGTTATGAAGATCGTAGGAACCATGGGATTCCTGTGCATTTGAGCATTGTGTAACAAGTGGTCAATCAAATCTGGTGGTTATACCACTAATGTGCAATGTGCAGAGTGTGAAGCACAGGCAGTTTACCACATTGACGATTTCTCACCTTGTGGAAGATGTATGTTTAAATACTGCATGGTGTATGGACTTCTAAATGATTTATTATAGACAGTTGGAATAATTCCACACTATTTTTTTTTATTACTGCATCATTTCCCGGATGGATTATTGATGTATTGATTTGATGCACCTTTATTGATTTACACAGCATATTTTTCCATGAATTATTTTTTTTTCTATATTTATTGATTTAATGTACTTCTTTCTATTTGTGTAGAATATTTGCTATGGTATAAATTATTTATTTTTACATTTTTGGGTAGAGGTGTATGTAGCATATAATATCATTGGGATATTTATACGGTAGTTTGGGTTGAGGGGTTTAGGGTGAGCACAAAATTTTGTGTATTTTTACGATAATAACATTATCAGTTTCTTGATAATAACCAAAGAAAGAAGATGCCCGGCCTTAGCGACATCAGGGGAATATGGGAATGGCAGCAACAGAGAAAACAGGACCACAGACCTTGCATCGCTGGAGGCCAAACTAGGGGCTAAGTTTGCCAAAATGTGCAAAAATGTTGTGTACAATTTCAAGTAATGGGTAATGCAGTTTGGTGCAGCCAGAATCCAGTGAGCTACGCATATGTGCTGTGGGTGGGCCAGCTTCCTGAATCAATGCCATGCAGTTGGATAAAAGAGGATTCAAAACAGTGGAGAAACTCCGCACAGGTAGATGCATAAGAAGAGATTAAGAGGAAGGAAATGCAAGAAGATATGATATTGAGAGGGTACAGTACATAAGATAGATGACTCGAGCTGGGTGACACAATAAAGATATACAAACATACAGACTGTGGCACTGCATGCTAAAGGGGACACATAAGAGGGAAATGGGAAAAAGGAATCCGGAATATACTATGAATCATAATGTGCACTCCACATAACTAGCATAGTTCAGTTGTAGTTAGCATTAATGACTATTGTTTTTACAGGTTAGTAATTTAAAAATAAGTCAAGGCACCAGAATAAAGTCATAGTTTTGCAGAGAAACACCAAGTACATGGATTAAAACCTTACATTTATAAATGAATTTTGAAAAGCAAAGTGGTGAGCACTCCAGCCTTGCAAACCTTGCACTACATGCATGGAGTTTGCTTGTTTTCCCTGTGCGGCTTTTTCCCATGTACTCCGGTTTCCTCCCACACTCCAAAGACATGTTCGTAGGTTAATTGGCTCCTGTCTAAATTGGCCCTAGTATGTGCATGTATGAATGTGAGTTGGGAACCTTAGATTGTAAGCTCCTTGAGAACAGGGACTGATGTGATTTACAATATATGTGCCGCATAAAACTGTTGGTGCTATATAAAGTTATAATAAACCTCTAATAACACAGCGCTGTAAACAAATAACCTGTCTCTTATAATGCCAGTGCCTTCTGGAATCTATTAACATTGATTTGATTTCATGGGAGTGCTATTTAAAGTTGTTTACTACAACTTTTTTTTAGACCTTTATTTATATCTAATGATGTTGCTAATCCATAAATATTTTTATAAAAATCTCATAAAAACAAAACACATCCCTTGGAAACAATTATTCCTAGCTATAGTTCTAGGTTAGTAATATACTAGTAATGTATGGTTTTAGAAATGGTAGCATTATAGTGTTTAAATTATCCAATGTACTGGGCAAGAATACTACTAAAATTTACCCATATCTTTCTGTATTTGTATTGATATTATTTTAGCAACATCATTAAATAAAAATAAAGGGCTAAAACAAGTCTGTTGCCATTGTTAAAAGTGTACAGCAGAGGTCGCCCTTCCTCCAGAAAGAAGAGTTGATTTCTACATGCTGGTGGAGCTGACAATGTTCTCCATAGCAATCTATTTTGGTTTCTGTCTAGATTTAGTAAAATGTCATCTGCAGTCTGGGTGCATTTATATATTTGCTTTAGGCTATAAAAGAACAGCAATATACTGATGATCAGGGCACTTGAACCCAATGAACAGTGCTCTCTCTTTTGTCAAGTGCAAGCTTTTCAATATGAAATATTCCTTCTGAGATGCTTTGCACTGCATTAGCTCCGGTTCACACTAGGGCGACCTGTGAGGCGACCTGGTCGCCTCACAGGTCGCCGCAGGTCGCCTCCCATAGGAAAGCTGCGGACCCGTTCTAATAGGAGCGACACAAGTCGCTCCGACCTAGAAAAAGGGTCCGGAGCTTCTTTGGGGCGACCCGGAGGCGACCACCATAGACTTCAATGTTATGAAGTCCGTGGCGGCCGCTCCGAGGTCGCGGCGCGCTGCTCGCACCGCGATCTCGGAGGTCGCCCCTGCAAGTAGCGTCGCTCATATGTGAACCGGCGCTTAGGCAAAACACTTTTTGTCGGGTTTGGGACTGAGCAGGGTGGTTTCAGCTAAATTGATTCTGCCATGAAATTACCAATATTATTTGGTGGTTGTGTGGATAGTCAAATGTTTTTTTTAAAATGTAACACATTTTTCTTTCTTATTTAGTGATCTTTTATATGTGTGTGTGTTTTTTTTTTTCTTTTTGTTGTGTAAGTAGTCATTATTTGGATTCTTTTATTATTATATATATATATATATATATATATATATTTTTTTTTTTTAACTATGGACTCTTTACCTCTGTGGAAAAAATAGGCGCTTCCGTAACCCTCATGAGCCATTTGAAGCCCATTGCACTCCCAGAAAGCAACAAAAACCACCTATCTAAACCTATGATCAAAAGTGTAATGAAATTTAGCATACAAGTCCTTAGCTGTTGTGACCTGCATTTATTTTCGTTTTTCAGTGACTGCAAAAAAAAAGCTGTTGACTTTGTCAAAAATGCAGGGTCCTTGTCCCTTCCTGTGAGATGAACAGAAAAAACAAGCAGTCTAATACTATTCCAAGCTATTCTTTTTTTTTTTTAGGTGCTAATCCCCTGTTCCCTCCATGTAATGTAGATAAGGAGAGATAGGGGTTTGTTATCCTAATCAGCCAGGGTGACAACCAAGACTTCCTTTATAGATACAGTGAAGTGTAGCCACCCCAGGACAGGAAAAGTGTTATATCCAGGATTACCAGGGGAAAAAAGAGAAAACAAGTGCAGCCACCACAGGGTCTTTTTGTATTTGTGGGTTTAGATATGCTATCATTTTCACTTCTTCATTAACTCCAACACATGTTGCCAAAATGGTGAGGCTGCACCAATATTTTAGGAACAGTCACTCATTCTTAGTAGGGATCATTTCCCCAAACAGCATTTGCAGCTACCTGGAAGTAAAATATTCTATTGTTCTCATGGAACACTTTCTGTTTCTAAGATTATGCCTTCTAAAATGTAAATAAAGCAGTTCACTATACATTAGTTATTTATGGATAACATTCTAAAAAGTATCATTAATATTTTTGTCATTGTTCTAATTTATTTATCCAGCAGGCAGCAGCAGATTTGTACTCATGTGTAATTCATAATTTGTCCACACGGTGCCACTGTATGTCCATTATATTAAAATTGTAGCTTATCCGCACAGGCAAAAAATGAATTAGTGTTGGTATCGAATATTACTCTGAATCTGTTTTAAAAATATTATTATTGGTATGCTGTCACTGGCTATTTTTGACCTTTGATACACGTTACATATGTCTGGTAAGAGACATAAGAGGGGCCCAATTTTCAATGTATTTTTATTTTTTTCTTGCATTCATATAGAGCTGACACATACATGCTCTTTAGATGTAGTACCATCTACATTTATACTCAGAAGCCAATGGCAGAAACCTAAACAAATACTGGGAGAACGTCTCTATCCCAGTCCCCAACTTCTGGGTGAGGTCACAGTCCTTCCAGCTAGATCCTGGGACTGCTGAGTATCCAAAGTATCATGGGAAGATGCTTCAGTTTATTAAAAATAACAAAATGGTTTTCTTGTGAGATTTGGGAGCCTCAAGTCAGTTTCAGAGATCCTACTTAGTGGATGGCTTTTTAAAGTAGAATTCCAGGAAAAAAATAATAATTTAACCACTTTAAGACCGGAAGATTTTGCTGCTTAATGACCAGGCCCTATTTTGCGATTCGGCACTGTGTTACTTTAATGGACAATTGCACGGTTGTACTGAAACAAAATTGTCCTTTTTTCCCAGAAACAGAGCTTTCTTTTGGTGGTATTTGATCACCTGTACGATTTTTATTTTTTGCGCTATAAACAAAAAAAGAGCGACAATTCTGAAAAAAAAAACAATATTTTTCACATTCTGCTATATAACATTCCCCAAGAAAATTTAAAAATCAACATTTTTTAACATTTTAGGCCAATTTGTTTTCTGCTACATATTTTTGGTAAAAAAAATCGCAATAAGCATCTTTTGATTGGTTTGCGCAAAAGTTATTGTGTTTACTAACTACAGGAAAGATTTATGTCATTTTTATTGTTTTTTTTTTTACTAGTAATGGCGGCGATCTGAGATTTTTTGCAGGACTGCGACATTTTGTCGGACAGATCGGACCCCTAACTGACATTTTTGACACTTTTGGGGGTACCAGTGACATTACTACAGTAATCAGTGCTAAAAATATGCACTGTTACTGTAATAATGCCATTGGCAGGGAAGGGGTTAATACTATCGGTGATCAAGGGGTTAAATGTAAGCCTAGGGGAGTGATTCTAACTGTGGGGGGGTTGGGCTTTTGAGATGACTATAGAGACATGCAATCCTATATAGCAGGATCGCATGGTCTCTGTGATCATCTCAGGGAGAATGACAGATGGCTGTGTTTACATCAACCGCCCGTCCTTCTCTGTCAACGGGGGAGATTGGCCATCGAAGCCGCCGGTCACATGCACTGGCTTCCACGCTGACGAGTTTGCCTGGGAGAGCCGACCTGGTGCCGTACATGTGCGGCGGCTGGTCGGCAAGTGGTTAAAAATGAAAAAATATAGCTCTTGTTGCGATAGTCAACATCAATCTAAAATACAAATATCCCCCCCCCCCCCCTGCAGAAAGTCTTTTTCTCCTGCAGATGATGCTTCTCCTCCAGGTAGGATAACAGCATAATACCCACTGCTTGTGATCCCTGGCTGTCATGGACACACTCACTGGGTACATCATCATGAAAGGCAGTGTAATCATACGTACTTCCTGTGTGCCCAGGCTGTCATGGACACACCCCTGCTTTACTGCAGAACAGAAAGCTGATCACATCATTATGTGAGTGACATTCTGTGTGTGGCAGTAAGAACAGCCTAGGACTGCTGCCAGAGCAGAAGATGAAGGAGCTGTGACATCACAGAACTGGCCGATGCACACCCAAAATTACAATATCTTACATACCCTACTTTCACTTGTGCAGATATGATTTTGCAGTCTAATATGCATTAGAGTGAGACCATGCTACCCAGTGCAGTTCATATTCTATAAGGTGCTGCCAGACCAAGGCCCCTCTCCCTTTGCAAGACATGTCTGTATAAGACCCCTTTCACACTTGTGTGACCTAAAAGTCGTGCAATTTAGCCGCAATTTTGTGCCACGATTTTGACTGCACTTGAAGCAATGCCTGTGTAATCTTGAGGTCTATGGACCTCAAAACGCAACAAAGTCAGACTAAAGTAGGGCAGGGACTACTTTGAAGTTTTTGCGACTTGAAGTCGCACAGATAAAAAATGGTACTCATTGGAAATCATGGAGTATGACTTGTCATGTGACTTTGCAGTCCCAAGTTGCAGGACAAGTCGCACAAGTGTGAAAGGGGCCTAAGAAGACTTGTGATTACAGGTGTAGCTGCTACTTACCTATACTAGCACACAGCACCTGAATGGGAGGGTTAGAAGTTATTATATTATAGTGTAGCTATGTATATATCATACCTGGCAAATGCCCCTGGAAGCTTGAAATCGCTGAAGTAGATACTTCTGCTCCAACGATCTCAGCTTGCTTCTGGGTCCGGTGCTGAGTGACTGCACTTTTGCTACTGAAGTCAGGTCAGTTGCTAGACATGGGATCCATGCTCTCCACCTCCAACCAGAGAACGTTTTGCATTTTTTCAAAAGATGCAAAGCATTCTTTGAATGTAGTCTGTGCTGAGCAGCCGACCTCCTATATTTGCAGTGCATCGGGCTGGCCACTTAGCACAGGACCTGAAATGAAAAAAGTACAGCCAAAGCTCATTAGGCTATACTTTTCCTATGGATCACATGGATCCTCTGGTTAATTTTTGCACTCCTGTGACCTGTTTTCAGCAGAAAGTGCCTGTAACCCGCTGTCGGCTGAAGTCACAGAGCTGATTGAGGCTGAGGAAAGATCGTGACCATATGGTCGGGATCCACCCAGGAGTGAGCCGCTGAGAGCCTGAGCCAGCAGCTCCAGCCTCTTCCACAGCCCATTGCTTCAGTGAGCATTGAGGGGCAGAGCAGTGAGCTTCTGCCTGATAGTCACCGACTCTCTGCTCACCAAGCACTGAGAACTCAGCGATCAGCAGTGTTTGATTGCTCAGTTCTCAGTCTTAGAGCTGACAGGGGACAGATGCAGCATCGGATCAATCCACCTAGGTAAGTACGTTTTTATAGCTATAAATGCAAAGAATAAAGTTCAAAGCAGTTCTATGGTCATAACATGCACTTTCATTTTAAAACATCAGCTTTGTAATAGCTATACAAACAATAGTTATTTTTGACAACCCAAAATAAGCTTATTTGGAAAATCTCCTTTCATGTTGTGAGTTCTGCCTGTCTGCTGGCCATCTCTCTCCACAACGTCCTGGATTGCCTGCAGGATTTGCAGCTTCTCCTCCGCTGTCTACTTTAATTTCTAGGGACTACATATAGTGCTTTGATAAAGTATTCTTACCCTTTGAAATTTTCCACACTTTGTCATCTTACACTTAAAAACTTAAATGTATTTTATTAGGATTTTATGTGATAAACCAGCACAAAGTGGCACATATTTGTGAATTGAAGGGAAAATGATAAATGGTTTTCAACATTTACAAATAAATATCTAATAAGTGTGGTGTACATTTCTATTCATCCCCCTTTACTTTGATACCCCTAACTAAAATCTAGTGGAACCAATTCCCTTTTGAAGTCACCTAATTGGTAAATAGAGTCCACCTGTTTGTAATTTAATTTCTGTATAAATACTGTGCTGTTCTGTGAAGCCCTCAGAGGTTTTTTAAAGAACCTTAGTGAACAAACAGCATCATGAAAGCCAAGGAACACACCAGACAGGTCAGGGATAAAGTTGTGGAGAAGTTTAAAGCAGGGTTAAGTTAAAGAAAAAATATCCTAAGCTTTGAACATCTCACAGAGCACTGTTCAATCATCATCCGAATAGAGTATGGCACCAACTGCAAACCTACCAAGACGTGGCTGTCTACTGTGATGTCCAAACTGACAGGCCAGGCAAGGAGAGCATTAATCAGAGAAGCAGCCAAGAGGCCCATGGTAACTCTGGAGGAGTTGCAGAGATCCACAGCTCCGGTGGGAGAATCTGTCCACAGGACAACTATTAGTCGTGCACTCCATACATCTGGCCTTAATGGAAGAGTGGCAAGAAGAAAGTCATTGTTGAAAGAAAGCCACAAGAAGTCCTGTTTGCAGTTTGCGAGAAGCCATGTGGGGGGCACAGCAAACATGTGGAAGAAGGTGCTCTGGTCAGATGAGACCAAAATGGAACTTTTTGGCCTAAAAGCAAAACGCTATGTGTGAAGGAAAACTAACACTGCACATCACCCTGAACACACCATCCTCACCGTAAAACATGGTGGTGGCAGCATTATTTTGTAGGGATGCTTTTCTTCAGCAGGGAAGCTGGTCAGTGTTGATGGGAAGATGGATGGAGCCAAATACAGGGCAATCTTAGAAGAAACCTGTTGCAAAAGACTTGGAACTGAGGCGGAGGTTCACCCTTCAGCAGGACTACAACCCTGAACATACAGCCAGAGCTAAAATGGAATGGTTTAGATCAAAGCACATTCATGTGTTATACCAGACCTAAGTCCAATTGAGAATCTGTGGCAAGACTTAAAAAATTGCTGTTCACAGATGCTCTCCATCCAATCTGACAGAGCTTGAGCTATTTTGCAAAGAAGAATGGGCAAAAATGTCACTCTCTAGATGTGCAAAGCTGGTATAGACATCCCCAAAAAGACTTGAATCTGTAATAGTAGTGAAAGGGGGTTCTACAAAGTATTGACTCAGGGGGGCTGAATACAAATGCACACCACACTTTTCACATATTTATTTGTATAAAATGTTGAAAATGGTTGTAAAAAATGTTGTAAACCTTTGTGTTGGTCTATCACATAAAATCCCATTTACATTTTTGGTTGTAACATGACAAAATGTGGAAAATTTCAAGGAGTATGACTACTTTTTCAAAGTACTGTATCCCATGGTAAGTTGCTGCCTACAAGCTGTGATTCTTGTACTCCACCTCCTAAAATTCCTTCTCCTCTTAGCACCTCTGTATTTCCGAAGGCAGGCTCCGTAAAATGTGTGCCACAGCATTGCCTACTTACAGGGCATAGTGAATATGTGTCACAGAATTCTTGGAATTGTGGAAATGAATTTATGATTTACATTTTGAACATAGATACGCTTTCATGTAAATAATACTATCAATCCATGTTAATGGTTGATGTGGGACACACTTACCTATTGTCTTGTAAATAGTAGTAGTAGTAAGGCTGATTTGACACAGCTTCATTCAGCTTCTAATACCGCACTTTGGCTCTTCAGCTTTAGGTTACTATCTGTCTCACCTCCAGTGGCAAATCTGTTGCAGGCCTGGGCAGAAAACTGTTGCTTAGACTAGAATTGGAAAGCAGTCTGATTTGCGTCTAGATTTGTTGGTAATTTGTTTATTAAATAGGACTTGGTTTTTAAGAATAGTTTGTAATTACAAATGCACATGGATTCATTTGCTCACTAAAATGCTTTCTACTTTGTAGTGCTGCACACTGATTGTGGTTTAGGAACCCCTAAAATAATTTTCAGGTCTCAGGGAACCCTTACTAAAACCAATTTATCGGGGGTCAATTGGGAAAATGCCCTTAGCATTGACAACCTGTAAGAAGAATGAACCCAATACAATGGCAGTCAGAAAGTCATTCTTAATGGGGATCTTCACCCCCGGAGTACACTTCCCTCCAATTTACCCCTCCTAAGATCAGCAATAGCACACTTTGTGTTGTTTTTTTTATTTTAAATTTTTTATTAAAAAAAAAAAGTGCAGCACTCCCCTTCATGCACATCTCTCGTATAGGCGAATGACATGCACAGTGCTTGCTGTGCCTCCTGGGATATGTACGTCACATATCCCAGGAGACATAGCCATTCATACAGAAAGGAAGAGGGGATGTGCCTAGGGCGGCATCATTGGGAGGAGTGCCAGCTAAAACCGGAAGAGCTGGTGGGCCTCACAAGCAGTGGCACAGAACCGATCGGTGAGAGAAGACAAGATAATCTCAGTGGGACAGCACTGGATCCTCTGAGTGGGTGAGTATCTGAAATTCTGAACAACACAGTAAACGTTGCCTGCCACTAAATGCAGCATTTCACTTGCCACCATTGCCTGCCACAAGATGCAGCATGTCACTTGCCCCTGTCACCTGCCACCAGATGCAACATATCATCTGCCACTGCCGCCTGCCACCAGATGCAGCATGTCACTTGCCACTGTCGCCTGCCACATGACACTGCCTGTCACCTGCCACTGCTACCTGCCACATGACACTGCCTGTCACCTGCTACTGTTACCTGCCACATGATGCTGGCTGTGACCTGCCCCTGTCACCTGCCACATGATTCTTCCTGTCACCTGCCACTGTCACCTGCCACATGATTCTGCCTGTCACCTGCCACTGTTACCTGCCACATGATGCTGGCTGTGACCTGCCCCTGTCACCTGCCACATGACACTGCCTGTCACCTGCCACTGTTACCTGCCACATGACACTGCCTGTCACCTGCCACTGTTACCTGCCACATGATTCTGGCTGTGACCTGCCCCTGTCACCTGCCACATGATTCTGCCTGTCACCTGCCACATGAGGCTGTCTGTCACCTGCCACTGTCACCTGCCACATGATTCTGCCTGTCACCTGCCATTGTCACCTGCCACATGATGCTGCTTGTCACCTGCCACTGTCGCCTGCCACAAGATGCAGCACGTCACATGCTACTGTTGCCTACCACAAGGTGCAGCATGTCACTTGCCACCGTCACCTGCCACCAGATGCATCGCATCTTTTGCCACCGTTATCTGTCACCAGATGCAGCGTGTCACTTGCCACTGCCACCTGATGCAGTGCATCACTTGCCACTGTCACCTGCCACCAGATGCAGTGTGTCACTTGCCACGACGCTTGCCACCAGATGCAGCTTGTCACTTGCCACGGTCACTGCCCGTCACTATCCTGCCACTAGATGCAGCTTTTCACTGTAGCCTGCCAGGACAAACACCAGATACAGCTTGTCATTTTAAGGCCAATTTGTAAAGGCTTTCTGCAGTGAAAACACTTACAGCCTCTCCCCAGCGGTACGGAACGGCATCCGGAGCATCCCGCATTCAAGAACAGGGAAACCGTCACATGCGCAGTTGCTATATTGCCATCCTAGGATAGTCAGAAGGCAGAACAGCGGTGATGCGAGGCGGGCGGGAAGCAACAATGATATCATTCAACAAACACGGCAGGGACTGGTACCGGTCCACGACCCGGGGGTTGGGGAACTCTGGTATAGATTATTTGTTTGTTGATGAAAATTGTCACTGGATTTGCCAATGAAACATGTAGGTTAGCCTTACCACCACATCAATGTGAAGTATTAAAGTGCAGTTCATAGTTCTGTGAAGATAACAAATGTATATAGCATGGAACCCAAATATTTCATCTGTAAATTATACAGATACTATGGAAAACCTTATCGGAACATCTGTAAAAATGGGCAGAGCACATTACTAATGAATAGACACAAGGATCACTGTGTTAGCTGTTTATTGACGAGGGAGAGGAGACAGCCTGGGGCGAAGGTGGTTTTGATGATTTTCCACAGTGCAGATGATAAAGGGAAGATGAGTTCAGTAATTATTTCTTCCAAATGCATTTATAAAGGTTATGCAATAAAATAGCAGTACATTTTAGATTCAACTAGAGGCCTTATTTACATAAAATTACAGCTTGTGATCAACAAATATTCAGCTGGCTGGAGTTAAATGTCTTGTTCTATATATTGCATCTAATTCCTGGAAGAGAACACATTTTTTTTCATCTGAGAACAGGCAGCAGAGGCAGCTTAATAGAAAGGTGTTTTTTATCTGGTTTAAAGGATAGGTTCACATAATAAATGCACAATTTTGCAGGTAAAAAAGGCCAACCTATCATTTTTTTCTCTCTTAGGAGCCCTGCACAGCATTGCACCCACGATCAGCAGATAGTCTGCGCAATGTCAGGCTCCTAAAGACTCTCCCAACCTCTCAACACTTTGCCCATTCAGGGCAGTCTTCTGAGCCCATTACTCAAGTATAATCACTGGTCCATGCTTCCTAGCCACCTTCCCACAGAAGGAGTCCACTGACTGAGCCTTTGGTATTGGACGGTGTCATATCTTACCTGGGTGGATGACCTCACTGCGCCTCACCACATTACTTTTTTTTGGGCATGGCTATTGGCGGCTCAGTACCGTGCACCGCCACATGGAGGAGGCCGCATGCTCCCCTATAGCTGTATACCATGTTTCATTTTATGCAGTGGTGTGAGGACTCCAGTGTAGCAGGGAGGTAGCAATTGTAAAGTAAATGTGTTTTCTCTAAAATATGTGGCTGACTGTCTCATTTGATCTTCAAAAGCAATTGACAATAGAGGCAATTGTCAAGGGGGTGACTTGTTCCTTGGAAAATCTAGCTGGAAGAAAACCTAAACCTGAACCTACCCTAAAGAGGAATATTTTACGGTTGTAGACCATGGTTGTTGCCTTGTTCCCAGGAACATGTACAACCTTCTGGATTCAGCATAGGAATGTATAGTGAATTTTCTTTTTACCAGGATACAGTGACTCTAACTTAAATCTAAACAGGGCTTTTAATGGGCCCCATTGGAGCATAGGCGTATCCCCTGGTTCAGGACCTATAGTACTTTAAATAAACTTTCTGTTTCTTTTGCATATTTTAAATAGACTGTTTCCCCTTGCCCATTCAGGGCATTCCATCAGTCTTTGAGTAGACTCAGAACAGCTTGCAACATCACAGCAGGGTGCACATGGCGCATGCGCGAGCAGTGCTGCGCCTTGTGAATGGTCTCGTAGTCTTCTGTGGAGGAAAAATTCTGCTCCGCAACCCCCCCCCCCCCCGCTCCCAAAAAGTGCCATTTCTTCACCAGAAGCAGGGTAAGAGGCCTGAAAGCAGAACTTCTAATTTTGTGTGGAGCTTCGCTTTAAAGTTGACCATAACTATACACTCTGAATGTACACTTTCCTTTAGATCTGCTACTGACTATGTAATACAAGGGCTGCCTTTTTTGATAGTAATTAGGGTTGATTTACTAAAGGCAAATAGAGTGCGCACTTTCAGTTGCACTCTGCAGCTAGAGTTTCTCCAGAGCTTAGTAAATGAGGAGAAGCTGTGCTGACTTCCATCATCTAATTATGTGCAAGCAAAAATGCTGTTTTTTTTTTTTATTTTACTCGCATTTGATTGAGTGTTCTTTACAAAGTGAAGATTCACCTCATTTGCTAAGTTCTGAACCATTTGGACTTGCAAAGTGTACAGTCTATTTTACCTTTAGTAAATTAACCCTATTGAAAATGTATTACCTGTCTTTTCTGGCTTACTGTGTTTCAGCCATGTATCTGATTCATTCTTATCCCTTTATTAAGAGAGAAAACAAAGAAAAAATGGGATTATGTAAAGCGTTTGTAAAGGTTTGGCTTTTTTTTAAATTAAATAACAAATATGTTATACTTACCTGCTCTGTGCAGTGGTTTTGCACAGAGCAGCCCCAATCCTCCTCTTCTCGGGTCCACTGCTGAGCTCCTGGACCCTCCCTCTTGCTGAGTGCCCCCAAAGCAAGCTGCTTGCTCTGGGGGGCACTCATGCTGCTTGCTCCTCAGCCACTCAGCTCGGCCCCACCCCAATCTCTCCTCACTGGCTGTGATTGACAGCAGCTGGAGCCAGTGAGGAGGCAGAGACCTGTGAGAGCTTTCTGCTCTTGTGCACATCTCTGGATTGGGAGGGCTCAGGTATATATAATGGGGGGCTGAGGGGGAAGCTGCACACTGAAGGTTTTTTACCTCCATGCATAGAATGCATAAAGAAAAAAAAACTTTCAACCCTTGGAATCACTTTAATGAGGAAAAAGGGAAAATTTGAGTAACCTGTGGCAATATATTACAACTAAACTATCACTGATGTGACATGAGTTGCCTGGAACCTGAATGTGTACTATGAGTTAGGGCACTGATATCATCTCTGTGTCTTGTAATAAGTGTACATGTGAAAGCAGGGACAACATACAGATCCAAATTTATAGAGTTCTGCACAGTCAGAAACGAATGCAAAAAAAAAAGCCCCCACTCCTTTATGTAAACACCACAGGTACCTTTGCATGAATTCCTTGATAAATTGAACTAAATGTGAGCGGTACTCAATAAATGGAGAAGGCTTTATTCATTTTAATGAAAGGAAGAGTGAACATTGACGAACGAAGGATGTGGATGCTAAATTTAGATGAGGGTCACATTGTACATTGTACTGTCAACACAAAGAGGATGTAAGCAAGGATTTGCAGTTCTGTTCTGATATTCTGTATCTATAAAATATAAGTACCACTTACATTATGTCAATATAACATGCTTACGTCAGTGTAAAAAAATGAATGGCCCAACAATAATGACCAGCACAATTTCCCATCCACAAACGAGTAATGGTACAGGTGCTTTTTAGTATGCCATCAGTTGGCTCGTCAATGGTTGAGGCCAGAAAATGATATTTAATTAATTACATTAATATGGAAATATTAATTGTTTTGTAATTATATTCTAATATACAGTTGTATACAGTTGTGTTCACCCTGGCAGAATTTATGATTTCTTGGCCATTTTTGTGAGAATATGAATGATAACACAAAAACTTTTCTTTCACTCAAAGTTAGTGTTTGGCTGAAGCCATTTATTATCAATCAACTGTGTTTACTCTTTTTAAATCATAATGACAACAAACTACCCAAATTACCCTGATTAAAAGTTTACATACCCTGGTGATTTTGGCCTGATAACATGCACCCAAGTTGACACAAAGGGATTTGAATGGCTATTAAAGGTAACCATCCTCACCTGTGATTTGTTTGCTTGTAATTAGTGTGTGTGTATAAAAGGTCAATGATTTCTGGACTCCTGACAGACCCTTGCATCTTTCATCCAGTGCTTCACGGACGTTTCTGGATTCTGAGTAATGGGGAAAGCAAAATAATTGTCACAGGATCTGCGGGAAAAGGTAGGTAAACTGTATAAAACAGGAAAGGGATATAAAAAGATATCCAAGGAATTGAGAATGCCAATCAGCAGTGTTCAAACTCTAACCAAGAAGTGGAAAATGAGGGGTTCTGTTGAAACCAAACCACGGTCGGCCCAATTGCCAGGAAAATTGTTCGGGATACAAGGAAAAACCCACAAATAACTTCAGGTGAAATACAGGACTCGCTGCAAACATGTGGTGTGGTTGTTTCAAGATGCACAATAAGAAGGCACTTGAAGAAAGATGGGCTGCATGGTCGAGTCGCCAGAAGAAAGCCATTACTGCGCAAATGCCACAAAGTATCCCGCTTACAATACGCCAAACATCACAGAGACAAGTCTCAAACCTTCTGGCACAGTCATTTGGAATGATGAGACCAAAATTGAGCTTTTTGGCCAAAACAATAAACGCTACATTTGGAGAGGAGTCAACAAGGCCTATAATGAAAGATACACCATTTCTACTGTGAAACACAGAGGTGGATCACTGATGTTTTGGAGATGTGTGAGCTACAAAGGCACAGAAACATTGGTCAGAATTAATGGCAAGATGAATGCAGTATGTTATCAAAAAATCTGCATGGAGGAAAATTTGCATTCATCAGCCTGGAAGCTTGTAATGTTCTGGTACCTCTGGTACCCTTATTCCACTTTCCATTCCGTGTATGCGTCCCACCATTCTCTTCTGGTAGGTGCGCATACACCTTTAAGACCGATGCTGTCTGGGGGTTGTCTGATCATTATCCACCTATAGAATAGTGTATGGTTTGCCACCGTCCCTGTCGTAATGTTTGTGGGGTTAGGTACCTCCGGCCTAAAGATTGGTGGGACTTTATGGGCAAGGTATAAATAGTAACAATGAATACAATACTTAGTAAAAATAAATTTTGTTTACTGTATGTAAAATCATATATATACAGTGTACAATGGTAATGGTGAGGGGTTGTAGGCCCCTGAGTGAGAAGGGTGAAAAAGATAATGAAATGGTGACAATGTGTAAATAGTGACTTGGTAAGATAGGAAGTTTCTCTATTTCGTTTAAGAGAGTTTTCCTCTTTTTGCGTCCCGACGCGTTTCGGCTCGCTCCTGGAGCCTTTTTCAAGGGTGTAAGTCACATTATATTCCTGAAATTGTACACTGTATATATATGATTTTACATACAGTAAACAAAATTTATTGTATTCATTGTTACTATTTATACCTTGCCCATAAAGTCCCACCAATCTTTAGGCCGGAGGTACCTAACCCCACAAACAAGACCGATGCTGTCATCACTGAGCGCCGCAGAGCGGCTATTTCAACCGCCGGTGTTCTCACTCACATGTTTGTTCAACCTGCCTTGCATCTATGCTTACAAGCGTGTCTCGCTGTGGAACCTCGCTACAGATCCCTGTATCTCGCTACCAGGATCACTTCCTCAGACCCGAACCTCGCTACTGATCCCTGTATCTCGCTACTGGATCACTTCCTCATCACCGGACCCTTCTACTACTATACTATAGTGATAAATACCCCGCAGGGGAAACCTCCATAACTTACACTACTACTATTGCATTAAGGACTGTTACTACCTATCCATACTATCCTATCATCTGCACTGTTACATAGATTGCTAGCTCATGAGACTACTACCATCTATCATCTGCACTGCTGCATAGATTGCTAGCTCTCCTGTCTACTACCATCTATCATCTGCACTGCTGCATAGATTGCTAGCTCTCCTGTCTACTACTATCTATCCTTGCACTGGGTTAGTCTATCCTGTATTTGTCATCTGCTGTCCTCACCACCTGTTAGCATACTCGATACTAACCTATCTGCATTCCTAAATACCATCTTGAACTCTCCTGTACAAACCTATCAAGTGCTTACCATCCTTGTCACTGTTCACACCTGTCCCTTCAGCACATCACCTTCATACTATCATATACATCCTATCACTCCAGGAACATCTCATTGAGTGTGTATATATCTGTATGTTGAAGCTGACAGGCCCACGGTGATGAGTCCTGGAGAGTTGGATCTGGTATTCAACACATCTCTACATGACTACTGAGTGGAGATTTTGCAGCCTCAAATCCAGCCTATAACAAAATCGCAGGAGCGTTACAGATTGAACGAACCTTAAAAATGGATTCAGCAGAATTACCCACTCAAGTGACACAATTAACACAACAAGTAAAAGCGTTAATACTTGCTCTGACTGACGTACAAGAAAAGAATCAGACTTTAACACAGCAGGTAACCCAGCTCTCACGGCTTACTGCTGTTCAGCCTCCTGAACCTAAAATAAACCCCCCTCTAGTGTTTACAGGCGACCGGAAAACATTTCGGGAATTCAAAAACGCATGTCAATTGCTTTTTTTGTTAAAGCCTCGTACATACCCCACTGATCAAATAAAAGTCTGTACCGTTATTTCATACTTGACGGGTGATCCACGGGCCTGGGCAGACTCTCTCTTTGAGAATAATGATCAGATTCTCAACACCTATTCTTTATTCCTAGCGGAACTCACCAGCTTATACGATGACCCCAATAGGCAGAGTACTGCTGATATGCAGTTGAGGGCCTTCAAACAAGGAAGGAGACCTGTAGAAGACTTTGTATCTGAGTTCAAAAGATGGACCCTTGATTCAGGGTGGAATGACACATCTTTGCGAACTCAATTCAGACTCGGGTTATCGGAAGCTGTTAAAGACGAGCTCGCCCGAGCGGATTTACCTGGCACCTTGGAGGCCTTGATACAACTTAGTATCAACATCGATAGACGACTGCGAGAAAGAAGGGCTGAAAAGATGGGAATGCCATTGTCTAGTCCTTCTCGGATTTCGGCCATTGACCCTACTCCCATGGATGTAGGAACCATACGACTACTGAACGAGCTAGAAGAACATCCAGAAATCTCTGCATGTATTGCGCATCCCCGGATCATTTGATAAGCACCTGTCCCCTTGTTCACAAAAAAGAGGGTGAGTGTTCACATGTCTTGCTGGGAGGATTAACGACTTCCTTTTCTAACCCCTATCTTTTTGTTCATTTAATATTACAGTGGGACCAAACTAGGATCAACACCAAGGCTATGGTCGACACTGGATCTTGTGGAAACTATATTGATACACGCTTTGTTACCTTAAATAAAATACCTATTATTTCAAAATCTAAGCCTGTTTCTGTTAGTTTCATTAATGGTATTCCACTGTCTTCTGGTCCAATCACCAACCAGACACAGGCACTGTCACGGAACCATGAACCAAACGTACAACAACAGATAAGTGAAAATAAGAAAGCTTTATTGAAAAACAAGCTATAAAGCAAAAGTCCAAACGGATGGCGAAACCGATGCAGAGTCTTTGCGAAGCCAGGGGTCAGGAACCAGCAGGGTAGTCAGACGAAGCCAGGATCAGGAACCAGCAGGGTAGTCAGACGAAGCCAGGAACAGGAACCAGAAGTAACAGCAGTCTTAGTAGCATGTGAACACAGGAGGACCAAGCAGGGAACTGAAGCCACAGACCTCCTATATATATGAGCTAGGTATCCAGCTCCTCCCAGTGGGAAGGAGGAGCCGCAGGGTGGGAGGCTACAAGAAACCCAGAAACCAAGATGGCCGCCAGCACATGTCAAACGAAGGAGAACAGCAAGAAGGTAAGACCATGACAGTACCTCCCCCTCAAGGGCCCCTCCTCCGCGGAGTAAAGAACGGTTTCTGAGGGAAGCATGCGTGGAAGGCTCGGAGCAAGGCAGGAGCATGGACATCTGCGGAGGGAACCCAGGAACGCTCCTCTGGACCATAACCACGCCAATGAACCAAAAACTGCACCCGACCGCGGACCAGGCGTGAGTCCAGGATATTGCTCACCTCATACTCCTCACGATTGCCCACTCGGACCGGACGAGGCCGAGGAACCGAGGAAGTCAAACGATTACACACCAGAGGCTTCAACAGGGAGACATGAAACACATTGGAGATCCACATGCCAGGAGGAAGCGCAAGGGCATAGGCTACCGGGTTTACCCTGCGAAGCACTCGGAAGGGACCAACAAAGCGAGGCGCCAGCTTGGGAGTGGGCACTCGAAGGTTGAGGTTGCGGGTGGACAACCATACACGGTCTCCGGCCTGGTAGGAAGGAGCAGGCGCTCGTCTGCGATCAGCCTGGAGTCTCTGGCGCTGCGCAGAGACCTCAAGGGACTTCTGGATCTGTACCCAAGAAGCACGTAGGACGGAAAGGTGATCCTCCACAGCCGGAATATCCTGGGGAGAGAATACCTCCGGTAACACGGCAGGTTGGAACCCATAGTTGGCCATGAAGGGAGACGTCCCAGAGGAAGAGTTCACCGCCGTGTTCCTGGCAAACTCAGCCCAAGGCAGGAGGTCAACCCAATTGTCTTGGTGATCGGAGACATAGCAACGAAGGAATTGCTCCAAGGCCTGATTGGAACGTTCTGCGGCCCCATTGGACTGAGGGTGGTAGGCCGAGGAGAAGGAGAGATGAATCCCCAACTGGGAGCAAAAGGCGCGCCAGAACCTGGACACAAACTGACTCCCCCGATCCGACACAATCTCCTTGGGCAAACCGTGCAACCGGAAGACCTCCCTGGCAAAAATCGTGGCCAACTCCTGTGCAGAGGGTAACTTCTTGAGAGGAACACAGTGACACATTTTGGAAAACCGATCCACAATCATGAGAATGACCGTATGGCCTCGGGATGCAGGGAGGTCCACAATGAAATCCATCCCCAGGTGTGACCATGGGCGCTCCCCGGTGGCTAAGGGTTGCAGAAGGCCCAACGGAAGGTGCCGAGGGGACTTACTCTGGGCACAAACGGAGCATGCCGCTACATATGCGGCGATGTCGGAACGTAGGGAAGGCCACCAGAACAGACGTGAAACAGCCCAGGACAGCTGATTCTTTCCAGGATGCCCCGCGGTCTTGGAGTTATGGTAGGTTCGCAACAACCGAGTGCGCAACTCCTCAGGCACAAAACATCTGCCGTTGGGTCTCCCAGAGGGAGCACCAGATTGAGCCGCCAAAATCTGCTCACCCAGGGGAGAGGTCAGGCTGGTGCGAATGGCAGCCAGGATCTGATTCGGAGGTATGACCGAAGTCGGAATCGACTCCTCCCTGGACAGGTCGGAGTACTGCCGTGATAAGGCATCAGCCCTGATGTTCTTGGAACCGGGTAGGTAGGAGACCACGTAATTAAAACGTGACAAGAACAGAGCCCATCTGGCCTGACGTGGTGTCAATCTCTTGGCCTCAGAGAGGTAGGTCAGATTCTTGTGGTCCGTCAGGATGAGGACCGGAACCACCGAACCCTCGAGCAAGTGCCTCCATTCTTTAAGAGCCTGCACGATGGCCAATAACTCCCTGTCACCAATCTGGTAGTTGCACTCCGCGGAAGACAGTTTCCGGGAGTAAAACCCACAAGGAAGCAGAGGACCCTCTGGTGTTCTACGCTGAGACAGAAGGGCGCCTACTCCCGTCTCAGACGCGTCCACCTCGAGGACAAAGGGCAACCCAGGGTTGGGATGCGACAGAATCGGAGCCGACACAAAGGCGGACTTTAGAGCCTCAAAAGCTCGGATGGCCTCGGGCGGCCAGACCTGGGAATTACTGCCCTTCCTGGTCAGATCCGTGAGAGGCTTGGCTAGCATGGAAAAGTCCCTGATGAACTTCCGATAATAATTGGCGAAGCCCAAAAAGCGCTGCAGGGAGCGAAGACCACTGGGCTGGGGCCACTGTAAGACAGCCGAAACCTTCTCAGGATCCATGGAGAACCCCTCAGCGGAAATGATGTAACCTAAGAAGGTTACCTGGGATCGGTGAAATTCGCATTTCTCAAGCTTACCGAACAGCTTGTTCTCTCGTAACCGTTGCAACACTCGTTTGACATCCAGAATGTGGGTCTCCATGGACTCAGAATATACCAAGATGTCATCCAGGTAGACCACCACACACTGCTGCAACAGGTCACGGAAAACATCGTTGATGAATTCCTGAAAGACTGCGGGCGCATTGCACAGCCCAAAGGGCATAACCAAGGATTCATAATGACCGGTCCTGGTGTTAAACGCGGTCTTCCACTCATCGCCCGCCTTGATCCTTACGAGGTTATATGCCGCCCTCAGGTCGAGTTTGGTAAAGACCGTGGCCCCTTTAAGGCGATCGAACAGCTCGGAAATCAAGGGTATCGGGTAAGCGTTCTTGATCGTGATGCGATTGAGACCCCTGTAATCGATGCAAGGCCTCAACTCACCACCCTTCTTTTTCACAAAGAAAAATCCAGCCCCTGCCGGGGACGAGGATTTGCGAATGTGTCCACGTGAAAGCGCCTCCCTCACGTACTCCTCCATGGCCTCATTCTCCGCTACCGACAGTGGATAGACTTTGCCACGAGGAGGAACGGCACCAGATTGTAACTCGATGGCACAATCGTATGGGCGGTGCGGAGGTAGGGCAACCGCGCGCACCTTATCGAATACATCCCGGTACTCCTCGTATTCAGGGGGCAACAGAGAGTCCGAGGAAGTACACAGCAACTTGACAGGCCCATGGATGCAACTAGCCCCACACTGCGGTGACCACGAGAGGATCTCGGCCGATCTCCAATCGAAAATCGGATTATGCTTCTGGAGCCAGGGGTACCCCAAGACCACCGAGTAGTGTGGAGACGAAATAACCTGGAAGCAGACCGACTCTCTGTGGACGGCACCAATGGCTAACCCCACTGGAAGGGTCTCATGAGTCACGTGTGGCGGCAGAAGGGGTCTGCCGTCTATCGCCTCAAGAGCCAGAGGAGAACCTCGAGCCTGCAGAGGAATGGAATTGGCGGCAGCGAACACACTATCAATGAACAAACCACCAGCACCAGAGTCCACCAACGCCTGGGTCGTCACCGAGCCCCCGACCCAGGAAAGGACAACAGTGATCAGTGGTTTGTCAACACGGGAAACCGGGGACGAGGAGACTCCACCCAAGATCTGCCCCCGACAGGATCTCAGGTGCGAGCGTTTCCCTGGACGGTTCGGACATGCCAACCGAAAATGCCCACCGAGACCACAGTACATGCATCGGCCCTCGCGTCTCCGGAGTACCCTCTCCCCCTCGGACAGGCGAGCAAACCCCAGCTGCATGGGTTCACCCCCAGACAAGTCATCCCCAGGAGGCGTGGGAGGAGAGGGAGGCACGGGTGGGACAACAAAGGTAGGCGCCAATCTGTTAGGAGGCCTCCGCAGACTCTCCTTAAAGGAAGGTCTCTCCCTGAGTCTGGTGTCAATCAAAATCAGGAAAGAAATAAGAGACTCGAGCTCCACTGGTAGGTCCTTAGCTGCAACCTCATCCTTCAAGGCATCCGAGAGACCATGAGAGAAAGCAGCGACCAGAGCCTCATTATTCCAGCCCACCTCTGCTGCCAGGGTACGAAACTCAATGGCGTATTCAGCTACGGATCGTGAACCCTGTCTGATGGACATAAGGAGCTTCGCAGCAGAGGCAGCACGAGCCGGCACATCGAATACCTTCCGAAGAGAAGCAACAAAACCGGAAAACTCGGCAACCACCGGATTGTTGTTCACCCATAAAGGGCTGGCCCAGGCCAAGGCCTTGTCCGAGAGCAGCGAGATTAAGAAGCCCACCTTTGATCTCTCAGTAGGAAAGGCATGTGGCAGCAACTCGAAATAAATGCCCACCTGGTTAAGGAAACCTTGGCACTGAGTTGGCTCTCCCCCAAAGCGCTGTGGAAGGGGGGCAGAACCGGACATACCCCGAAACACCGCAGGCGCAACAACAGGTGTCGGGGTAGACTCTGGCGCAACAACCGGAGCGGCAGTAGGAGCGGACCCAGGAGCGACAACCGACCCATCGGCAACGGGAGCGAAATGAACCGTGCGTTCAAGCAGGGTTTGCAACGCCACGGCGAACTGACCCAACAGGTGATCCTGCTGATCAAGTCTGGCAACCAGCGTGGGTAGTGAGGATGGCCCTGCACCGTCAGAATTTGTGGCCTGTGGTACCGTGCGTTCAAGCAGGGTTTGCAACGCCACGGCGAACCGACCCAACAGATGATCCTGCTGATCAAGTCTGGCAACCAGCGTGGGTAGCGAGGATGGCCCTGTACCGTCAGAATTCATGGCTTGGTCCTAATGTCACGGAACCATGAACCAGACATACAACAACAGATAAGTGAAAATAAGAAAGCTTTATTGAAAAACAAGCTATAAAGCAAAAGTCCAAACGGATGGCGAAACCGATGCAGAGTCTTTGCGAAGCCAGGGGTCAGGAACCAGCAGGGTAGTCAGACGAAGCCAGGATCAGGAACCAGCAGGGTAGTCAGACGAAGCCAGGATCAGGAACCAGCAGGGTAGTCAGACGAAGCCAGGAACAGGAACCAGAAGTAGCAGCAGTCTTAGTAGCATGTGAACACAGGAGGACCAAGCAGGGAACTGAAGCCACAGACCTCCTATATATATGAGCTAGGTATCCAGCTCCTCCCAGTGGGAAGGAGGAGCCGCAGGGTGGGAGGCTACAAGAAACCCAGAAACCAAGATGGCCGCCAGCACATGTCAAACGAAGGAGAACAGCAAGAAGGTAAGACCATGACAGGCACTCCTTGCCACTACCAACGAGTCACATGTGGAGACCATCAATTTTTAAATACTATCCTCACCCCATTTTCCTATTATTTTGGGACTTCCCTGGTTACACACACACCAACCAATAATAGATTGGAAAAAACGGACTTTGGTTTTCCCTTCTCACTATTGTGAGAATACGTGTAACCTCCCATCTTATGGGAAGATTCTGTCTGTGGTGTCAGATGAAATTGCACCACTATGCTATCAGGATCTGTCCGAAGTGTTCCTTGAGAAAAATGCTCAAGTGTTGCCTCCCCATAGGGATTACGATTGCACTATCGATCTACTCCTTAACAGCAAATTGCCTTTCGGTCATGTTTATCCCCTTTCACAGGATGAACTTTCTCACCTCAAGGAATACTTGGATGAGAATTTGACAAAAGGGTTCATTAGACCCTCTACTTCTTCCACTGCTGCAGGACTTTTCTTTGTCCGCAATAAGGATTCCAGTCTCAGGCCTATTATCGATTATAGGCAATTAAACACGATTACGATAAAGGATCGCTATCCTTTGCCGCTTATCCCTGAACTTATTGAACAAGTGCGTGGGGCTACTTATTTCACCAAATTAGACCTGAAAGGGGCATACAACCTAATCCGAATCCGTGACGGGGATGAGTGGAAAACAGCATTCAGAACCAGATACGGACTATTCGAATACCTTGTGATGCCATTCGGGCTATGTAATGCTCCCGCAGCTTTCCAAAGATTCATAAACAACATCTTTAGAGACTTACTTGATGTCTGTGTTGTAGTATACCTAGACGATATACTTATCTATTCACGATCTATGCCTGAACACATAAAACATGTAAGACTTGTGTTGTCCAGACTGCTCTCACACAGTCTATACGTGAAATTAAAAAAATGCCTATTTCATAAAGAAGAAATATTATTTCTAGGATACTTCATATCCAAAACTGGAATTAAGATGGATATGAGTAAGATATCCTGTATTCTAGACTGGCCTATACCAACAACTCGTAAGGCCCTACAGCGATTCCTAGGATTCTCGAACTTCTATAGGAAGTTCATCAAGAACTTTTCCGCCATTGTGAGACCTCTCACACAACTGACAAGTATAAAAAAAACATTCAAATGGTCAGAAGAAGCAAATCAAGCTTTCTGCTTGTTAAAATCAAGCTTCACTTCTGCTCCCATACTACGCCATCCAGACCCATCCCTCCAATATATTCTAGAGGTAGATGAGTCAAATATGGCAGTAGGAGCAGTTCTCTCCCAACGACCAACAAACACTTCATCACTCCACCCAGTTGCTTTCTTTTCAAAATCACTAAGCAGCCCAGAGGTGAATTACCCAGTGGGTGAAAAGGAGTTGCTTGCCATAAAATTGGCACTGGAGAATTGGCGACATCTGCTCGAAGGTACCCAGTTACCAATACTCATATATACAGATCATAAAAACCTTCAATACCTCCAGACTAACAAGACTCTTTCCCACCGGCAGGTACGATGGTCATTATTCTTTTTAAGATTTAATTTCTTAGTGACCTATACGCCTGCAGACAAAAATAAAAAAGCGGATGCGCTATCACGACTAACCGAAGATAACTGCGCCGAAATCCCTTCCATTCCCATTATACCCTATGAACGCATTATTGGTGTTGTCCGATCCTTGAAGGAAGAGATTTTGCACAGTATAGGAATGGATTCACCTCCACCACAACTAAGTACTGATGCAGAACGCTTCCTCTATTACAATGACAAACTTTACATACCCCCTACTATGCGCACCAAGATCTTGGAGTTATCGCATGATGTACCCATGGCAGGACATATGGGTATGACGAAAACCTTTAATTTGCTCACCAGGCAGTTTTGGTGGCCTGATACGAAGACGTCTGTACAAAAATTTGTTTCTTCATGTGACATCTGTGCAAGGTCCAAAATTGACACTACAAAACCATCTGGACTACTTTGTAGTCTACCAATACCCCAGGTTCCATGGGAAGTTGTGTCCTTAGATTTCATAGTAGAACTACCACCTTCCAAAGGATTTAATACCATCCTAGTGTCAGTGGACCACTTGACAAAGATGGCACATTTCATCGCTATCCGTAGACTACCTTCATCCAAACAAACAGCGGAACTACTGATGAAACATGTGTTCAAGTTGCATGGAATTCCAAAGACTCTTTTGTCCGACCGTGGTTCACAATTTATCTCTAAATTTTGGCAAGCACTTTGTCAAATTTTACGCATTGAGCGAAAGCTCACTTCTCCCTACCATCCTCAGACCAACGGACAGACTGAAAGAGTCAACCAGTGCATTGAGCAATATCTACGCTGCTACACATCATACCTGCAGGATGATTGGGTGGATCTCCTTCCTTTAGCGGAATTTGCTTACAACAACGCAACCCACAGTACTACGAAGCAAAGTCCGTTCTACTTGAACTATGGGTTTCATCCCACTCTTCTTCCACCACGCATCCTGCCATCGAGTAACCCAGTAGCCTCGGATTACCTTACCCAAATAAAAGACTCTTTGGGTTTACTCAATACTACCATATCACACGCACATAGTCAACAAAAAAGGTACTACGACCTTCGTAGAAGACCTTCTCCTCAGTATGTTATTGGGGACCTCGTTTGGCTATCAACAAAAAATTTAAGATTAAAGATCCCTAGCAAAAAGCTTGAGCCTTTATTCTTGGGACCCTTCCCAATCAGGAAACTAATTGGAAAAGCTGCAGTACAGCTCACCTTACCAGCAGATCTCAAGATCCATCCCATCTTCCATGTGTCGCTATTGAAGCCACATGTTCCTAACCAAAGAATAAGGCCTACCATCCCACCTCCACCTCCTGTACAAGTTGAAGGCGGAGAAGAATATGAGATAAAGGAGATTCTGGATTCTCGTATCCACAGAAGAAGACTCCAATATCTAGTACGATGGAAGAACTATGGGCCCCAAGACGACACCTGGCTGGATACCTCTGATATACATGCCCCTAGACTGATTCGCAATTTTCACTCAAAATACCCGGAAAAAACAGTTCTAGAGGCCTTCCGGAGCCGGCCTTAAGGGGGGGGGGGGTACTGTAATGTTCTGGTACCTCTGGTACCCTTATTCCACTTTCCATTCCATGTATGCGTCCCACCATTCTCTTCTGGTAGGTGCGCATACACCTTTAAGACCGATGCTGTTATCACTGAGCGCCGCAGAGCGGCTATTTCAACCGCCGGCGTTCTCACTCACATGTTCATTCAACCTGCCTTGCATCTATGCTTACAAGCGTGTCTCGCTGTGGAACCTCGCTACAGATCCCTGTATCTCGCTACCAGGATCACTTCCTCAGACCCGAACCTCGCTACTGATCCCTGTATCTCGCTACTGGATCACTTCCTCATCACCGGACCCTTTTACTACTATACTATAGTGATAAGTACCCCGCAGGGGAAACCTCCATAACTTACACTACTACTATTGCATTAAGGACTGTTACTACCTATCCATACTATCCTATCATCTGCACTGTTACATAGATTGCTAGCTCTTGAGACTACTACCATCTATCATCTGCACTGCTGCATAGATTGCTAGCTCTCCTGTCTACTACCATCTATCATCTGCACTGCTGCATAGATTGCTAGCTCTCCTGTCTACTACTATCTATCCTTGCACTGGGTTAGTCTATCCTGTATTTGTCATCTGCTGTCCTCACCACCTGTTAGCATACTCGCTACTAACCTATCTGCATTCCTAAATACCATCTTGAACTCTCGTGTACAAACCTATCAAGTGCTTACCATCCTTGTCACTGTTCACACCTGTCCCTTCAGCACATCACCTTCATACTATCATATACATCCTATCACTCCAGGAACATCTCATTGAGTGTGTATATATCTGTATGTTGAAGCTGACAGGCCCATGGTGATGAGTCCTGGAGAGTTGGATCTGGTATTCAACACATCTCTACATGACTACTGAGTGGAGATTTTGCAGCTGCAAATCCAGCCTATAACAAAAACGCAGGAGCGTTACAAAGCTGCGCATGGGACGTACTTGGACATGCCAACATGACAATGATCCTAAACACAAGGTCAAGTTGACCTGTCATTGGCTACAGCAGAATAAAGTGAAGGTTCTGGAGTGGCCATCTCAGTCTCCTGACCTCAATATCATTGAGCCACTCTGCGGCGATCTCAAACGTGAAGTTCATGCAAGGCAGCCCAAGAATTTACAGGAACTGGTGGCGTTTTGCCGGGAAGAATGGGCAGCATTACCATCTCAGAAGATAAAGAGCCTCATCCACAAATTCCACAAAGACTTTAAGCTGTCATTGATGCTAAAGGGGGCAATACCCGGTATTAAGAACTGAAGTATGTAAACTTTTGATCGGGGTCAAAGAGTAAACACAGTTGATTGATAAGAAATGGCTTCAACCAAACACTAACCATAAGTGAAAGAAAGGTTTTTGTGTTATCGTTATTGTTGTAAACTTATGAGCACAACTGTAGATATCTAACTTTACTAAAAGTTGAATTCCAAAAAAAAAAAAAAACCTTTGGTCCAGTAAATGTATTTTAACCACTTGCCGACTGCCTAACGCCGATCTACGTCGGCAGTCAGCCCCTCACAGGCAAAGTGACGTAGGGCTACGTCACTAGCTTGTGAGGGTCTAGGGAGCGAGCGCGCGCCTCCGGAGGCGCGCTCCCGCTCCTGCGTGGTCACGGACCCCCCCGCGCGTGTCACTCGGCGATCGGCGGGGGAGAGGGAGAAAGTCAGGCGGCTTGTGTAAACAAGCCACCTGTCATTCTCCTTTGTGTAAAAACACTGATCACACATATCTAATATGTAGATCCGTTGATCAGTGTCCTTACAGCTCAAGCCACAGCCAATCACAGTAGAAAGCACGCCCCTAGGGACACACACAGCCCCTCCCTCCCAAATAAAGTTAACCCCTTCACTACCAGTGTATTTTTACAGTAACAGTGCATATGTATAGCACTGATTACTGTAGAAATGTCACTGGTAACCCCAAAAGTGTCAAAAATGTCAGTCAAGGGTCCGATCTGTCCGCCCCAATGTCGCAGTACCGCAAAAAAAATCGCAGATCGCCGCCATTACGCGTTAAAAAAAAAACAACAAAAATGACAAAAATCTTTCCCTTTGTTAGTAAACGCGATAACTTTTGCGCAAACCAATCAAAATACACTTTTTGCGATTTTTTTTTACCAAACATAGGTAGCATAAAACAAATTGGGCGAAAATGTTAAAAAATTTTGATTTTTACATTTTTTTGGGGGGGAATTTCATATAAAAAAATGTGAAAAATATTGCTATTTTTGCAAAATTTACGCTCTTTTTTTGTTTATAGCGCGTGATCAAAAAATCGCACAGGTGATCAAATACCACCAAAAGAAAGCTCTGTTTGTGGGAAAAAAAGGACGCCAAATTTGTTTAGGTACAGCATCGCACGACCGCGCAATTGTACGTTAAAGTCACGCAGTGCCGAATCGCAAAATACCCCCTGGTCGGAATGGGGGTAAAATCTTCCGGGGCTTAAGTGGTTAAATACTGTCAGGATTAATGACAGTTGTGTTTATGAGCTTCTCACAGTGCTGCAAGGTAAAGATTAAAGTGGTATAGAAGGTTTAGTGCCGGTTCACATATGTGCGACTGCGGAGATCGCATGTAATTCGGAGCGCACTTCTCCTTCATTACATGCGATCTCCTGTGCGGATGCGAATTCAGCCATACACTTTGTATGGCTGAAATTTGCACTGCACCCGCACCAAAGACGCACAGGAGGCATTTTTTCAGCCGCATTAGGATCGGATCGCACAGTGGTTCACACTTGTGCGATCCGATCCTGTGCGAACTGTCAGATCGCACTGCGATATGCGATCAAACTGGGGGTGTCGTTACCATTTAATTGACACCCCCTGCGTATCGCATATGGCAGTGTGAACTGTCAGATGTGCGGATTCGATGCGGGGACAGGCTGTGTATTCGCAGCCTTCCCGCATCGCACAAGTGTGAACCGGCCCTTAGAGTTTGTAGCATTTTACAAAGTTGCCAATCTAACATGTACAGAATGCTGGAATGTGATACATTAAAGTGGTATTAAAGGTTTGGCTGTTTTTTAAAAGAAAATACCAAAATCGTCATACTTACCTGCTCTTTGCAATGGTTTTGCGCAGAGCAGCCCTAATCCTCCTCCTCTCACATCCCCTGCCAGTGCTCCTAGCACCTCCCCTTTGAACAATGCCCTCAATAGCAAGCCTCTTGCTATGGGGGCACTGGTACATGCTCGCTCTCGAACCCTGCTCTATGCATCCATAGGAAACACAAAACCGTGGCTTGGCACCCCCCCCCCCCCCGCTGTCTCCTTATTGGCTCCTAATGGCTCCCGCTGCTATCTCAGCCAAAGAGGAGAGGAAGTCCAGGGACAGCCGAGGCTCTTGTGCACATCGCTGGATCAAGAGGGGCTAAAGTGAGTATTAGGGGGGCTGTGGGGGGAGCAACACACAAAAGGTTTTATCCCTTCATGCATAAAATACATGAAGGTAAAAAAGCCTTCAGCCTTTACAACCACTTTAAGGCCACTTAAAGAAAGAGATGAGCATAGAAAGGAGCTCAGGAGTGTAATGGTGACCATTTATAGTCCAATGAGCAGACAGATTACGCAGGAAGCTATAAAGCTGCCACAGTGAATAGCATGTCATAGGTCTGCCGTAGCTCTATGCCAAGCTATGTGGATTACAATAATGGCTGTGCACACACCCTACTTTATAAAAAACCTAAACCCCTTTCTGTAAATTCAAACTTTTATGTTTGAATGTAGAGATTTAAAGCCCCACTCTGGAAAAAGTCTATATTTTTGCTGCCCATTTCTCCCACCCCCTCTAAATGATCCTGCCAGCTATTAAACTTTCCTTACGTAGTGAATTTTACATAGAAACATAGAATGTGTCGGCAGATAAGAACCATTTGGCCCATCTAGTCTGCCCAATATATCTGAATCCTATAAATAGTCCCTGGCCCTATCTTATATGAAGGATAGCCTTATGCCTATCCCATGCATGCTTAAACTCCTTCACTGTATTTGCAGCTACCACTTCTGCAGGAAGGTTATTCCATGCATCCACTACTCTCTCAGTAAAGTAATACTTCCTCATATTACTTTTAAACCTTTGCCCCTCTAATTTAAAACTGTGTCCTCTTGTGGTTGTTTTTCTTCTTTTAAATATGCTCTCCTCCTTTACCGAGTTGATTCTCTTTATGTATTTAAAAGTTTCTATCATATCCCCTCTGTCTTCTTTCTTCCAAGCTATACATGTTAAGGTCCTTTAACCTTTCCTGGTAAGTTTTTTCCTGCAATCCATGTACTAGTTTAGTAGCTCTTCTCTGAACTCTCTCTAGAGTATCTATATCCTTCTGGAGATATGGCCTCCAGTACTGCGCACAATACTCCAAGTGAGGTCTCACCAGTGTTCTGTACAGCGGCATAAGCACTTCTCTCTTTCTACTGCTTATACCTCTCCCTATACATCCAAGCATTCTGCTGGCATTTCGTGCTGCTCAATTACATTGTCTTCCCACCTTTAAGTCTTCTGAAATAATTACTCCTAAATCCCTTTCCTCAGATACTGAGGTCAGGACTGTGTCAAATATTCTATATTCTGCCCTTGGGTTTTTACGTCCCAGGTGCATTATCTTGCACTTATCCACATTAAATTTTGGTTGCCAGAGTTCTGACCATTCTTCTCGTTTTTCTAAATCCTTTTCCATTTGGTGTTTCCCTCCAGGAACATCAACCCTGTTACATATCTTTGTGTCATCAGCAAAAAGACAAACCTTACCATCGAGGCCTTTTGCAATATCACTTATGAAGATATTAAACAAAATTGGTCCCAGTACAGATCCCTGAGGTACCCCACTGGTAACATGACCTTGTTCTGAATGTTCTCCATTGACTACAACCCTCTGTTGTCTGTCACTCAGCCACTGCCTAATCCACTCAACAATATGGGAGTCCATGCTCAATGACTGCAGTTTATTGATAAGTCTTCTATGTGGGACAGTGTCAAAAGCCTTACTAAAATCTAGATATGCAATGTCTACTGCACCTCCACCGTCTATTATTTTAGTCACCCAGTCAAAAAAATCTATAAGATTTGTTTGACATGATCTCCCTGAAGTAAACCCATGTTGTTTTTCATCTTGCAATCCATGGGATTTAAGATGTTCCACAATCCTATCCTTTAATAGGGTTTCCATTAATTTGCCTACTATTGATGTCAGACTCACTGGTCTATAGTTGCTCGATTCCTCCCTACTACCTTTCTTGTGAATGGGCACGACATTTGCCAATTTCCAATCTTCCGGGACGACTCCTGTTACTAATGATTGGTTAAATAAATCTGTTAATGGTTTTGCCAGCTCACCACTAAGCTCTTTTAATAATTTTGGGTGTATCTCATCAGAACCCTGTGACTTATTTGTCTTCACTTTAGACAGCAATCTTAGAACGTCTTCCTCTGTAAAGACACATGCATCAAACGATTCATTAATCATCCTTTCAAGTGGAGGTCCTTCTCTTTCTTTTTCTTCTGTAAAAACTGAACAGAAGTATTCATTAAGGCAGTCGGCTAGCCCTTTATTCTCTTCTACATACCTTCCGTCCTTTGTTTTTAATTTAGTTATTCCTTGTTTTAATTTCCTTTTTTCATTTATATATCTGAAGAATGTCTTATCCCCCTTTTTCATAGACTGAGCTAGTTTTTCTTCTGCCTGCACTTTAGAAGTTCTTATAACTTGCTTGGCCTCTTTCTGCCTAATCTTGTAGATTTCCTTATCTTCATTGCTCTGGGTTTTTTTATAATTACAAAATGCTAGCTTTTTATTTTTAATGATTTGGGCCACTTCTGCTGAGTACCACAGTGGTCTCTTCCTTTTTTTGCTTTTACTGACAAGTCTAATGCAATTTTCTGTTGCCTTCAATAATGCACCTTTTAAGTAGTCCCATTTCTCCTGGACTCCATGTAATCCGTACCAGTCTGATAAGGACTCATTTATGACTAATTTCATTTTTGAAAAGTCTGTTTTTCTAAAACCTAAAACTTTTGTTTTTGTGTGGTGTGACTCTTTCACCGTTCTTATATTAAACCACACTGACTGGTGATCACTGGATCCCAAGGTTTCGCCTACAATGACATCATATACCGAATCCCCATTTGTGAATACCAGATCCAAAATGGCCTCCCTCCGGGTTGGCTCCTCAACCACTTGTTGCAGAGACAACTCCAGTAGGGAATTTAGAATATCTGTACTCCTGGTAGAACTTGCTATTTTGGTTTTCCAGTTTATATCTGGAAGATTGAAATCTCCCATAATGATAACTTCTCCTTTCATTGTCATTTTAGCTATTTCTTCAACTAGTAGATCATCTAGTTCTTTGACTTGACCAGGTGGTCTATATATCACACCTACACGAGTTACTGCATGATTAGCAAACTGCAACGTAACCCAAACTGACTCTATGTTGGCCTCACCAACTTGTATTAGGTTAGATTTAATGCTATCTTTCACATACAGGGCCACTCCTCCTCCTTTCTTGCCTTCTCTGTCTCTTCTGTATAAAGAGTACCCTGGTATGGTTATGTCCCAGTCATTTCTTTCATTAAACCATGTCTCCGTAACAGCCACTAAATCTACATTCTCAGATGCCATAATTGACCCAAGTTCATTGATTTTTTTACCTAAACTGCGAGCATTTGTAGACAGGACTCTGAGCTTATCATTTCTTAACCTCTGTGCTTCTGACCTGTTCTGGCATTGTTTCGGGGGGCAATTGGACTCTTGTAATTCCACTCTTTTGCCCCCCCTTCCTTTACCTTTCCTCACCGGAATCCCCCCATCCATGTCTATCGTTGGATGTATTTTTTTTTTTTATAAGTTGGTCAATGCCTTTAAGCAAAGAATTTAAAAAAGTGTTGCTCACCTTAGTAGTATACTGTATTAAAGTTTATTTATATCATATACAAAGAAAATCTACTTTTACCTAAAGTATAGCTAAAGGCAAAACCTTTTGTTTTAAATTTTGTGTGGAGAAGGATTAGAACTCCTGACAGGTTTGTATTTCTGTCAGGGAGAGTCACCCTATTTATTTGTCATGGTTACTAATAGTACTCCATCGAAAGTAAAAGAAAATCCCAGTTTTCGGTTGTCCCCATAACACTATTAGGGAGGAAAGCTTCCACTGGAGACACTAGTTCTGGTGACAATCAGGGATTTCCTCTCACTTCCTGTTTTGGCTATAGGATATGAGGTGAAGGGAAATCCCCCCCAATGGGACACAGATGGCAAAAAAGCAACCTAAGAAGGGTCATAAGCTACCCAAAATGGAAAATAAAAAAGTTTTGACTTCAGTTCTACTTTAAAGTGATACTAAAGTCTTGTTTTTTTAATTAAAAATAACAAACATGTTGTAATTGTTGCAGAGTGCGATCACTGGGTGCAGCGGAGTCCATTCAGATCAGACATTGTGGAGTAAATAGGAACTGGCTTCTTTATTGGAACATAACACAGGAATCAAACATGTCATCTCATCATTTGTAATAAGAACACAGAACAGGAAGAGATAACCAACAAGTACAGTGCAGTGTACAGGAAATGACAACACATCATAGAGGATGCATAGCATATCACTTAGCATTAGCGACATCTACTGTCCTATTTATGAACTGCAGTTTATCAGATAAGCTAAAAGCTGTTGTATCTCCAACACCCCTTCGCAACAGCTAAGGCTTAGTCTATTAAACCCATCTTCTTTGTAAGCCTTGAGTGTCTTTCAGCGGTCAGAGGCTTTGTAAGAATATCTGCTGTCATATCCTCGGTCGGGCAATAAAGTAACTCAAGAAGACCTTGCTCTTGAAGATCCCTAAGAAAGTGGAACTTCACATCAATGTGCTTGGTTCTTGAATTAACTCCTTCCATGCGCGCAAGTGCGAGGCATCCTTGATTGTCCTCATAGATTTCTGTTGGTCCCAACTGTGGTTGACCCAAATCTGTTAATAGCTGTCTCAGCCATATAACTTCTTGACTTGCCTGCGCTGCAGCAACGTATTCTGCTTCAGTAGACGACAGTGAAACAGAGAGTTGCTTTTTACTAGTCCAACTGATGGCACCTCCTGACAGAAAAAATAAGTATCCACTGGTAGATTTCCTGTCACTGGTGTCTCCTGCCCAGTCAGCATCCACATATCCTGTCAAGGTGCTTTCATCACTTGCTGGTAACTTTAACTCGTAATGCAAAGTCCCTTTAAGATAGCGAATGATTCGCTTTACAGCATTCCAGTCCTTTTGACTTGGCATTGAAACCTTTCTGCATAGGATTCCAACAGTTGCTGCAATGTCCGGTCTTGTAGCAGTGGTAAGATATAGCAATTTCCCTATTGCCTTCCTGTATTGAGTATTAGTAGGTAATGGGTTATCTTGGCAATTCATCTCCTTTAGGTAGTTGGTTTCCATAGGAGACTTTACTGGTTTGGCGTCTTCCATTCCAAATGTTTCAATTATTTCTTGTATTTTGTGTCTTTGGTTCAGAAGAAAGCTGCCATCTTCCTCTCTCTCGATCTGGATGCCGAGGTAATTCTTTATGTTGCCAAGATCTTTGGTGTTGAAGTTCTGATTTAGTTTTTCTAGTATTTCTACTTCATCCCCTTCTTGCTCAAAGCAAATCAGGATATCATCCACATAAATAAGCATATAGACCCATCTGTTTGCCAATTTCTTTGTGTATATGCAGGGGTCTGCTTTACTCCTCAGAAAGTTTTGATGTGTAAGCACTTCATTTATTTTTATATTCCACGCTCTGGCTGCTTGCTTTAGTCCATATATACTTCTGCGAAGTTTGCAAACTAGGTCTGGCCTTTGTTCATCTTTGAACCCTGGCGGCTGTTCCATGTAAATTTCTTCTGTTAGCTCGCCATGTAGAAACGCGGTTTTCACATCAAAATGTTTCACTTGCATTTTCCTTGTGACGGCTACTGTCAGTAAAGTCCGTATTGTAGTGTGCTTGACTACTGGTGCAAATGTCTCATCATAGTCCTCTCCGTATTTTTGAGAATAGCCCTTGGCTACTAGTCTTGCTTTGTATCGTTCAATTGTGCCATCTGCATTGTATTTCACTTTAAAAGTCCATTTACAGCCTATGGCTTTCCTTCCGGGTGGTAGCTCTGTAAGTGTCCATGTTTTAGTGTCATGCATGGATTTTATCTCTTCATCAGCAGCCTTTATCCATTTACTTGCTTCTTGTTCTGAAAGCTGAGATATGTCTTCCCAGGTTGCAGGTTCGTTGATACTGGCAGTACTTGCTTTGTATGAGAGACGTACAGGTGGTTTACCTTTGTTTTCTCTTGTTGAATGTCTCGGCTTTGTGTCTGAGCCTTCTTGTGTCTGCTCTTCAGTACTGGTACTGCACTCACTTCAACTGTTTGTTCAGAAGTTGCAGAGATAGGCTGGTCAATGTCAGTTTTCTCTTATATTCTTGCTTCTACTGTTGTCATTACATTGTCTCTGAAATCTTCAACAAAAGTTATGCTGTTGCTAATGGTAACCTTGTCTGTTTTGGGATTAAGGATTCTGTAACCTTTGACATTGTCACTGTATCCAACAAAGATACCTTCAAATGCTCGGTTTTGGAGTTTGGTGCGTTTTTCTTCAGGTATGTAGATAAATGCTTTGCATCCAAAAACTCTTAGGTGTTTTACATTTGACTTCTCATTGTGCCAAAGTTCATATGGAGTTTTCTCTACTGTTCTGGAAAGAAGTCTGTTCTGCAAATATGTAGCTGTCATAGCTGCTTCACCCCAGTATTTTTGTGGTAGTCCAGAGTCTGTCAGCATACATCTGATCATTTCAGTCAGAGTTGTGTTCTTTCTTTCAGCTACTCCATTTTGTTCTGGTGTATATGGGACTGTCTTTTGATGTTCTATTCCATTCTGTTTTAAGTACTCTTGTATCTTATATCCTGTGAATTCACCTCCATTGTCACTCCGAAGTATGAGAGGCTTCCTCTGAAACTTGTTACTGGTCTTTATTATATAGTCTTGTAATTTGTCAAAAACTTCACTCTTGTGTTGCATTAGGTAGGTGACTGTGTATCTTGAATAGTCGTCTATGAAAGTCACTATGTACCTTTTGCCTCCAGGTGTAGGTGGGTTTAGGGGACCACACACGTCACTGTGAACTAAGTCAAGTGGTCTTGAAGCTCTCTTCTGACTGACTTTGGGAAGTGTTGCTCTTGTAGCTTTGGATTTAATGCAACATTCACACTTAACAGTAACTGAACAAGGGGATATTGTTAGATCCCTTGTCAGATTCCTCCTCTGTAGTTCCTGTATGCATTCTGGGTGTCTGTGACCTAGACGTCTGTGCCATATATGTATACAGTCATTGTGCTTGTGTGTACATAGTCTCACCTTTTCCTTCACTGTGTCGAGGTGATATAGATGATCATCCAGCTTGGCACTTGCTTTTGTCTGGTTGCCGTTTAGGATTGAACACTTGTCACCTTGGAAATTTACAGTGAGTCCTCTGGCTGTTAAGACTCTTCACAGATAAGAGTCCTCCTTCTAGATTAGGAACATAAAGTACATCTTTCACTGATATGGCTAGGTTGTGTCCCGCATCATCAGGGCATACAAGGGTTCCATGCCCATATCCTTCTGCATGTATTTTGCTTCCATCTGCAAGATAAATAGTTTCTTTGTTGTTCAGATCAAGTTCTGTGAAAAAACTTCTATCACTCGTCATGTGACTGGTTGCCCCCCGAATCGATGCACCTTGACATTTGTGGTTGCCTGTCGCTTTAAATGTGGCATTCCAGTTTCCTTTCCATGGATCATTGATTATGGCTTTGACCTTTTGTTTAGCATAAGAGGGAACCTGTCTTATTTGCTCTGCTTTCCATATAGTACAGTCTTTCTTTATGTGTCCCTGTTTGTGACATCTGAAACACACTCTGGTCTCTTTCCTGTGTAACCTTGCGTCTGTAGCTTTAAGAGCGGTTCTGGTGTCGGTTTCTGTGGAGTCATGCACTAATTCCTTTCTTCTCTGATACTCATCTATGAGCCTGATTTTTACAAATGTTAACGTCAGATCTGTCTCAGGTCGTGTCTCCAGTGCATTGATCAGTGCGGTATATGTTTCGGGCAAACTGCAAAACAACATGGCTGCCGCGTGGCTGTCGGTTTTATTCTCCCCGATTGATCTGAGTTGCGCAATCAATTCCAGCATTGCGTTTATATGCGCCTGCATGTCCTGTTCTCTGCTAAGTCTCATTTTGTAAAGCTTCCGCAGTATAAACAGCTTGCTGTTTAAACTGGATCTTTCATGCAGTCTTCTTAGTATGTCCCACATGCCTTTCGCTGTGTCCTCATGGCGTATATGTATGAGCTGATCATCCTCCACTAGTAAGCTTATGGTGGCCCGTGCCTGTCTGTTTTTCTTGTCCCAGTCCTGATTATTGTCCTGTGGCCTCTCTGTGGTAGTAACCTCCCACAAGTCATCTCTAGATAATAGCATTTCCACTTTAAACTTCCATAGCTGATAATTGTCATTGTTCAGCTTGGCCACTGAGAGTTTAAGTTCTGAGTTTCTGGCCATTTTCCCCTCCTTTATATATGAACAGTCTTACTTGTCTATAGGAGATGTCACTGGAAAGCTTCGTTATGTCGATCTTTATCCGGATCCTGGGCCCATAACCTGTTGCAGAGTGCGATCACTGGGTGCAGCGGAGTCCATTCAGATCAGACATTGTGGAGTAAACAGGAACTGACTTCTTTATTGGAACATAACACAGGAATCAAACATGTCATCTCATCATTTGTAATAAGAACACAGAACAGGAAGAGATAACCAACAAGTACAGTGCAGTGTACAGGAAATGACAACACATCATAGAGGATGCATAGCATATCACTTAGCATTAGCGACATCTACTGTTCTATTTATGAACTGCAGTTTATCGGATAAGCTAAAAGCTGTTGTATCTCCAACAGTAATTACCTGCTCTGTGCAGTGCTTTTGCACAGAGCAGCCCAGATCCTCCTCTTCTCGGATCCCTCTTCAGTGCTCCTGTCCCCTCCCTCCTTTTAAGTGTTTCCACAGCAAGCATCTTGATATGGGGGCACCCAAGCTGAGCCACAGCTCCCTGTGTCCATTCAGACACGGAGCCGCGGCCAGGCGTCGCCCCCTTTCTCTCCTTATTGGCTGACTGACTTTGACAGCAGCAGGAGCTGATGGCACCATTCTTCTGTTTTAGCCAATGAGAAGGGGAGTCCTGGGCAGCTGAGACACTTTGCAACATCGCTTGATCTGGATGGACCTCAGGTAAGTATTAGGGGGGCTAACACACGCCGAAGGCTTTTTATCTTCATACATAAAGTGCATTAATATAAAAAATCTTCTACTTTTACAACCAATTTAAGTCATTCTTAGCTAAGAAGCAATACTCAGAGACCATTAAGGAATAAATATGAGTTTCCCAAATCTCTTTCGGTATAAGCTGTGTTTGCAATCAACCCGAAGTTGTGAAAGGGATGGGTGCAGGCACAAATTTCATGGTTTTGTTTGCTGGACCATTTTCTTTTCTTCTCATTACCTTACTTAATAATCACAGTAATGTCATGTATTATGCTAATCTAGTTTTTGAAAAGTACTCCACTGTTAGGCCATTCTACATTGAATTCAATATACTTTTTAATGTTTTGTGGTCAGATCTGCCCAAACCACTCAGTTGCTCTTTAGACATTTCAGTTTTCCATTAGCTGAAATGTCTAAAATCTGATACGTACAGGCCAATAGATTAGAGCACTTATCTATCATCAGGTTCCCACAAGATTAAATAATACCGTGGCAGGGGGTATTATTCTTCAAGACGTAATCCATCTAAAATGGCACTTGTGGAAATCAAAGGGAAATAAATGACCACAAGTAAATCATTTCTACTTTACAATGAAATATGCATTTAATCAATGGGCCATTAGTCATCCTAGAGGAAATAGCAGGCAATTTATACATTCCCTGGACTGCTAAAACATACAAGCAAATATGTCCAGACAGCAGCACATAGCAGATAACACTGACAACGTGTCTCAGCTGTAGTGGCCAAAAGTGCAATCTGTCACTGTGAGGCTGCAACACTGCAGCACTAATGTGTTATTTAATCATAAATACTGTTTGCTCAAGCCTTAACACCTTCATGCCTTTCCAGGATAATAAAATCCTAAGATCAGCACACACAACAGATAAGTAAATTCTTGAAGGAATTTACAGTTTTAAAATGTCAGCTCCCTAATTGATGGCTCATCTTAGAAGCACTGTCCATTGGCTTACATTGATTTTCATGAAGGATAAGAACGCTGCTGTGATTTAACCATTAATCTGTATGGCAAGTCATGACCCCCCAGAGAAAGATATTCCATGGGAATGATATTCTGTATTATTCTCAGCTTTCTGACAAAGTGATGCAGAAATGCTGTTGGAGACTCCAAGCTGACAAATGATGAACCATTAGTTTGGTGAACTTTCACATAGCCCAGAGCCAGCCATATTGTGCACATAATGATCACATTGCAATTTAAAAATAGTCCCAAGGGATTGGTTATAAAATTCCTCACCTCAATGAAATTCCAAACTTTGCAGTTTGTAGAACTATCAGAGATTCTATTGCCATATATTCGCTTTTTGATTTTAATCATAAGAAATAAAATGTGCAGGTTTTTATGAGGAAGTCTTCTATGTTGGCTTCCTATTCAACTTACCAGTCCAAACCATTCTTTTTCAACCTTTTAGCATGGAGAAACTCTTGAAATAGTTTTCAGGTTTCTTAAAACTCCCACTAAAATTATTAGATCTGCAGTTTATAGTTTATTGGCATGATCAGGTTTTAGAGACTTTTAAACAAAAAATAATAATTACTGAATAATCATGATATTAGATGAATAATATGAGCCAGAAAAGAAACATTGACAGAAAAAATAGTAACCCCTTATATTGATGGTCAGTGTAGCTGTGACCCCTGACATTAGTGGTCAGTGTAGAGGTAACCCCTTGCATTGTTGGCCGGTGTAGAAGTTGCTTCTTACATTACTGGTCAGTGTAGAAGTGACCCCCTACATTCTACATTGGTGGTCGGTGAAGAAATGACCCTTTACATTGGAAGACAGTGTAGAAGTGACCCCTTATATTGATGGTCAATGTAGGCAGGAGATTAATCTACCACTGTACTCTTCTTAAGGAAGCCTTAGCAACCTCTGGAGGAACCTTGGTGGTCAATGTAGGCAGGAGATTAATCTACCACTGTACTCTTCTTAAGGAAGCCTTAGCAACCTCTGGAGGAACCTTGGTGGTCAATGTAGGCAGGAGATTAATCTACCACTGTACTCTTCCTAAGGAAGCCTTAGCAACCTCTGGAGGAACCTTGGTGGTCAATGTAGGCCAGAGATTAATCTACCACTGTACTCTTCTTAAGGAAGCCTTAGCAACCTCTGGAGGAACCTTGGTGGTCAATGTAGGCAGGAGATTAATCTACCACTGTACTCTTCCTAAGGAAGCCTTAGCAACCTCTGGAGGAACCTTGGTGGTCAATGTAGGCAGGAAATTAATCTACCACTGTACTGTTCCTAAGGAAGCCTTAGCAACCTCTGGAGGAACCCTGGTTGAGAACGGCTGCTGTAAACAGTGACAAATGCAAATTGCTTGCCAAAGGAAAGTGTAGGTTTGAGCTCTAAAATGTTGTATATCTCGTGATTAATAAATTGCCTTTAGGGAATACTCGATATGCTGGCTATTCACACATTATCTCCACAGACTTTTGTTCACATCAGAACTACATCTGTCCCCACGCAGGGCTATACGAATAGAGAAGTCAGAAGGAGGTCAAATGCACTTTTCAGTTAATTCCAAATAAACTCAGGAGCATCTCAAATTGATATCAAAAGCAAGATCATTAACATAGGCCAAACCCCCTTGAAACTAACCATGAAAATGTACACAGAAGTTCTAGTCTACTCTTATAAAAAATGTAAAAAAATAATGTGTCTGTCTGTGTTGCTGTTGCAGATTTTCCCTCACTACCTGTCTGTAGGAAAGGTTGCCCCAATGGCAGCAATGGGCAATGTCTCTAACAAGACCCCAGATTGCAGTAGGTGAAAACAAAAAGTTTTAGTTAGACATACACTTTAAGGCCTTTTCCTCCTTTTTAGTACCAGTGACATCAGGCTGCTCCCAAGCTTGTCCTACTTGCTCTCAACACCACACACGTCCAAAAAATCGAGGATGCATACCACATTCTAGAAGGAGGAAATAGACAACTTGAACAATAAAGTTGTTTTCTGGTAGATCAATTAGTGAATTTGGTCACACTCATTTCTTGTATGTCTAGTATCTCAGAATTCGTTATATTTTTTTTAATATAGGGTAATAGTGAAGATATGTATTTGGCAGGTTACTACTGATCAGGTTTATTACAGTGCTGAAAAATATGCTGCCCACATCAAACATTTGTTTGCGTAGTAATGCCTCAAACAATAAAGGCTTGTTTTATTGTTCATAGACCACATTAATGCTATATGAAGTGGTTTGGCACAGGTTCTAGGTCACATTGGAGATAGAATTATAAATGAAAACTTATGCTCACCACACAGTCAGGTGTTATTACTCTACTATTCTGAGGTTTGGGGTGTAGCCATAATAAATTCCAAACGTGTCTACAATCACGTTGGCCTTAATAAAAGTCAAATAAGTATACCTGGTCCTTATGGAGATCATAAATTGTTTCCTTTTGTGGACGTTCGATAAGGTAAAGTTAATATTAATGCTAAAAAAATTTCCAGGACAGGATTGCCCACATGCACCTTGGAAAGATCTGTCCTGACAACCCCTGCCCCATCGGTACCCTAAAAAATATTAATTTGACAGTCACTAAAAAAATTTATTTTCTGGACACCAACCTGCCTATAGCTTCTAGTGACAGAGCTGTTTAGCACACTATCCTATTTGGTTTTAATTTCTGAAGCCAGAAGCATACTCATTTGCAAATTAGCTTAATTATAAACCATATGATCACTGGTTGGTTTCTACCCCCTAACAGTCAAACACATATGGATAATTCCAAAAATCAGAATCTGTGTGTTGCCACACTTTCTTGTCAGCACTATATAGCTGTTTCAACCCTACCATTGAGAAGAAAACGTGGCCATACAAAAGTCCTGATTCTGGATATTTTCTGTATGCTTGTAATTATTGGAGGCACAGAGATCCAATAAACAGTGACTCATTTTTGTCACAGAAAGACTTGAAATAAAAGTTACATTAGGGTTATGTTAAAAATACTCCGTCATTGAAATATAAATTGGAAACAAAAACACATGGCAAAAGAAGAGGCTTCAAATTGACCTGTTGCGACATCTGTTGTTAGAAACTTCACTCCTTTCATAGGAATCTTCACCCACCAGCACCTACAGTGCCTTGCAAAAGTATTTACCCCTTGACTTTTTACCTATTTTGTTACATTACAGTCTTAAGTTCAATGTTTTGTTAATCTGAATTTAATGTGCTGGATCAGAACATAATAGTCTAGGTTGGTGAAGTGAAATGAGAAAAATATATACATAAAACTATATTTTAGAAATAGAAAACAGAAAATTGGCATGTGCGCATTTATTCACCCCCCCCCCCTCCCCCTTTGATGTGAAGCCCATAAAAAGCTCTGGTGCAACCAATTACCTTCAGAAGTCACATAATTGGTGAAATGATGTCCACCTGTGTGTAATCTAAGTGTCACATGAACTGTCATTAGACACCTTTTTTGAAAGGCCCCAGAGGCTGCAACACCTAATCAAGAAGCACCACTAACCAAACACTGACATGAAGACCAAGGAACTTTCCAAACAAGTAAGAGACAATGTTGTTGAGAAGTACAAGTCAGGGTTAGGTTATAAAAAAATATCCAAATCTTTGATGATCCCCAGGAGCACCATCAAATATATCATAACCAAATGGAAAGAACATGGCACAACCGCAAGCCTGCCAAGAGAGAGCCGCCCACCAAAACTCACGGACCGGGCAAGGAGGGCATTAATCAGAGAGGCAGAGAACCCTGGAGGAGCTGCAGAGTTCCACAGCAGAGACTGGAGTTTATGTACATAGGAGGACAATAAGCCGTACGTTCCATAGAGTTGGGCTTTATGGCAGGGTGGCCAGAATAAAGGCATTACTTTCAGCAAAAAACAAAATGGCGAAATGGAGTTTGCGAAAAGGCACATGGGAGACTCCCAAAATGTATGGAGGAAGGTGCTCTGTTCTGATGAGACTAAAATTGAACTTTTTGGCCATCAAAGGAAACGCTATGTCTGGCACAAACCCAACACATCACATCACCCAAAGAACACATCCCCACAGCATGAAACTACCACCACCATGTTTCACTGTGGGGATGTTTTTCAGCAGCCAGGACTGGGAATCTGGTCAGAGTTGAGGGAAAGATGGTGCTAAATACAGGGATATTCTTAAGCAAAACCTGTACCACTCTGTGCGTGATTTGAGGCTAGGACAGAGATTCAACTTGCAGCAGGACAATGACCCCAAACACACTGCTAAAGCAACACTTGAGTGGTTTAAGGGGGAACATGTAAATGTGTTGGAATGGCCTAGTCAAAGCCCAGACCTCAATCCAATAGAAAATCTGTGGTCAGACTTCAAGATTGCTGTTCACAAGCGCAAACCATCCAACTTGAAGGAGCTGGAGCAGTTTTGCAAGGAGGAATGGGCAAAAATCCCAGTGGTAAGATGTGGCAAGCTCATAGAGACTTATCCAAAGCAACTTGGAGCTGTGATTGCCGCAAAAGGCGGCTCTACAAAGTATTGACTTTAGGGGGGTGAATAGTTATGCACATTGACTTTTTCTGTTATTTTATTATTAATTTATTTATTTTATTTTAAATATTTTATTATTTAAAAAAAAAAACATTTTCAATGTTGTGGCCATGTTCTGTAAATTAAATAATGCAAATCCTCAAACAATCCATGTTAAGGATTTCAGGTTGTGAGGCAACAAAACAGGAAAAATGCCAAGGGGGGTGAATACTTTTGCAAGGCACTGTATGTCACTCCTGTCTTCTATAGCAACATACAGTGGGTAAAATACAGTGCCTTGCGAAAGTATTCAGCCCCCTTGAACTTTGCGATCTTTTGCCACATTTCAGGCTTCAAACATAAAGATATAAAACTGTAATTTTTTGTGAAGAATCAACAACAAGTGGGACACAATCATGAAGTGGAACGAAATGTATTGGATATTTCAAACTTTGTTAACAAATAAAAAACTGAAAAATTGGGCGTGCAAAATTATTCAGCACCCTTATGTTAATACTTTGTAGCTCCACCTTTTGCAGCGATTACAGCTGTAAGTCGCTTGGGGTATGTCTCTATCAGTTTTGCACATCGAGAGACTGAAATTTTTGCCCATTCCTCCTTGCAAAACAGCTCAAGCTCAATGAGGTTGGATGGAGAGCGTTTGTGAACAGCAGTTTTCAGTTCTTTCCACAGATTCTCAATTGGATTCAGGTCTGGACTTTGACTTGGCCATTCTAACACCTGGATATGTTTATTTGTGAACCATTCCATTGTAGATTTTGCTTTATGTTTTGGATCATTGTCTTGTTGGAAGACAAATCTCCGTCCCAGTCTCAGGTCTTTTGCAGACTCCATCAGGCTTTCTTCCAGAATGGTCCTGTGTTTGGCTCCATCCATCTTCCCATTAATTTTAACCATCTTCCCTGTCCCTGCTGAAGAAAAGCAGGCCCAAACCATGATGCTGCCACCACCATGTTTGACAGTGGGGATGGTGTGTTCAGGTTGATGAGCTGTGTTGCTTTTACACCAAACATAACGTTTTGCATTGTTGCCAAAAAGTTCGATTTTGGTTTCATCTGACCAGAGCACCTTCTTCCACATGTTTGGTGTGTCTCCCAGGTGGCTCGTGGCAAATTTTAAATGACACTTTTTATGGATATCTTTAAGAAATGGCTTTCTTCTTGCCACTCTTCCATAAAGGCCAGATTTGTGCAGTATACGACTGATTGTTGTCCTATGGACAGAGTCTTCCACCTCAGCTGTAGATCTGTGCAGTTCATCCAGAGTGATCATGGGCCTCTTGGCTGCATCTCTGATCAGTCTTCTCCTTGTATGAGCTGAAAGTTTAGAGGTACGGCCAGGTCTTCGTAGATTTGCAGTGGTCTGATACTCCTTCCATTTCAATATTATCGCTTGCACAGTGCTCCTTGGGATGTTTAAAGCTTGGGAAATCTTTTTGTATCCAAATCCGGCTTGAAACTTCTCCACAACAGTATCTCAGACCTGCCTGGTGTGTTCCTTGTTCTTCATGATGCTCTCTGCGCTTTAAACGGACCTCTGATACTATCACAGTGCAGGTGCATTTATACGGAGACTTGATTACACACAGGTGGATTCTATTTATCATCATTAGTGATTTAGGTCAACATTGGACCATTCAGAGATCCTCACTGAACTTCTGGAGAGAGTTTGCTGCACTGAAAGTAAAGGGGCTGAATAATTTTGCACGCCCAATTTTTCAGTTTTTTATTTGTTAACAAAGTTTGAAATATCCAATAAATTTTGTTCCACTTCATGATTGTGTCCCACTTGTTGATTCTTCACAAAAAAATTACAAATTACAGTTTTATATCTTTATGTTTGAAGCCTGAAATGTGGCAAAAGGTCGCAACGTTCAAGGGGGCCAAATACTTTCGCAAGGCACTTTAAGTATTAAACATGTCACCATTTTTCTAGGTAAATATATTTCTAAAGGTGCTATTGACATGACACGACTTTAAAATCTTGAAGGTTCTGTGGGCCTTTTTTATGAACTCTGATCTTTAGTTCTTTCCATAGATTTTCTATTGGATTTAAGTCGGGTGATGGGTTGGACTATTCTAGCAGCTGTATTTTCTTTCTTTGAAACCAACTGAGAGTTTGTTTGGCTTTGTGTTTGGGATCATTGCCTTGCTGAAATCAGTGAAATGTTCACCCTCTTTTCATCTTCATCATCCTGGTAGATGGCAGCAGATTTTTATGTCTTGGTACATTTTTCCATTAGTCCTTCCTTTAATGACATGAAGTTTGCCACTGCCGTATGCTAAAAAACAGCCCCACACCATGATGTATCCACCTCCAAACGTCACTGTTGGTATGGTGTTTTTGGGGCAGTGCCATTTGACGTCCAAACTTGGTGTGTATTATGGTATCCAAAGAGTTCAATTTTGATCTCACCTGACCAGACTAGTCTCCCAGTATATCACAGAAATGTTCAAGTGTTGTGCAGCAAACTTTAAACGAGCTTCAACATAATTTTTCTTCAGCAATGGAGTCTTGCATGGTGAACGTGCATACAGGCCATGGCGGTTGAGTGCATTACTTATTTTTTTCTTTGAAGCAATTTTACCTGCTAAATACAGGTCTTTCTGAAGCTCTCCACACCTGGTCCTTTGCTCTTCTGCTAATTCTTTTCACTCCTCTGTCGGAAATCTTGCAAGGAGCACCTGGTCGTGGCCGGTTATTGGTGAAATGATGTTCTGCCCACTTCTGGATTATGGCCGCAACAGTGGTCACTGCAAGAATCAAACATTTAGAAATCCTTCTGTAACCAATGCCATCAGTATGTTTTGCAACAATAAGGTTTGCGAAGGTCTTGAGAGAGCACTTTGCTTTTACCCATCATGAGTCGTTTCTTGTGTGACACTTTGGTAATGAGACACCTTTTTATAGGCCATAAGTTGAGGCTAATTTGCTAATTTGCACTGACAAGGGGCAGGATTGCTTTATAATTAGTGATAGATTTCAGCTGGTGTCTTTGCTTTCCATGCCTTTTTGCACCTCCGTTTCTTCATGTGGTCAATATTTTTTCCCTGTGTCATTCTATTTTATTGCACATAACTTAATTTCTTAACTTCTTTTTTTTTTTCTTTTAATTTCTTTGTATGGATTGCATGGGTTGTTATGAACATGTATTGCAAATATCATGTCAATAGAACCTTTAGAAATACATTTACCTAGAAAAATGGTGATGTGTTCACTACTTATTTTACCCGCTGTTTAACCCTTGTAACTGCAAGGCTTAAATACTATGTTTTGGCTTTTTACCTTATTAACATTAAAAATCAGTTGTACTTACAATATTCCTCACTCGCCTGGGAGCTGGCACTCTCCTTTTCCCTTTGACACACAAGGCTAAGGACTATCTTTTGGCATGCTAACTTATAATGCTGGTCCTGCATTGTATGTGAGAACATGAAAGTGTGAACAGTGGACAGAGCATGAAAGAGAAGTGGTCTTGGGGGATTGGTCACATGGAGCGGAGGGAGCCTGCAAAGAATTAAGTAGATTAACCTGCCTTTTAATGGTACCCTACGCAAAAAAGAGCATTTATGTCTCGAAGTGTGGGGGCAGCCCCACTGTAAGGGTAGTTTTTAGATTTCCCCAGAGTTCACCTATACTCTTACATTTTAGCCTCCTGTATATTCCTTTGTGTTTTTTTCTGGACTGCACTGTAATATTATTAGGTAAGTGCAACATAATAGATTTTTTTTTGTTTGTTTTTCTTTCGTGCCTAATAAGACCATGGAATGTTTTAATGGGACTCATCTCTTTAAGTGGTCCATTCCCATAAAAAGTTTATACACATAATCTCAAAAATTCTTTCCTAGAATGTAGCTTAGAAATTAATACCTTGAATAACAAATAGCTGTATTAATATTTGAGTAGAAAGCATAAAAACACAAATATAGAAATTTGGCACAAAACCTAGGTCAGCTTAAAGACACACGTGCGTTCTCTTTTAGGGGAAGTTTTGGTAACATCAAAAAATGGATACAAATCAACGTAAGCATATAATTAATGCAAAGCTATGCACCTCTGCTACATATGCAGCTACACTTTCAGGAAATAATATGATTATGTGCCTGTAAAATATCATTTTTACATTGCGTAATGATGTCATTGCTTTTATTTTGAGATAACTGAAGTCCTGTATAAAGTAAACCTGGCACAGACATGGGTAATGCAAGCTGAGCATATGACATAAAATCACATAAGCAAAGGTTACCTTCATTAAAAACTGCATGCTGAAACATTTAGTAGACTTAGGTCTATTGACAGCTTAATTTTTATGTAAACCTCCACTTTACCTGTTGAAGTCAAGCTTCAACTCTCCCCTCCCCTCCTCCCCTATTGGTCTATTAAAATGATGGGTTGTCTCATGGGCAAGTAAAGCGGCTCAGGGGGTAAAATAGGTTGGGGTCAAACTTGACATCTTCTGGGAAAGGTATTGTATTTAAAATCAAACTTTTCTTTTTTTTTAGGATAGAATACAATAGGGTTAGCTCCCCTGCTACAATTTTTATTAAGGTCTGTGTCCCCACTAGGTAGTCACTTTTAAAAAAATAAAAAAATGAGCAAACCTTCCAATGTGCTTACCAAGTGGATATGGAACAGGGGAAGATATTTTTCCTAGTGGGGGACCAATGTCATTTTGTTTTCACTGAAGGTAACCTCTGCTTATGCATTTTCCCAGATACACTCATTTGGAATTTCCCAGATTTCTGATAAGTTTACTTATTTCTCGCCTCTTTTTGTTGTTAGCATTTCATAAGATAAAACCTGCACCAAGCATCAGCCTTGTTCACCTAATGAAACATGAATTTACCTTACCTTGCTATATTCCCTTGGGTCAATGATCTATCACTTCTCACTCACCCTTCATCTGAACTGTATATACTGTTGCTTATATACCTTATACATATAGTACTACCTATAAATAAACATAGTTATAAACAAAAAGTATGTAAACAAAGAAACAAAAGTGCATTTACAATGTAATGAATATTAAAACCACTTTTGGATGAAACGTGTTGCATTGAGTGTGGAGGTAGTGTCACTTTTTTTCCAAAGCATTTGGCAATAAGAGTTGGCAATGTTTGTATTTATGTGATTGTACTTACAGTGTAATAAGCATGTGCTACACTTTGTGATGTTTCTCAATTATTTTATTATTGGTAATATTGTCCTGCACTGATCTTTTTTTTTTATGTTATTAGTTTTGGAGATCATTGTAGATCTGTAAGTCTGGTGAGTTCACTTATGATACCTTTCCATAGAGGTGTTGGTTGAACACACATGATCATGAAGGAAATTTATTTTAGTGATCGACCGATATTGTTTTTTTAATACCGATACCAATATTTTCGGACATGTAAAAAAGTTTTTTTTTTCTTTTTAAAGGTACTCCTTGTGGTGGAGGGATCTGGAGGTCTAAAAGACCCCAAACCCCTCCTCGGCACTGAAAAGCATTCAAAACGCCAAGTTTGGCTGTTTTTAATGTTGTCAGTACCCGGAAGTGATGTCATGACATCACTTCTGGGTTTTTTACATGGAGACCGGCGCATGCGCACTTGCAGCAGGGATACCGGCTTTCACGGGGACACATCTTCATGCTACACCGGATCTTCTCTTCGGCGGTGGAGGTAGGATGCCCGGGTCTCCCATCCCTCCGAGCCGTTGAAGGCGCCGGGAGGGGGGGACATCCCCTCCCGCTCCTTGTAATGACAGCTGAGCGGCTTCTCAGCCGCATCAGTTGTCATTACAAGTCAGCTGACCATCGCCTATGGACGCCGGTACCGGGGTGATGCCTCTAGCTGCAGGCATCAACCCAGGACATGCAGTTTGCCTAAATATCGGTAACCTCAGGGGCCGATTCCGATATATCGGGGAAAGTGCATATCGGCCCCCCAATATATCTGTGTTGCCGATAATCAGTCGATTTCTAATTTATTTATTCATTATTGGATGCATTAACAAATATACTTTCACTGATTACACTGCCTGTATAGGATCTGTGAATAGGGGAGAGAATCCTGTGACTGATCAGGCTCTCCCCATTCACAGATCGTGTTATAGGCAGTGTAATCAGTGAAAGTACTCTTTTCAATAAAGGAGGGGTGTTTCCTCATAAAAGAGGGGTGTTTCCTCATCAAATAATCTTTAGTGCAGCTGAGTATGGACAGCCAAAACAGTTAATCCCCACAGCACCGAAAGTTCAGCAGCAGGAAGAGAACAGGGCAGCCCTGCGTGAAGATTTGTACAAAATTCTATAGCCTATCAAATGTGGGACGCAGCTTTAAAGTGGTTCTAAAGTCTAAACATTTTTTAACCCTAATGCATTCCCTGCGTTAGGGTAGAAAATGTTTAGCTTCCTTTTCTACAACACTTGCTCCTAAACCTTACCTGTCTCCTCTAATCAGTTCAGTGCTGTCCTGGTTGCAGGTCTTCTCTCTTCACTTCCTAGTCTCACAGTGGCTTCCGACAAATCCTGAGAGGAGGGAGCGGAGGGCGTGGCTGAGCTATGCGTGTCTATGGACGCACACAGCCTGGTTTAGGAGGGTGCCCCATAGCACACGGCTTGCTAGGGGGCACCCGAAGGAAGAAGATGCAGACAACAGGGGACCACTAAAGAAGAGGTAAGGGGCTGCTCTGTGCAATATCGATACACAGAGCAGGTAAGTATAAATCTCTTTTACTTTGATTAAAAAAAAGAGAAGCTTTATTATCGCTTTAAGGTATCCGAGGCAGAAAGCTTTAGGGTATCTGAGCTAGGTATTCTTCTATGAATATATTTATGCTGATTAATTTCCCTGTCTCTCCAAAACACATCTAAGAAAACAAAGGATCAGCAATTAAACCATCAATAAGGGAAGATATAGAGGCACGTGTATGCAGGTATATTACAAATCTCTCATTGTGTAGAGTATGGCAGTGTGTTTACACTATACGTTACTCACATGCATTCTGGACAGCAGGTCTCAGTGCCAGTATAAGTCTCACTGCCAGGGCAACTGGCTTCATATGATTTCCTAAAGTTTTTTATGGTGTTTTGAAGAATGGTGGGATTGTTGCATAGTTTATACAGTATAGTTGCATAAATGCTAGCATTTAACATTTGCCAAGAAGCTGGCTTTATTGGCAGGTTAATGTAGGTAACTGTCATGATGTATAAACTTCTCGATGACCCAAATATGGAGTTGGCAGATATGTGAAAATCCAAATGTTTTGTGGCTAATTTGTATACCCAAATGAACTGTGGTATGCTTTTTATTCCTTTTATTTTAGTGCCTCCTTTTCACCAATGTTGAAAGCTCTCAATAGAAAAAGGCATTCAAAATCTTTCACTTCAAGCACTGGTGCCTTTGCAGTGACTTGAACTGCAAACCCTGTAGGGAATATTGAACTAAATACAGCACAATTTACAGAGCTGGAACTGAATTGGGGCAGCGGTCAGTTTTCACACAACACAGATCGGGTAACCACTGGCTGCCAGAGACAGAATGGATTATGTACCACAACACATAAGCACAGAGCAGGGCACAGTGGCCACGATATTTGAGCTTGCGGATTACATGGGTTCTGTTGTCCAGAAAGGGGTTTATAAAGGACACTTTGATACCGAGCACGTGGCCTCCATACGTGGCTATGTTCCAGAACGTATAGCACTCTTAATCTGCATTTTTTGTTCTGGGTCAGTAATTCAAAGTAATTTAGCCAGTGGATCAGCATATAAACTAGCAAGTTGGAAAGGGGGTAGAAATGGTAGTTTATACATTTCTTTTATGACGGGTGTATTCTAAAGCGAAACTCCAGGCAGATATAAAAGACACACATGTATGTAGCTCTGTATTATTAATACATCATTAAATATATTTATTTAAATACAAACTCTGTAAGTAGCTGAATATGACTAAAGCCCCGTACACACGCAACGATTATCGGCCGACCGATCGTCCAACTTTTGTCCAAGTTGTGTTTTGTTGGTTGGAATTTGCCTAGACTGCACACGAATTTTCTCAGCCAACAAAATTCTACTTGTGATGTCATGTGTTGGTTTGTTTTCTTTGTGTTTTTTCTTCACTGAGCATGCCCAGACTTGCTCATCAGATTTTTCCCTGTCGAAATCTGTACTGACTGCACGAAAATCGACCGTTGTGTTGACGGCCAACAAAGATTTTATAGTCTGCACACCAGATTTTTTTTCGGCCGAAAAGTCGGAGTTGGTTGTCGGAAGCATCATACTAACAAGCCAAAAATCGGCAGATCGGACGTTGGCCGAAAATTCCCTGCCAATTTTTGATGCGTGTGTACGGGCCTTTAGTATCAACCCCATGTAGTCCCCTGTACAGCAGTGCTTGGGCTGGGACCCGGAGGAGCAGCACAAGAAGCCATTCAGTTATGGTGCAGGGAGATGAGCTCATCAATCTGCTGCTCTTCCTTTCACTGGCAATCAGAGGCAGGGGGTTGACAAGACCTGTAAGTATTTAATAACTGCAGCAGAAAAAAAATCTCGCCTCTTTTCCTACCAAACACGGCTGTGCTGTGTGTCAAAGCTGTGTAAATCTCAAAACTGGTTGAACAGAAATAAAATCCTTAGGCAGGTACAAGAACATCCTTCTATGTATTTCATCAGTGTGTTTAGCTGTTTGCCCCTTTAACAGTTTCAGGGTCCCTGTTGAACAGACTGAAAGAGTTAGTTGTATTTGTTATGATACAGATGTTACTGTTTATATCTGTCTCATAAAGAAAAAAATACTTAACTTGTTAAATAGTATTGTCTTTCCTAATTTTCTTGAAATTACAAGAATCTTTCTTAATATTAGCACACATTTTGCATCTTCCTTTTATCCATTTCTTTCAACCATTTAACATGGGCACAGTCTTATGTTCAATTGCATTCCATGGCAGTATGTTGATTGGTGATCACTTATGAATATCTGGAAAGCAAGAATCCTTACTCTTTGTGGATAAAGGAGTCACCAGATGTCCTTTTCTTGCCCTGGGAAGATCCAGTATCACATTAGTATTAATGGTACATGAAAACCATATTGGTTTTTCTTTTGAGGTATGCGTCATTTATTAACCCCAGGCTTGCTTTGGTTTTCTAATTTTAATTGGAAAAAGGTTTATTTCTTCACATTTCATAATCAATTTCCTGCTTTTTATTGGCTGGTTTCTGTCTTCTGTATGTCTTTATGACAGTTGTCTCTTGACTGCCATGGTTGTAGTCATTATTATTAAGGATAATGCTTCAGACTTCTAGAGGTCAAGGACTGCCAACTCTGAGGTATAATTTATGTGCAGTCTGGGTTTGATTAGGGGATTTATTGTGATTTATAGTTGAATGTGTCCCCTGGGGACCCACCATTTAGGTAAATTGGGGTGCATCCTAAATATCTAACCTATTTTCCTTCACTTCACCAGGGATGAGAGCGGTACATCTTTTTTTTTCTTTTACAGAACCGGGGCCTTCACTGTACAAACTGATAATTCCAGAACAAACACAATGCACTGGGGGCCTTTCTGTAGAAATTGGGACTATGCATTGCATTGTGGGATACTAGGGGAGTTGTAAGAAAAACCACTACTTGCTCAAATATGCATATTAGGCATTACAGATTTAGATGCAACAAAGCGTAAATTTAGGACAAAAAAAAAATAAAAGGGTGTCTATGAAAGCTCTCATGTGTACTTTGCTGATTGACAGATTTACTTTAAAGGGGAACTAAACTCTGAATGACATTGCCAAAAAAAAAAAGACAGGCAGAAGGCAAAGGAATACTCACAATTATTGTGCATGGTCTCTTAGCTGCTGATCTATCTCCAAGTACTGACATACTATGCCTTCTTCTGCTCCTTGTCTTTGTGTGAAGCTGGATATTTGGTAGAATAAATTAGAATCCTGCAAGTGCAGCAGGGTATTGGCAATTATAAAGTAACTCCCACTCACATTCAGTTTGCACATGGACACAGACAAACAGCTATTCCTTCAGAATAACAAAAGGCAAGAATCTACAAAAAAGTTTGTTAAAATCCTTGCAATGTATATAGATCACCCAGAGGGAGAATGCTTTTTTTTTGTTTCAACAAAAGTGGAGTTACTTTTCAAAGTAGAATTCAGGGATATACCTAACTAATCTTAAAAGTTCTCTCTCCCCCTCCTATCACCTATGCTGACTAACCTGTGTAAGAAAGATCTATATACTTACCAGTGGTGGCTGATGCTCGGTAATTGAGGGGGGGGGGGAACAAATGCACAGGCAACACATCCCCCCCCCACCTCCTCCTATCTCCTGTCCAAGCCGGGGAGTGCTGGTTGGCCGCTGTGCTTCTCCTCCAGCCGTATGTATTCTGCCTCTTCCTGGCCACTGGCCAGTAAGTTCGCCTCTCCTTTTGGCCAATCGTGAAAAGGGTCTCGCAACCCTCTTCCTGATTGGCTGGGAGTAGAGTCAGTATGACAATAGTGCATACTTATTCTAGTGATCGACCGATATCGTTTTTTTAATGCCAATACCGATATTTTGGTCATCGGATAGCGGTATTGGCCAATATCGGCCGATATTTTCGGACATGTAAAAAGAAAATGTTTTTTTTATTTTTTTTATTTTTTTTATAAAGGTACTCCTTGTGGAGGGATCTGGGGGTCTAAAAGACCTCAAACCCCTCCTCGCCACTGAAAAGCATTCAAAACGCCAAGTTTGGCTGTTTTGAATGCTGTCAGTTTTTTAAATTCGGCGCCGAGTACCAGGAAGTGATGTCATGGCATTACTTCCGGGTTTTTTACATGGAGACCGGCGCATGTGCATTTGCGGCAGGGATACCAGCTTTCATGGGGATACATATCTTCATGCTACACCGGGTCTTCTCTTCAGTGGCGGTGGAGGTAGGATGCCCAGGTCTCTCAGTGGGATGGGAGACCCGGGTGAGCCGTGGGAGGGGTGGACATCCCCTCCCGCTCATTGTAATGACAGCAGAGCGGCTTCTCAGCCGCATCGGTTGTTATTACAAGATAGCCGACCGTCGGCTATGGACACTGGTACCGAGGTGATGCCTCTAGCTGCAGGCATCACCCCGGTACATGCAATTTCCCTAAATATCGGCAATATCGGTAACCTCAGGGGCTGATTCCGATATATCAGGGAAAGTGCATATTGGCCCCCGATATATCAGTGTTGCCAATAATCGGTCGATCTCTAATTTATTCGCTATTGCCATACAACTGGGTGGGCTCAGGACGCAGTGCTCTGCACCCCGAGCCCACCCTTTTTTGAAGCCTATTAGATCCTCTGGCAAGCCCTAAAACGAAGTTCAGACTGCCATGGTTCTCACTTACCACTGAGCTGAGTTCTTCATATCACACCTAATACTGCAAATATACAGCTATAAGACTATAGGCCCAGGGGTGCATAAGCACACTCACATTCCAAGAAGGGCACTGTTGTTATCAATGAGAAATTGAAGACATTTGTCAAGGTACTACTTACAGCCATTTTTAATGTTCTCTATAACATAGCAAATCTTCTTTTTGAGTTTAGGTCCAATTTAAGCTCTTAAACCATTGGAAGGAGGTTTTACTTGTTATTACCACTCTGCATTGCACTTTACATTTTAATGTCTTATACAGTTTATATACTGTATGATACTGTCAGTGAAGGATTTAGACTTTAGCTTTTGGGCTTAGTCTAAATGCAGCTATGTGTTACAGCACAGTTGAGCTTTATATCTGTTTTGAATACATAATTCCTTCTGGTACATCACACACTAAATTTACTTTTAAGAAAACTTGGAAACAGAAATAACGCTTAAAAAAGTTACTTACCAGTTTATGTTCCTTGTTTACATAAAATGTTCCAGAACATTCTTTCTGTTCTTGAGATAGAACGGCCACTGATCTGCCCAGCAGTGATGCTCCGACTAGCTGTTCTTGCAGCAAGGAGATTAGTCTTTATTATAACTCATTATTCAATGATCAGGAGGTGTTGAGAGCATTAAAAGACAGCAGCTTCATTACATAATGCTGGAATAGTCAGCTGAATCATTTGTGGTTCTTGCTAGCTTTAATAAATGATCAGCGGGTAACAGCTTCATTTCATTCATGATTTTAGAGTGTTTGATTGATAGAGAGCTATTCTCAAAGACAGTGTTACAAAAGGGCTTCAATGCACCGTCCAATCCCTGTAAAGTCGTATTGTAGTACTGCCAGTAATCCTGTTAAACAAGTTTGCTTATATAAAACTGTAATATGGGTACTTGGCTGAAATACAAAGAACCCATCTTGAAAATAATTGCAACATAAAAAGAGCGCAAACTACACACCTGGGTATACTTATTCATAGTCTGCATCTTTTATCCTTCTTTGGTGTGGGAGGGCATTTTAGGCAGAACAAAATGCTGGAATTGCTTGGATTTTGGTCATACTTTGCCAGTCAGATACTCATTTATGTAGATAATTATTTTCCCTATGAAGTGTCCAAATTTAACTAAATAATTATCCCATGTTTAATCCAATTTACTTTCAAGTAAATTTTTTTGTAGCAAAATTGTGACCATTCCAGGAAAGGCAACGTTATGGCGGAAAGAGTGTGCAGTGACGAAAGCAGGGGATAGGGTCCAGGGGCATTGAGTGTCGGGGGGGGGGGGGTCCTTCTTGGAGGTGACAGCACACAAGCATAGAGTAAGAGTGGGGGGGGGGGAATGGACAGGGTTAGTGAGACAGCAGGCACAGGTGTGGTGGTGAAGATGTGCAGATGCAGTGTTGAGAAGTGGAAGCACTGTGTGCAGGAATGGGGGTGAGAGATCAGCATACAGGTGAGGTGATGTAAGTGGTGATGCAGGTGTGTTAGCACAATGAGTTAGAAAAGGGGATGCATGCACAGTGGGTGAGGAGATACAGGCATGATGGAGTGGTCAAAAAAAAAAAAAAAAATAGGGGCTACAGGTGAGTATGAAAGTGCATTTGGTGTTGAGAGAAGAAAGTTCAGGCAAGGTGGTTAGAGGGATGATAAGAAAAAGGAATGTTCTAGCACAGTGGGTGCTGAGAGATAGGGAGTGTGCCAACATGCTTGGGTGCTAGAGGAAGGGATTGTGCTGATTAGGTGGGTGCTCTTGAAAGGAGGTTTGCTGGCATGGTGGCTGCTTAGAGAAGGGGATGTGCTGGCAAAGTGGGTCCTGGGAGAATGTGTGATGATGCAATGGGTGCTGGGAGAAGGGAGTCTGTTGGTGCTGAGAAAAAGGGGTGTGCTGGCATGGTGGGTGCTGGGAGAAGGTGTGATGGGCAATGACTGCTGAGAGAAGGATGTTTTGCCGCTGCAGTGGATGCTGAGAGAAGGGGTTGTGCTGGCATTTTAAATGCTGGCAGAGGAAAGTGGACTGGTACAGTGGAGACTGGGGGCAAGAGGACACAACAAAGTGGGTGGGCATGCTCAGAGAACAAAAAACACACGGAAAGTAAACCAGCACATGACATCACTTCTGAAGTTGGTTTTTGTTGGCCGAGAAAATTCGTGTGCAGTCTAGGGCACATTTCAACCAACACAACAACACTGGACAAAAGACGGCCGATCGGTCGGCCGATAATCGTTGCGTGTGTACGAAGCATAAGTTCAGGTTACCTTCCCTGCCAGGCAGGACTGTGCTGTTGCTGAACTTTGAAAATCTGGGTGGACAGAATACCAATGCTTTGCACCTGTGTATATGGCAGCTTTAAATACAAACATCTGAGATCATAATTTATATAAGGCAAATCAATTTTACATGTACATCTCTAAAAATATAATATAGGATTTTGATAGTGAAAGGAAGGGTAAGAGGGGCATTTTTTTTTCATTCTTGTGTGTGTTCCCTTTTGGAAAAACTTCCCATTTTATTCCTGTCCTGTAGACACAATAAGCAGTGAGGATATATCTCCTCAACTTGAAGTCCTACCTTTGACAGGTGGCATGGGAGCAGATTTCCACATTGGATGATTTCCCCTCACCGGCTGTTCCTCTTACGTATAGAATTTTAGATTTCCCAGAGACAGCAATAAACTCCTGACATAGGTGGGTTTTTTTTTTGCTCTGGAACTAGAAAAAAAAGTTTTGGTTCTAGTTTCACTTTTAAAAAAAAAATCTATGGCCTCTTTCACACGGACGTTCCGTATGTCCGTAAATCACCCAATCCGTTTGCGGGTGATATACGGACATAATGAATGTCTATGGGTTTGCAGATGTCAGCGGATGACCATCCGCTGACATACGATTTTCGTCCTTTAAGTTCTGTTCGGTTTTTTGGAACGGAACAGAACCCTATTTTTGTTTCATTTAAAAAACGAAACGGATGCAAAATCGGATGTCAGCGGTGTCATCCGTTGACATCCGCAATGCCCATAGACTTACATTATGTCCGTATATCATCCGCAAACGGATGGGATGATATGCGGACATACGGAGCGGACGACACAAGTGTCATCCGTGTCCATGAAAAAAAAAAGTGCCGGAGCGGATCGTAACGGTCCGCACCGTGTGAAAGAGCCCTAAAGGTTTCTTAACTTAATTTTGGGTCTCCGAACTGTATACATGTAACCACTGTGCTGCCCAATGGAATCTAGTCACCCAGAATTGGGTAGATATAAATTACACCCAAAGTCTTGATGTCCTGATCATGCATTAAAAATATTGGAGAAGGTTTTAGGGAAAAAATTTTGTTTAAAAGTCCTGTTAAGGTACACCTGTCATGAAAGAAATAGGAGGGCTGCCCTTGCTGACACACTATTGAAAATGTAATTTGCCTGGCTGTTTGGCTTCAGGGCTTTCAAGTCACTGACCAAGAGCAAGCATTCAGCACATGAAAACTGCAAAAATAGTTGGAATTTCTTGCCTTTATTCTTGTTCAAGGTCAAGTGATTCAGAAGTATTGAAGTCAAAACAATGGGCGGCACAGTGGTGTAGTGGTTAGCACTTTCACCTAGCATCAAGAGGGTCGCTGGTTCGAATCCCAATCACGACACTACCTGCCTGGAGTTTGCATGTTCTCCCTGTGCCTGCGTGGGTTTTCTCCGGGTACTCCGGTTTCCTCCCACACTCCAAAGACATGCTGGTAGGTTAATTGGATCCTGTATAAAAAAAAAAATTGGTCCTACTGTGTATGTATGTGAGTTAGGGACCTTAGATTGTAAGCTCCTAGAGGGCAGGGACTGATGTGAATGTGCAATGTATATGTAAAGCGCTGCGTAAATTGACAGCGCTATATAAAGTGGCTATATAAGTACCTTAAATAAAAAATAAATAGCAGAAAAGCCAAGACAAGTGGCATTTTCAGAAGAAGACTTTAGCAATGGCAGCCTAGATGTTTTCTTTTAAACTGAGAGTAGTAAACATTCTCAGAGAATATGGAACAAGAAATGTTTTACATAATTGTCTTCCTAAATGTGAAACATCCTGGATAACCAATCTCCAGATAAGAGATCTCTGCATGTAGTTTTCATTTAGAATGACCAGTGCATATCTCCGCGGAGAAGTGTGAGCGTGTTGTGGGCAGTATTTCCTTGGAATGACCCTTGGGCTACTGAATGGAAATGTACAACCTGGATACAGAAATTAATTAAAATACTTGGCATTGTTCATATGAAAACAGGCCTTTCTTTTCTTACATATTAGAAAAAAACGTTGAATAGAGACTCTCTTTAGAGGATCATTTAAAGGTCATTTAGCGAATGAGTAGTGCTTACACATAAAATATATAGAAGGAGATTTTACAGAGCTGTACAAGCAGCTATTCTTTGCAGCTAGCAAGAGAATGTATTGTTACTTGAATGATTACTGGATCAGTCAGCTGGTTATTTTCCTTGGTGTATGTGATATGCTGTGGCTGTTAACGTTCAGATATGGGGGGGATTTACCAAAACTGGAGCACACAGAATCTGGTGCAGCTGTGCATAGTAACCAGTCAGCTTCTAGGTTTTATTGTCATAGCTTAACTACTTGCTATATGCCAGCAGTACATTTACTGTTGGCACGCAGCTTCCCTAGGCAATGAAACATACCTAAACAATGTGCACTGGGGTACCCCCCGGGGCATGCAGTAGCATGCTCCTTTGACTGCTGTGTCCAGTGGACCAATCATAGCAATCACATGATAACATATAAGCAAAACTGTCATGAATGGCTTTCATTCAGGGCAGTTTGCTTACTATTGTGATGTTGTGATTGGCCCACAGTTATCACATGGTACCTGGGCCAATCCCAGCACCCTGTAACATGTGATTAGCTGTAGACAATCACAGCATCACAATAGTAAACAATGATACATAAATGAAAGCCATTCATGACAGCTCAAAGGATTGCTGTTACAGTGATCATCACTGTAACAAGCAATCACAGTTAAAAAAAAAAATCCCTGATCACCCCCAGAGTAGTACAGTGTCAATATGGTGACATTGAACTACTCTGATGAGAGTATGTAAAAAAAAAAAAAAAAAAAAACATGTAAAAAAGTTTAAAAAGTTGAATACAATCTTTTTTTTCTTTACTTCCTGTCACCAGTCAGTATCTCTGATCACAGCCACTCCAGTCATATGATGACTCTGGTGACAGTAAGTAACAATTTTATTTAATTTCTTCTTTTTCCAGAAATTTGTAACAAAAAATTACAACTTCAAAAAACTTTCCATGCCTCTTATAACCAATAAATTGTACTGTCTACTTTCCAAAAAGGGGATATCTGTACTGTCCTGGCAATTTAGGGCCTCAAGAAATTAGATAGGCCATCAGTACATATAAATTGATCAATTTTCAGATATATACACTGTATGCCATAGTTTGCAGACTCTATAACTTTCACACAGACCAAATAATATACATGATGTGGGTTATTTTTACCAAAGACACGTATCAGACTACATTTTGACCTACATTTATGAATAATTATTCGTATATTTATTCTATCCCACCTATTTCCGCAGAGTAATGCAAAAATATGCGCTAAGTGGTCCTCCTTTTCTTTGTGTTTCCCTGCTTGGTGGTGGATAAACAGTCAGGTACATCAATGTTAAATTCTTGCCCATAAGAAACCAGTCTTTTTGTTTGCCAATGGAAAGATGCTTACTAGCAGAAATAAATAACACTGTTTGTGATATTTAATGGTCTGCCAACTCTCACACTAAATATATCTGGGGAGCAGCAGCCAGGGGTGGTTCCAAGGCTGCAGATAAAATATTGATATTTAATTCATCATTTGCATCCCTATGCAGCTTAAGGCTTCATGTACACTGGCAGCTGCATTTTTTGCCAAAGCTCCTAAACTCAACTCCATAAAAGCCTACGTGTCCATGTACACATAGGCTTTTAGCAGAACTTAGGAGATGCCGTGTTTTTTTAATCAGAAAAAAGCTTTATTGAGAGAAACTCACATCACCACCATAAACATCAAAACAATGTACAGGTATCAAAGCACAGAAAGAAATCCCCATCCCCACATAAAACAGTATACATAACAAATGTGACACAGACCCGTTCAGATTAGTCAGCCCATCAACAACAATGCCAAGCACAGTAATAAATCCCCCCAATCCGCCCCCAATGCATCAAGCAATCATTCCACAGCAGTCCCAACTTATATACATACATTTAAGATAACAAACGGTCCAGGATGAGGTCAGTAGGAGCCATTCCCAGGCAATTCAACCAAGCACCCCATATTTTAGAGAATTTTTGCGGAGATCCCCTATGTTGGTATATAACCTTTTCCATTCTGAGAGTGCTCCCCATCTGCTCCAGCCACATCCTATAAGTGGGAGGGTCAGGTGCAATCCAGTGTCGCAATATAAGTAGGCGAGCTTGGAACAGGGCACGGGAGGCAGCCTCCCGTGTGAATCTGTCTTCCACTTGTTGGTCTAGGATCCCCAAAATGCAGTGTTTAGGGTCCCCAGGGATATCCACTCCCAGGGTTCTATTAATAACAGAGCGCACCGCAGTCCAGTACCTGTGTAACTTTGGGCAACGCCACATCAGGTGAATCAAGTCACCCACCTCCCTTTGACAACGACCGCAAAGGTCGTCATCCCGGACACCCATGGAGATGCCGTGTTTAAGTGAGGTTAACTACTTGCCTCCTGCCGATCGTCAAATGACGGCAGAGCAGTGCGGCTCTCGTTTTGGGAGGACGTCATATGATGGCGCCCCAAAACGGACATGCAGCGCGGCGATCGCGGCCGCACCATGTTCCTAGGACACCATGGGACCCCAATCTTGGTAAAGAGCCCATGACGTGGCTCTTTACCCATGTGATCGGCTGTGTCCACTCACAGCCGGTCACATGTAAATGGGGAAGTGCCGTTTATCAGCGCTCCTCACCTCACAATGTCAGTGATAAGGCAATATTGGCAGCAAGGCATGAGATGAAAAGGGTGATTGAGAGTAAAGGATTGAAGGGAAAAAAAAGGGGTGGAGAGAGAAAAGAAATAACTGAGAAATCAGAGGAAACATTGATATGAGTGAAAAGAAATAACACCAATCACTGTTAGATTAAAGCCGGGTACATACGGCTGCATGTTGGGAGAAAAAAACAGCTGACATTCGGCCCTTGTGTATGTTGGTCTGTCAGACATGCATGCTGGAAACTTTGCAAAGTAAGTACAGCAGCTCCGGCCGGAGGTGTCAGACTTTTCTCTGTCGCTCATTGACAGACGTAGTCCTCCTTGATTAATATCAACTCGGGTTATACTGCCCTCTACAGGAGCAGGACTAGACAGGAAAGAAAACGTTCTGGCCACACCCTAGGGGCAGTCCCAGAGGGTATATCCTCTCACTTCCTGCTACAGCAAATCAGTTTTTTTTCTGTCTAGCTAGGAGTAAGGACCTAGATTCCTTGCTACGATCTTCGGTCCTGGCAAGATTTTTTTAGAAATACTTTTTTTAGGCAGCTTTTCTTCTCCAGTGTTCCTGTGAGATCTTCAAGCAAGTACGCTGAAAACTGGGCGACGGGCTGGATGTTGAGATCCAGTGGTCACCCCAGTTCAGCCTACGAGCGCGTGCAGGCCATAGCTCCGCGCTGGGTCGGCCGCGACATAGTCCCACTGGACGGGGACTGACCCTGCGAGTTAAACGTCTCGCCTGGACGCCAATGACCAACAGAGTCACGGCGCCCGTATTGGTCGACAGCCCCCCCACCCCGGTGGAGAGGGGTTCTGTCAGGAGTTGGCGCCCGCCTGGTTCCGGTATGGTGAGTAGAATGTTCCCCCTCTCCCCCTGTCGGGTTTGTTGGTGGACGCGGGCCCCTCTCTGGGATGGTCGGACACTCAGTTTCTGGATCCCCCCTCTATCCTATAACACACAGATCCCCCAGTTTGAGTGTGATTTTGTGAATAAGAAACCAGGAGGCTTGGTTTGGGAGCTGACTATCTAAAGTCACTATATGACTGTAAGGGTGACTGAAGTCAGTAGCAGACTACTAAAAGGCATTACTATTGAGGATAGAGGTATCCTACCTGTCATAGTGTGTATACAGGCCGATGCCTATGCCTGAGTTACTGCATCCGCAGGTCGCCATCCCTCCAGAAAGCCGGTCACTTCCACAGGCCACACAGCCTCCCGCAGGCCGCACAGGCCGAGCGCACACTCCCGCAGGCCGCACAGGCTGAGGACACCTCCCGCAGGCCGCACAGGCCGAGCGCGCACTCCCGCAGGCCGCACAGGCCGAGTGCACACCTCCCGCAGGCCGCTGCTACTGTGCTCAAGCCGCCGATATCCTCCACAGGCCGCCGCCATTTTCCTGCAGATCGCACGAGGCCGCCATATTGGCGTAGCCTCGTGTCTCCAGCATGGGGGCGGCCATGTTTGAGGTGACCAAACACCTCGTGGAGTAATTGGGAGGCGCCGGAAGGCGTGTAAAGGGGCGAAGCCGCCTCCTTGGCCCGGGAAAGCAAGCCAAAGACGTCCTGTCTGTAACAGACAGTGCTGGAAGCAAGTTGATAAGAAACTTCTGTGCATCAGGTGAGCTTGAGGTCTCTCTCTCTCTCTTTCTGAGGGGTCCAAGCAGGTAGACTGAGGGGCGCTATTGCGCTGGGGGTCTAAGTAGAAAAAGAAAAAAAAAATGTTTTTTTCTTGCAATTAATTTTTTTGTGTTTGCTGGCAAGTGTCTTGTTACATGAACCCTGCCACACATGTATCCCCACCTGATCCCCTCGGGGTGGCCGCAGGACCCTCCAGTACCCCACTTGTGATGATGCATTATCAGCAGTTTTGGAGTCTTTGGTATCCCGGGTGGAGGTAGCCTGTCAGGGACGGGGGTCAAGAAGAGCGACCCCCGCCTACCCCTATGTCATCTGATACTTCAGATACGGATTCTGAGCTGGTCATTGCAGTCCCTTTTCTGGGGTTGATGTCTCAGGTACGGTCTCCTCAGACAGTGAGGAGGACGCTTCTGCCTCCGCCATAGCACAAGAAGCGTTGGTGGAAGCACTAGTTGTGTCTGTCCGGGAAACCTTAAATCTTGAGGTTACACCGGCAGAGGTAGCTGAGAATCATATTCCTTTTTTGGTACTAGCAAGCCTACCAAAATGGTGAAGGGTTTCCCTTGCCCAAATGGGGTCGTCCGTAAAAGAGCCCCTGCTATTTCCAAACGCATTGCTAGGCGCTATCATTTTGAGGAATCCCTCATTACAAAGATGGACGGTACCACCAATAGTGGACTCACCGATTTCCAGACCAAATAAAGCCACTGTTATCTCGCTGGATTGACAGAATGGGCCCCACCCATCTCTAGGGTGGGGGGAGTCTTCACCGGTTTCCGGATCCAGGGCTTTCCAGAATCCCGGATAAAGGGGTTCGCAAGGTCATATGGTCGGGATACAAGATCGAGTTCGATCACTTCCACTGGTGCAATTCTTCCCTTCCAATATTCGACATCCCCGGGTCGCTTAAAAAGCTTTGCGGGGGACAGCTTGATGCAACAAGCAGTGGTAGTTCCCATTCCTTGGAGGAGTTCTAGTCGAACCTGTTCACAATGCCAGGAAAAAGGGCTAGGTGCGTCCAATTCTGGTCTAGGAAGAGATGGAGTCCATCCATACAGTGGTGGCCTCCCTGCATCAGGGGGATTTCCTGGTGTCCATAGACATTTAGGATGCCTATCTTCATATCCCCATCTTCGCAGGACATCAGCGTTTTCTTTGCTTTTCCCAAAGATCATCCTTGGTTCCCACCAGGAGACTGAACTATCTGGGCCTAATTTTGGATACATCCTTGGCAAGAGTGTTTCTCCATGCGGAGAAACTCCAGAAGATTCAGTCAATGATTCGGATGTTGCTGTCCGTCAACTGGCTGGGATTGATGGTCGCCTCCTTAGAGGCAGTACCGTTTGCCCAGTCTCATACCCAAATTCTCCAAAGAGGAGATTCTTCTCATATGAAATCGGAATCCCGATTCCCTGGACAATCGGATCCGATTGAGCGAGCGGACCAGGGAGGCTCTGGTCTGGTGGCTTCGGTCTCCGATGCTCAGCCAGGGGAAGTCATTTCTTCTGATAAATTCCAGGTTACCGATAAATGTGTTGGAACTGAGAGCGATCAGACTTTGTCTGATTTACTGGACCGAGCAGCTCCAGGGCAGTCCGGTTCGGACTATGCCACGGTCATGACTTATGTCGATCACCAAGGGGCACCAAGAGTGCTCTGGCGGCCATAGAAGTGGCCAACATTCTTATTGGGGGAACAGTTCCAGTTCTCTCCGCGATATTTATCACGGGGGTGGACAGGCAGATTATTTCAGCCGTCAGATTCTGGATCAAGAGGAATAGTCTCTTCATCCAGAGTTATTTCACCAGCTGTCCCTTCATTGGGGCACCCCGGATATGGATCTGTTGGCAGGTTGGCTCAACAGGGCTCGCGCCCGCGATTCTCTAGTGGACGCAGCAGACGCGCTGAGCGCCCCGTAGGGGAAGTATCAGCTACTGTATGTCTTCCCCCCTCTCAAGTTACTGCTGAGATTTCTCCGCAGGATAAAGGTGGAGGGAACTCCAGTTATCCTGGTAATTCCGGGCTAGCCTCGTCAAGCCGGGTACGCCGACTTGGGCAAGACTAGTCGCGGACGCTCCTTCTTCTCAGGGAGGATCTGCGGTCTCAAGGACCGATCTTCCATCGTGCTTTACAGTCGCTGGCTTTAACGGCCTGGCCATTGAGACCCAGGTACTGAAGGACAGAGGATTGTCAGCTTCAGTTATTCCTACTCTAAAGCAAGGAAAGCGACTTCCAGCAAAGTCTATTATCGCACATGGAAGGCTTATATTGCGTGGTGTGAATCGTAGGAGTTTTCCCCCACGTACCTATTCGGTGACCCGAATCTTGTTTTTTTCTGCAAAAGGGGGTTGAGCAGAAACTATCCTTGAGCACTATCAAGGGTCAGGTTTCAGCGTTAGCAATCTTCTTCCAGAAGCCTCTGGCTACTCATTCCTTGGTGCGGAATTTCATCCAGGGGGTGCAGCACTTGGCTTCGCCAGTGCGCACGCCCTTACCACCCTGGGATCTTAATTTGGTGTTGTCGGTTCTTCAGAAACCTCCCTTTGAAAATATCAGGGAGATTCCCTTGCTTACATTATCCCAGAAGGTGGCCTTCTTGGTGGCTATCACTTCTGCACGCAGGGTGTCAGAACTGGCTGCATTATCGTGTCATTCCCCATATCTGGGGATTCATAGGGATAAGGTAGTTCTTCATCCGAAGCCATCTTTTTTTCCTAAGGTGGTTTTCAGACTTTCATCTGAATGAAGATATTGTGCTACCTTCCTTGTGTCCTAAACCCAATCATCCTCAGGAATATGCGTTGCATTCCTTGGAGGTGGTTCGGGCAATCAGGGTATACCTGAAGACTACGGAATCGTTCCGTAAGACGGATTCACTTTTTGTGATCACGGATGGCCCCAGAAAGGGGTTGCCTGCATCTGCCGCGACTATCTCCAAATGGATTAGACAGATGGTGGTACAGGCTTATTCTATTAAGGGTCGGAATCCTCCGTTCCCTGTTAAGGCGCACTCCACTCGAGCGCTTAGTACTTCCTGGGCCTACCGCCATCAGGCGTCAGTGGTCCAGGTGTGCAAGGCGGCTACCTGGTCGTCGGTGCATACCTTTACAAAATTATATAAAGTTGATGTGATGGCATCGGCGGATGCCTCATTTGGCCGCAAGGTTTTGCAGGCCGCAATTTGAGGAGACCGGTGGTCTACCTCGAGGGTTTTTTTCCGTTGGAATTTCAGTTGAGTCTCATCGTGTGATTGATGAGCCTTTAAAACTTCTAGTTGGCACCGGTTGGACCTTTTAGATTGGATTTTGATTTCCATTTTCCCACCCCTCATTTGTGGCACTGCTTTGGGACGTCCCGAGTTGATATTAATCAAGGAGGACTACGTCTGTCAATGAGCGACAGAGAAAAATGGATTTTTGTAAGATCTTACCGTAAAATCCTTTTCTCTTAAGCTCATTGACAGACGTAGTACCCGCCCCTCTGTTTTTGAGTTGGGTTGGGTTAAATTCTCTAAACACTGCTTTGTGACATAACTGATTTGCTGTAGCAGGAAGTGAGAGGATATACCCTCTGGGACTGCCCCTAGGGTGTGGCCAGAACGTTTTCTTTCCTGTCTAGTCCTGCTCCTGTAGAGGGCAGTATAACCCGAGTTGATATTAATCAAGGAGGACTACGTCTGTCAATGAGCTTAAGAGAAAAGGATTTTACGGTAAGATCTTACAAAAATCCATTTTTTTTGTTCAACCCACTGTGTAGTGTGTACAAGGCTGTAGGCTTGAAAATAGCTTTAGTTTTAATACTGATCTCCAGATGGAAGTGGAATCTAGCCCACCCACGCTCTGCTTTTTAATGTACACCTTTTAGAAAAAAAACTTAAGTTCCCCAAATTCGCATCTGAATTCACTGTCATATGACTGGCTGGGTCCATAGTTCCTTTATTCAGGACTGTTGTGTGGGAAAGTCCTTCTTCAAGTGCCTCTCTTCTACAGGAAGTCAGTTTTTTTCTGTCTAGTTAGGAGTAAGGACCTAAGTTCCTTGCTGGGATCTTTGGTCCTGGCAAGATTTTTTAGAAAAACTTTTTTTAGACTTTTTTCTCCAGTTGTTCCTGTGAGATCTTCAAGCAAGTACGCTGAAACTGGGCGACGGGCTTGATATTGAGATCCAGTGGTCACCCCAGTCAGCCTGCGAGCGCGTGCAGGCCATAGCTCCGCGCTGGGTCGGCCGCGACATAGTCCCACTGGACATGGACTGACCCTGCGAGTTAAACGTCTCGCCTGGACGCCAACGACCAGTTGGAAACTGAGTCACGGCGTCCGTATTGGTCAACAGCCCCCCCACCCCGGTGGAGAGGGGTTCTGTCAGGAGTTGGCACCCGCCTGGTTCCGGTATGGTGAGTAAAATGTTCCCCCTCTCCCCCTGTCGGGTTTGTTGGTGGACGCGGGCCCCTCTCTGGGATGGTCGGACGCTCAATCCTGGGTCTCCCCTCTATCCTTTAACAGGTGTTATTGATTTGAGGGTGATTTAGTGAATAAATACCAGGAGGCTTGGTTTGGATGCTTACTATCTGTAGTCACTGTACGAGACTGTTAAGGGAATGGCTGAAGACAGTGGCTGGCATTAATGTTAACATGGCATGTATGAGGTCCTACCTGACATAAGGTTGCAATACAGGCCGATGCCTGTGCCTGAACTACCGCCATCCGCAGGCCGCCATCCTCCCGCAGATCGCCATCCTCCCACAGGCTGTTCACCTCCCGCAGGCCGCACAGGCCGATAACTGACTTCTGCAGGCCGCTGCCATCTTTCCATAGGCCGCCACCATTCCCCCGCAGGTCGCGCGGGGCCGCCATCTTGGCGTAGCCTCGTGTCTCCAGCATGGGGGCGGCCATTTTGGAAATGACCAGCTACCTCGAGTTGTAGCATGGGAGGCGCCGGAAGGCGTGTAAAGGGGCGGTGCCGCCTCCTTTCCCCGGGAAAAAGTGCAAAAGACTTCCTGTCTGTAAGAAGACAGCGCTGAGAGCAGGTTGATAGAAACTTCTGTGCATCAGGTGGATGAGCCTTGGGGTTTCTCTCTCTGTGGGGTCCAAAGCAGGTAACACTGAGGGGCGCTGTTACGCTGGGGGTTTACAACAAACAAAAAAAAAAGTTTTTTTCTTTGCAATTATTATTTTTTGTTTACTGGCAAGTGTCTTGTATAATCATGGACCCTGCCACACATGTATCCCCACCTGATCCCCTCGAGGTGGCTGCAGGACCCTCCAGTACCCCACTTGGATTGATGCATTATCAGCAGTTTTGGAGTCTTTGGTATCCCGGGTGGAGGTGGCCTGTCAGGGACGGTGGTCAAGAAAAGCGACCTCCGCCTACCCCTATTTCATCTGATACTTCAGATGCGGATTCTGAGCTGGTCACTGCAGCTACAGGTCCCTCTTCTGGGATGGCGAAGGATTTTCCTTCGCCCAAATGGGGTCGTCTGAAACGTACCCCTGCTATTTCCAAACGCATGGCTAGGCGCTATCCGTTTGAGGAATCCCTCCTTAAAAGATGGACGGTACCACCAGTGGTGGACTCACCGATTTCCAGATAAAGCCACTGTTATCCCGTTGGAGGACGCTCCGTCCTTTAAGGTGGATCGAAGAGTGGAAGCGGAATCCCGCTTAATTTTTTCCCTGAATTGGCTAACCTCCCCTTTCAAGGGGATCGCCTGTTTGGGTGAGATTATAAAGGTTCTCACTGGGGGCAAGAGCACGTTCTTGTCACAGACTGCTAAGGGTAAAGGACCTCGTAACAGACGAGGACCTTCCTTTTCTGCTCATAGAAGGTTTTTTCGTTCCGCTAGGGCGGGCGATAAGGCAAAGCCCTCCAAAGCCCCTTCAGGGGGTTTCAAAGGGCGCTGGTCGGCTAAACAAAAGTCAGGCTCAGCCAAGCCGAAGATAAGACAGCCTGATGCGCCTCCACCCATCTCTGGGGTGGGGGGACGTTTTTCACCGGTTTCCAGATCCATGGCTTTCCTGAATCCCGGACAAAGTTGTTCAAGAGGTCATACGGTCGGGATACAAGATCGAGTTTCGATCACTTCTACAGGTGCGATTCTTCACTTCCAACATTCGTATGCCACAGGGAGCGGTAGTTCCTGTTCCTTGGACAGAACGTTTTCAGGGGTTCTATTCGAACCTGTTCACAATGCCCAGGAAAGAGGGCAAGGTGCGTCCAAATTCTGGACTTAGGAAAGATGGAGTCCATCTGAACAGTGGTGGCCTCCCTGCATCAGGGGGATTTCCTGGCGTCCATAGACATTTAGGATGCCTATCTTCATATCCCCATCTTCGTAGGACATCAGCATTTTCTTCGCTTTTCCCAAAGATCATCCCTGGTTCCCACCAGGAGAGTGAACTATCTGGGCCTAATTTTGGATAGATCCTTGGCAAGAGTGTTTCTCCTTCCGGAGAAACTCCAGAAGGTTCAGTCAACGATTCGGATGTTGCTGTCCGTCAACTGGCTGGGACTGATGGTGGCCTCCTTAGAGGCAGTAACGTTTGCCCAGCCTCATACCTGAATTCTCCAAGAGGAGATTCTTCTCAAATAGAATCGGAATCCCGATTCCCTGTACAATCTGATCCGGTTGAGCGAGCGGACCAGGGAGTCTCTGGTCTGGTGGCTTCGGAATCGGACAATGCCACGGTCATGGCTTATGTCAATCACCTTGGGCGGAACGGTTGTTCCGGCTCTCTCCGCGGTATTCATTCCGGGGGTGGAAAAATTGGCAGGCAGAGAATCTCAGCCGTCAGATGCTGGATCAAGAGGAATAGTCTCTTCATCCAGAGGTATTTCACCAGCTGTCCCTTCATTGGGCACCCCGGATGTGGATCTGTTGGCGTCTCGGCTCAACAGGAAAGTGCGGAGGTTTGTAGCTCGCGCCCGCGATCCTCTAGCGGACGCAGCAGACGCGCTGATAGCCCTGTGGGGGCAGTTTCAGCTATGGTATGCCTTCCATCCCCTCAAGTTACTGCGGGAACTTCTTTGCAGGATAGAGGTGGAGGGAATTCCAGTTATCCTGGTAACTCCAGACTGACCTCATCAAGCCTGGTACGCCGACTTGGAGAGGCTAGTCGCGGATGCTCCTTGGAGACTTCCTCTCAGGGAGGATCTGCGGTCCTAGGGACCGATCTTCCATCTTGCTTTACAATCGCTGGCTTAATGGCCTGGCCATTGAGACCCAGGTACTGAAGGACAAGGGATTGTCAGCTTCAGTTATTCCTACTCTAATTAAAGCAAGGAAAGCGACTTCTTGCAAAGTCTATCATCGCACATAGAAGTCTTATATTGCGTGGGGTGAACCTCTTGGATTCCCTCCACGTATTTATTCGGTGACCCGAATCTTGGCTTTCTGCAACAGGGGGTTGAGCAGAAACTGTCCTTGAGCACTATCAAGGGTCAGGTTTCAGCGTTAACAATCTTCTTTCAGAAACCTTTGGCTACTCATTCCTTGGTGCGGAATTTCATCCAGGGGGTGCGGCACCTGGCTCCACCAGTGCGCGCGCCCTTACCGCCCTGGAATCTTAATTTAGTGTTGTCGGTTCTTCAGAAACCTCCCTTTGAAGATATCAGGGAGATTCCCTTGCTTACGTTATCCCAGAAGGTGGCCTTCTTGGTGGCCATCACTTCTGCACGCAGGGTGTCAGAACTGGCCGCATTATCCTGTCGTTCCCCATATCTGGTGGTTCTTCGTCCGAATCCATCCCTCCTTCCTAAGGTGGTTTCAGAGTTTCATCTGAAAAAGAATATTGTGTACCTTCCCTGTGTCCTAAGCCTAGCCATCCTTGGGAGTTTGCATTACACTCCTTGGATGGGGTTCGGACAATCAGGGTACACTTGACTACTACGAACTAGTTTCGTAAAACGGATTCACTTTTTGTGATCACGGATGGCCCTAGAAAGGGGTTGCCTGTTTCTGCCGCGACCATCTCTAGATGGATCAGACAGACGGTGGTACAGGCTTATTCTATTAAGGGGCGGGATCCCCCGTTCCCTGGTAAGGCGCACTCTACTCAGGCGCTTAGTGTTTCCTGGGCCTTCCGCCATCAGGCGTCAGTGGTCCAGGTTTTCAAGGCGACTACTTGGTCGTCGGTTCATACCTTTACAAAATTGTATAAGGCTGATGTGCTGGCATCGGCGGATGCCTCTTTTTGGCCGCAAGGTTCCTGCAGGCCGCTGTGTGAGGAGACTGTTGGTCTACCTCGAGGTTTGGTTGGGTTTTTCACTTAGGTATCATCTTTTTGCTCGATGAGTCCTTGATGCTTCTGGTTGGCTCCGGTTGGGCCTTCTGGATTTTGATTTCTGTTATCCCACCCCTCGTTTGTGGCACTGCTTTGGGACGTCCCAATGTGATATTAATCAAGAGGACTGCGTCTGTCAATGAGCGACAGAGAAAAATTGATTTTTGTAAAATCTTACAGTAAAATCCTTTTCTCTTAAGCTCATTGACAGACGCAGTACCCGCCCCTCTGTTTTTGTGTTGGGTTGGGTTAAATTCTCTAACACTGCTTTGTGACATAACTGACTTCCTGTAGCAGAGAGAGGGAGGCTATACCTTCTGGGACTGCCCCTAAGGTGTGGCCAGAACGTTTTTCTTTTCTGCCTAGTCCTACTCCTGTAGAGGGCAGTATAACCCAATGTGATATTAATCAAGAGGACTGCGTCTGTCAATGAGCTTAAGAGAAAAGGATTTTACGGTAAGATTTTACAAAAATCCATTTATTTTGAATTTAATTTGTTGGGTGAACGGAAGCCAGTGGAGGGATCGACAGAGAGGAGTAGCAGACACTAAGCGATTGGCAAGGTGAATGAGTCTGGCAGCAGCGTTCATGATGGATTGAAGGGGGGATAGCCTATGTAGAGGTAAGCCAATGAGAAGGGAATTGCAGTAGTCAAGGCGTGAGATGATCAGGGATTGAACTAGGAGCTTTGTTGTGTCATTGGTTAGAAAAGGGCGTATTTTGGAGATGTTGCGGAGGTTGAGGCGGCAAGATTTGGACAGTGATTGGATGTAGGGCTTGAAGGAGAGTTCAGAGTCCAGGACTACACCTAACATAACATCACAATGCGAGGGATGGCAATAGGACTGGACAACGGACCTGTATTGCATTGACAGATCACCATTCTTCACTATAGCACACTAAGGTAAGTAAAAAAGGGTGTTAAAAGGAATTTAATGGGGGTGTTTGACTTTGCCTGGAGATGAACTATAATAATGTCATTATTGTTGCTGTATGATGGCAGCAAACAGGAGGTGGCATGTGGTGGCTGCAGACGAGATGAAAGCATGTATGAAAATAGTTAAAATAAAAAGGAGAACATGTCAAGGGTAAGCCAGGAGGAACATATATAAGTTATATGTTAGACATTCTACAGGAAAGGTTGGGTAACCTCCTTAATCAAGGACAGCTGACATCCATAACCTCTCTTTCTGCTTGCCATTATTTTATATAATTTGTATATACTTCTTAAAATGTTTTTGGTGTACAGCACTGCATAGAATGCTGACATTTATAAATCATGGATGATTCTAAGTAGCTGCATGGGGAAGGAGTCAGGGTTACTCCACTAGCAAAGAATTTCTATATTTCATGCATAGCATGACCTTGTGGTGAATTCTGTATGCTGAAGTTCAAGGTGTAAGTTATCTACAAGATTTTCTATTAATTTCTGTTGATTTTTTAATAAACACAGTTGGCGAGCATTTCTAAAAATAAGAAATATATCTCCAATAATCCTTCTGAACATTTTTTTATCCTTTCAGTGTAGGTAACAAAGAATTCAACAATTGATGTTCTATTGATGTCAGAGGCAAAGTGAAGGTCGTTTCAATAAAATGGCTCATTAGCTTTTGAAAGGATTGAGGCAGCAACTCTGAAAAAAACATGTTGTGATGAGACCTGTTAGAGCTCTGAAATACACACTGCTTTCCATGTTAAGAAATCTTTTTTTAGAACTATTCTAGATGCTATATTCAAGTGGTTCTAAAGGAAGATGTTTTATTTTTTACTTTAATGCATTGTATGAATAGGGTAAAAAACCTTCTGTGTTCAGCCACCCCCCCCCCTTATACTTACCTGAGCCCGATCTTGATCAAGAGCCGTGACACTCTCCTCTCCCTCCTCATTGGATATGGATGCAGGGGCGGGAAGCCATTGGCTCCTGCTTCTGTCAATCAGGTTCTGTAAGGAGGGGACGGAGCCAAGCAAAGCACACTGTATGTGTCACTGGACACATAGAGCCCAGCTCAACATCAAGCCTGCACAAGTGCCCCTATAGCAAGCGACTTTTTATGGGGGCACTTTGACGGAGGGAGGAGCAACAGCAGGGGACTCCAGATGAGGCGGATCAAGGCTGCTGTGTGCAAAATCATTGGACAGAGCAGTTAAGTATAACTTGTTTGTTATTTAAAAAAATATATCTTTCTCTGTCGCTCATTGACAGACGTAGTCCTCCTCGATTAATATCAACTCAGGTTATACTGCCCTCTACAGGAGTAGGACTAGACAGGAAAGAAAACGTTCTGGCCACACCCTAGGGGCAGTCCCAGAGGGTATATCCTCTCACTTCCTGCTACAGCAAATCAGTTTTTTTCTGTCTAGTTAGGAGTAAGGACCTAGATTCCTTGCTAGGATCTTCGGTCCTGGCAGGATTTTTTTAGAAATACTTTTTTTAGACAGCTTTTTTTCTCCAGTGTTCCTGTGAGATCTTCAAGCAAGTACGCTGAAACTGGTCGACGGGCTGGATGTTAAGATCCAGTGGTCACCCCAGTTCAGCCTACGAGCGCCTGCAGGCCATAGCTCCGCGCTGGGTCGGCCGCGACATAGTCCCACTGGACGGGGACTGACCCTGCGAGTTAAACGTCTCGCCTGGACGCCAATGACCAACAGAGTCACGGCGCCCGTATTGGTCGACAGCCCCCCCACCCCGGTGGAGAGGGGTTCTGTCAGGAGTTGGCGCCCGCCTGGTTCCGGTATGGTGAGTAGAATGTTCCCCCTCTCCCCCTGTCGGGTTTGTTGGTGGACGCGGGCCCCTCTCTGGGATGGTCGGACACTCAGTTTCTGGGTCTCCCCTCTATCCTATAACAGGTCACAGATCCCCCAATTTGAGTGTGATTTTTGTGAATAGAAACTAGGAGGCTTGGTTTGGGAGCTGACTATCTAAAGTCACTATATGACTGTAAGGGTGACTGAAGTCAGTGGCAGACTACTAAAAGGCATTACTATTGAGGTATAGAGGTATCCTACCTGTCTAGTGTGTACACAGGCCGATGCCTATGCCTGAGTTACTGCAGCCACAGATCGCCATCCCTCCAGAAAGCCGGTCACTTCCACAGGCCGCACAGCCTCCCGCAGGCCGAGGACACCTCCCGCAGGCCGAGGCACTTCCGCAGGCCGCACAGGCCGAATGCACACATCCCGCAGGCCGCTGCTAACTTGCAAGCCGCCGCTATCCTACACAGGCCGCCACCATTTTCCTGCAGATCGCACGAGGCCGCCATATTGGCGTAGCCTCGTGTCTCCAGCATGGGGGCGGCCATGTTTGAGGTGACCAAAAACCTTGTGGAGTAATTGGGAGGCCCCGGGAAGGCGTGTAAAGGGGCGGAGCCACCTCCTTGGCCCAGGGAAAGCAAGCCAAAGACTTCCTGTCTGTAACAGACAGTGCTGGAAGCAGGTTGATAAGAAACTTCTGTGCATCAGGTGAGCCTTGGGGTCTCTCTCTCTCTCTTTCTGAGGGGTCCAAGCAGGTAGACTGAGGGGCACTACTGCGCTGGGGATACTAAGTTAAAAAAAAAAAAAAAGATTTTTTTCTTGCAATTAATTTTTTTGTGTTTGCTGGCAAGTGTCTTGTTATATGAACCCTGCCACACATGTATCCCCACCTGATCCCCTCAGGGTGGCCGCAGGACCCTCCAGTACCCCACTTGTGATAATGCATTATAAGCAGTTTTGGAGTCTTTGGTATCCCGGGTGGAGGTAGCCTGTCAAGGACGGGGGTCAAGAAGAGTGACCCTCGCCTACCCCTATGTCATCTGATACCTCAGATACGGATTCTGAGCTGGTCATTGCAGTCCCTTTTCTGGGGTTGTTGTCTCAGGTACGGTCTCCTCAGACAGTAAGGAAGACGCTTCTGCCTCCGCCATAGCACAAGAAGCGTTGGTGGAAGCACTAGTTGTGTCTGTCCGGGAAACCTTAAATCTTGAGGTTACATTGGCAGAGGTAGCTGAGACTCATATTCCTTTTTTGGTACTAGCAAGCCTACCAAAATGGTGAAGGGTTTCCCTTGCCCAAATAGGGTCGTCCGTAAATGAGCCCTGCTATTTCCAAACGCATGGCTAGGCGCTATCATTTTGAGGAATCCCTCATTACAAAGATGGACGGTACCACCAATAGTGGACTCACCGATTTCCAGACTAAATAAAGCCACTGTTATCCCATTGGATTGACAGAATGGGCCCCACCCATCTCTAGGGTGGGGGGACGTCTTCACCGGTTTCCGGATCCAGGGCTTTCCAGAATCCCGGATAAAGGGGTTTGCAAGGTCATATGGTCGGGATACAAGATCGAGTTTCGATCACTTCCACCGGTGCGATTCTTCCCTTCCAATAGTCGACATCCCCGGGTCGCTTAAAAGATTTGCGGGGGACAGCTTGATACAACAAGCAGTGGTAGTTCCCATTCCTTGGAGGAGTTCTAGTCAAACTTGTTCACAATGCCCAGGAAAAAGGGCTAGGTGCGTCCAATTCTGGTCTTGGAAGAGATGGAGTCCATCCATACAGTGGTGGCCTCCCTGCATCAGGGGGATTTCCTGGCGTCCATAGACATTTAGGATGCCTATCCTTATACCCCCATCTTCGCAGGACATCAGCGTTTTCGTTGCTTTTCCCAAAGATCATCCCTGGTTCCCACCAGGAGACTGAACTATCTGGGCCTAATTTTGGATACATCCTTGACAAGAGTGTTTCTCCATGCGGAGAAACTCCAGAAGATTCAGTCAATGATTCGGATGTTGCTGTCCGTCAACTGGCTGGGATTGATGGTCGCCTCTTTAGAGGCAGTACCGTTTGCCCAGTCTCATACCCGAATTCTCCAAAGAGGAGATTCTTCTCATATGGAATCGGAATCCCGATTCCCTGGACAATCGGATCCGATTGAGTGAGCGGACCAGGGAGGCTCTGGTCTGGTGGCTTCGGTCTCCGATGCTCAGCCAGGGGAAGTAATTTCTTCTGATAAATTCCAGGTTACCGATAAATGTGTTGGAACTGATAGCGATCAGACTTTGTCTGATTTACTGGACCGAGCAGCTCCAGGGCAGCCCGGTTCGGATTCAATCGGACTATGCCACGGTCATGACTTAGGTCGATCACCAAGGGGCACCAAGAGTGCCCTGGCGGCCATAGAAGTGGCCAACATTCTTATTGGGGCAACAGTTGTTTCAGTTCTCTCTGCGATATTTATCACGGGGGTGGACAGGCAGATTATTTCAGCCGTCAGATTCTGGATCAAGAGGAATAGTCTCTTCATCCAGAGGTATTTCACCAGCTGTCCCTTCATTGGGGCACCCTGGATATGGATCTGTTGGTAGGTTGGCTCAACAGGGCTCGCACCCGCGATCCTCTAGCGGACGCAGCAGACGCGCTGAACGGCCTGTAAAGGCAGTATCAGCTACTATATGTCTTCCCCCCTCTCAAATTGCTGCTGAGATTTCTCCGCAGGATAGAGGTGGAGGGAACTCCAGTTATCCTGGAAATTCCGAGCTGGCCTCGTCAAGCCGGGTACGCCGACTTGGACAGGCTAGTCGCGGACGCTCCTTGGAGACTTCCTCTCAGGGAAGATCTGCGGTCTCAAGGACCGATCTTCCATCGTGCTTTACAGTCGCTGGTTTTAATGGCCTGGCTATTGAGACCCAGGTACTGAAGGACAGAGGGTTGTCAGCTTCAGTTATCCCTACTCGAATTAAAGCAAGGAAAGCGACTTCCAGCAAAGTCTATTATCGCACATGGAAGACTTATATCGCGTGGTGTGAATCTTTATAATTTCCCCCACGTACCTATTCGGTGACCCGAATCTTGGCTTTTCTGCAAAAGGGGGTTGAGCAGAAACTTGAGCACTATCAAGGGTCAGGTTTCAGCATTAGCAATCTTCTTTCAGAAGCCTTGGGCTACTCATTCCTTGGTGTCCAGGGGGTGCGGCACTTGGCTCCGCCAGTGCGCGCGCCCTTATCGCCCTGGGATCTTAATTTGGTGTTTGTCGGTTCTTCAGAAACCTCCCTTTGAAAATATCAGGGAGATTCCCTTGCTTACATTATCCCAGAAGGTGGCCTTCTTGGTGGCTATCACTTCTGCATGCAGGGTGTCAGAACTGGCTGCATTATCATGCCATTCCCCATATCTAGTGGTTCATAGGGATAAGGTAGTTCTTCATCCGAAGCCATCCTTTCTTCCTAAGGTGGTTTCAGATTTTCATCTGAATGAAGATATTGTGCTACCTTCCTTGTGTCCTAAGCCCAATCATCCTCAGGAATATGCGTTGCATTCCTTGGATGTGGTTCGGGCAATCAGGGTATACCTGAAGACTACGGAATCGTTCCGTAAGACGGATTCACTTTTTGTGATCACGGATGGCTCCAGAAAGGGGTTGCCTGCATCTGCCGCGACTATCTCCAAATGGATTAGACAGACGGTGGTACAGGCTTATTCTATTAAGGGTCGGAATCCTCCGTTCCCTGTTAAGGCGCCCTCCACTCGAGCGCTCAGTACTTCCTGGGCCTACCGCCATCAGGCGTCAGTGGTCCAGGTGTGCAAGGCGGCTACCTGGTCGTCGGTGCATACCTTTACAAAATTTTACAAAGTTGATGTGATGGCATCGGCGGATGCCTCATTTGGCCGCAAGGTTTTGCAGGCCGCAATTTGAGGAGACCGGTGGTCTACCTCGAGGGTTTTTTTCCGTTGGAATTTCAGTTGAGTCTCATCGTGTGATTGATGAGCCTTTAAAACTTCTATTTGGCACCGGTTGGGCCTTCTAGATTGGATTTTGATTTCCATTTTCCCACCCCTCATTTGTGGCACTGCTTTGGGACGTCCCGAGTTGATATTAATCAAGGAGGACTACGTCTGTCAATGAGCTTAAGAGAAAAATGGATTTTTGTAAAATCTTACCGTAAAATCCTTTTCTCTTAAGCTCATTGACAGACGTAGTACCCGCCCCTCTGTTTTTGAGTTGGGTTGGGTTAAATTCTCTAAACACTGCTTTGTGACATAACTGATTTGCTGTAACAGGAAGTGAGAAGATATACCCTCTGGGACTGCCCCTAGGGTGTGGCCAGAACGTTTTCTTTCCTCTCTAGTCCTACTCCTGTAGAGGGCAGTATAACCCGAGTTGATATTAATCAAGGAGGACTACGTCTGTCAATGAGCTTAAGAGAAAAGGATTTTACGTTAAGATTTTACAAAAATCCATTTTTTCCTTTACAATCACTTTTAGGCATATTTATATCCCTTTGCTTCATGCATCCAAAGTATCTAGAAGGACAGTAATGTCAGTCTTTCTTCAACCCCGCCTCCCAGCGGCCCCTTTGAGTGGACTTTAATGCATGGAGATGATGCAGCTTCTCGATCACATGACCGCTGTCACAACAGTCACATGATCGGAAGTTCATTGCGCTGGCTCCCCATCAGAAGCTGTGACCAAGAGCTGTCGATGTCAGGTCAATGTTCTGGGTGCACTCATTGACCATGCTATCAAGTAGACACCATCAAATTGCCATAGATGAATGTGTAGTGGCTGACCTCACCTGCCACTGTACATATGCGTTATGTACTCGGCCAAAAAAAAGGAAAAAAACTTAACTTTATACTGTCTAAATCAAACAAAAAATATGGCTTTACATATACTTTAAAAACATGAAACCAGGAATTTGACTGATAACAATGAGCAACGGGTTCTTCCCTTTTGTCTTTCAATACATGGGTCTAACAGTGCCAATCAAATTTTAGCTTTGCAATCAGTTAAACAGGAGTCAAGGAGATGTTTCATCAGTAGCAATTCATACAGCAAATCAACGTGCCTTACCTTTATTATTTTTATGCTGCAGCAAGAACTTTTGATATATTAGGCACTATAACACAAAAAAATGAAACATCTGCCACTTTGGTTGCCACCATCGCGCCGGCTATACTGAAGGTTAAATCCTCCAGTGACATCAGTGCTTCTCCCTTTACCCTGAGACACCAATTGACAGCATAATACTTGTTTGTGCAATCCCCATTCTGAGCATCTCTTCCCTCAGTCAACTGTATCACATGCCCATCTAATGCCTTTGAAGCAATCCTTCCTCCAGGGCTGTATCTTTTGAAATTGGAAGCACACCAAAAGGATCATGTGACCTAACTTTTGAAAATTGTTTTATGGTACCTTCACTATTTTTTTTTTAAAGGCATGCACCATAAGCTTCTTGACTATGACTCTTCTGAACTATTTTGAAACTTCCACCTAAATATAAGATGATTTTTTCTTGACCATCTGAGGTTACTTTATGTGTGTACCTTTGTCCAAAACCCCATGGTGTCAGCCATCTGTACTAGTTTGCTAAAAGAAAAGAGAGGTAGTTTATAATAACCAGACATACTACTGTAGCTTACTTTCTTGATTTTTTCACTGGAAAGATGAAAAGGAAATCTGAACCAACACCAAAGGGAAATCTGCATTCCTCGGAACCAGTTCTTTCCTGAGATGCTTTATTAAATTAGTTTTACTTTATCATTGGTCTAGCAGTTCTCTTCAAATCTTTGAATTCTGACATGAGAACATGTCCATATAGATAACACAGAAACAAAAATAGAACACACTTTCCATTGCTTTAACATTTTCCACACCATAGTGTTAACAGGCAGATGGCCCAGTGAGAGAAAAAATGTGCTCATCATACAGAAGTAGTTAAGGAGTATTCCCTGCTGTAGGCAGGGTTCCAAATCCTGCCCATAGTTTATTGACTGACTGCAATGTTGTAAGAATTTTGGTGTCTCCCGCCTGTTCTCAGAGCCATTTATTAAGAGAATATGTTGTGAACTTAAGCTGTTCTGTAGCAGCCGCAAGCTGGTCTGAACCAGATTATTCTAAATATCTTTGAGTAACATTCTTCTGAATCCTTATGGAACAGAGAGAGGGCTATGTTGGATTTTGTGGGATTCAGGTACCAGTGCCAGTTAGATTATGGCAGTTGTCACTATGCCATGAGAATAATTTAGAAACTTTAGCAATTGATCTAGACTAGTTTACCAAAACACGATACTGTATTTTAGTGTAATCTTGGCATGATCTAAAGCAGAGGTGGGGAACCTTTTTTCTGCTGCCATTTTGCTGCTGCCATTTGGATGTTTATAACATCATTCGGGGGCCGTACAAAATTATCAACCTAAATTGATAAACCTATATTTGGTGAAACATTTAATAAACTCACCCCTAATGTGATGACTGGAACTGCTTCTCTTTGGTGAGGTGTGTGATGTTAGCTGGTATTGATGATGTTGCTACTCGCAACTGGTTTTCCAGGTTTGCGTTGGTCAGTCTTGAGCACAGCCGACTCTTTGCTGGCTGTCTGGTACTGATGGCTTGTACTGCTTTGGGTACTGCTGGCTGGTACTGCTGGTGGGTACAGCTGGCTGGTACTGCTAGTGGATACTGCTGACTGGTGGGAAATGCTGGCGGGTACTGTTGGCGGGTACTGCTGGTGGTGGCTACTGCTGGTTGATACTGCTGGTGGGTATTGCTGGCTGGTACTGCTTACTGGCACTGCTGCGGGTACTGCTGGTGGGTACTGCTGGCTGGTAATGCTGGCGGGTACTGCTGGCTGGTTTGCTGGTGGGTACTGCTGGCTGGTACTCCTGGTGGGTATTGCTTTCGGGTACTGCTGGCTAGTACTGCTGGTGGGAAATGCTGGCTGGTATTGCTGGCGGGTACTGCTGCTAGTGGGAAATGCTGGCTGGTACTGCTGGTGGGAAATGCTGGTGGGTACAGCTGGCTGGTACTGCTTGTGGGTACTGCTGGATGGTACTGCTGGTGGGCACAGCTGGCTGGTACTGCTGGTGGGTACTGCCTACTGGTACTGCTGGTGGGTACTGCCTACTGGTACTGCTGGAGACTGAATCTCCTCACAGGCGGAGTGCATTTTATATCACTCCGCCTGTGACTCAGACTGTCAGGACGGAGCCGGAACTATACAGGAAGCATGGGCTCCGTTCTGACAGCTCAGCTGACGGCCGGGATGTCGTGCGGCACTTGCGGGTGTCAGGGAGCCGCAGGCCGCGTGCGGGAGACTCCCGCACCTCACGAGAGGCTTGAGATGTCTGGTGAAGGCAGAACACGTGACACTGCGTGCCTCCACGGTCCTCCTCTACATATTTAAATAGTGCTGCTGCCCGGCTGCCTGCAGTGCCATGGGGGGGTGGACCAAATGATTTTGCAGGCCAAACATTCCCCACCCCTGATCTAAATTGATAATTGTTCTTAGCACATTTAGTACTTTTCAACTTAACATGATGAGCATCGTGAAATGTAAAATTAAAGCAATTCAGGATGAAAATACAGGAACAGCCTTTGATGACTTGTTTAAAAATGAAAGCCCTGTAGATTCACCAACAAGTTTGCAATGACAACTCCCCCACTTCCATCTGGTCAAGTTTTGTGCCAGCCAGGGGTTGTTTTAATAAAATCCCAGATCCTCCTGGTTTAGCAGTTCTGTGATCCTCCTCCAATAACAGGTTCATTTCTTAAGTTTTTTCTTATGGATTACCTAAGATACAAATATGATAAAATAATAAATCAAGTAACAGACTGCTACTTCCCCTAAAATTACACCTCCATAGACCACAGCCTAGCCTTTCCGCAAGTCTGCAACCTGGATGGGTGGTCCAGGTTGTTTCCCATGTTACCTTTTAGCCCAGCCATGAGCTGTTTGAGCTAGCTATAAAAATATTGAAGTCTGTGGTTTACACCAGGAATAAAATATATTGCTTAGTGTTTTGATGCAGATCCCTTGACCACCCACAACTGCCTCACTGAATACATTCCTAATTAAGGCAGACTTTAAATGAAAATAAAGGTTCTGCTTATCTTGTAGAACCTCACCACCCATGTTAAAAAAGAAGTGTTTAAAGGAAATAAATCAAACATTAAAGCAGAGTTCCCCCCTGAAAATTGTTTTTTAGATAAAAATACCCCCGGGACAGTCAGGGCTAGTGCATTTAAGCAACGATAGCCTCTGCTCTGTCCCCTGTTTCACTTACCTTTTAGAAGAAATCCTTACCTTGAAAATGTCTTGTCCAGCGCTGCCATCTCAGGTGTGGGCAGCTGAAGCCAGAACGTCCTCTTCGGTGTCCACTTTGGTGACGTCGGAGTCCCAGAATGCCCTGCGCGCATTGGCTCCTGGGATCGATGACGCTCATCTGCCAGGAGTCAATGCAAGCAGGAAGTGACGTCGGCGGCCGTGTCCACAGAGGGAGGAAGAGGAAGGAAGGTAAGTATATTTTCTTTAAAAACAAGGTAAGTGAATAAAAAAAAAAAAATTTAATTATCCAATTCTTTTTCAGGTAATTTAGAGCAAACGGATGGGGAAAAGTTGTTTTTGAGGGTCGAACTCCGCTTTAAGAAAGAAAATACATTTAACTTACACACAGGTTTCAGCTGCTGAAAAGGGATCTTGGGAGATCTGAGGATCCCAGATATCATATGAATGTCCTCCTGCACTGCACAGGAGAGTCCTCTCCAGAGATTTCTGTTCTCCGATCTCCGAGGATCCTGAGATTTTTTTTTTTCTTACTTCTAATTAGATTTTTTTTTTAATTATGCATTTTACATGGTGTGGTGGGGGTCTGCTTTAATGCTTTGTTGCCCTTGGCACTGACTTAGCGGCTACCTTTCCATCACAGCTGATAACACACTCTGGCACTTTTTTTTGTGCCGTCTCCAGTTTTAGTAAATCAACCCACAGTCTATTTAGGACAAAGTTGTAATGTTGTCTGGTGCTCCTAGGAAACAAAGTATGTTTGTTTTACAGTCTCTTACACAAGAAGATTTTGTTGCTTTGGTTTATTTTTGTTAAAAAGGTTTTATTATATTTAACCACTTGCTGACCACCATATAGCAATTTTACTGCTACAGGGTGGCAGCTGTGCGCAGGATCACGTATATATTCGTAACCGTGCACTGCTGCATCAGCAGAAGCTGATCTGGGGGTGCCGGGCACTCGATATCCGCCAGCATCGCCGATGATTGGGCAGAGACTCAGAACGGAGCTCTGCCTATGTAAGCAAGGCAGAGTTCCGTTCTGACAGGGGGGAAGGGATGGATTGGTATGTTACTGCAAAACAATGACTCAAATCTGTCTCTTCTCCTAGTAAAAGCAGCACACATAGTATACAAAAACACTGGCTTGGCACACATTTAACCCTTTGATTGCCCTAGCCAGTCTCAGTACAGTGTCAGTGCATATTTTTAGCACTGATAATAGTATTATTAGTGTCACTGGCTCTCGCAAATTGTTAAGTGTCAGTTAGGTGTCCGATTGTCAGCCACAATATCACAGCCCCGCTATAAGTCGCTGATCGCCAGCCATTACTAGTATAAAAAATACATTTCCAGTATACAGTGCGTCCCGAAGATATTTACAGTGCTTCACTTTTCCAACATTTTGTTATGTTACAGCCTTATTCCAAAATCCCCATAATGACAATGTGAAAGAAGTTTGTTTGAAATCTTTGCAAATTTATTAAAAATAAAAAAACAAAAAAAATCACATGTACATAAGTATTCACAGCCTTTGCTCAACACTTCGTTGAAGCACCTTTGGCCCCAATTACAGCCTCAAGTTTTTTTTTTGAGTGTGATGCCACAAGCTTTGCACACCTATTTTTGGGGAGTTGCTCCTCTTTTTCTTTGTAGGTCCTCTCAATCAGGTTGGATGGGGAGCGTTGGTGCACAGCCATTTTCAGATCTCTCCTGAGATGTTCAAATGGGTTCAAGTCTTGGCTTTGACTGGGCCACTCAAGGACATTCACAGAGTTGTCCTGTAACCACTGCTTTGTTATCGTGTGCTTAGGGTCGTTGTCCTGTTGGAAGATGAACCTTCGCACCAGTCTGAGGTCCAGAGCGCTCTGGAGCAGGTTTTCAACAAGGATGTCTTTGTACATTGCTGCATTCATTTTTCCCTCGATCCTGACTAGTCTCCCATTTCCTGCCCCTGAAAAAAATCCCCACAGCATGATGCTGCCACTGCCATGCTTCACTGTAGGGGTGGTATTTGCCAGTTGATGAGCATTGCCTGCTTTCCTCCAGACATGACACATGCCATTAAGGCCAAGAGTTCAATCTTTGTTTCATTAGAACAGAGAATTTTGTTTCTCATGGTCGAAGAGTCCTTCAGGTCCCTTTTGGTTAAATCCAGGTGGACGGTTATGTGCCTTTTACTTAGGAATCTCTCCCGACTGGCCACTCTACCATACAGACCTCATTGGTGGAGTGCTGCAGAGATGGTTGAGCTCTGTCAAAGTGACCATCGGGTTCTTGGTCACCTCCCTGGCTGAGGCCCTTTTCCCCCGATCGCTCAGTTTTGCCAGGCAGCCCACTCTAGCAAGAGTTCTGGTGGTTTCAAACCTTTTCCATTTGCAGGTGATGGAGGCTACTATGCTCATTGGGACCTTCCATGCTGCAGAAATTGTTCTGTAGCTTTCCCCAGATCTATGCCTCGTCATATTCCTGTCTCTGAGGTCTACAGGCAATTCCTTGGACTTCATTGCTTGTTTTGTGCTCTGACATGCACTGTTAACTGTGAGACCTTATATAGAAAGGTGTGTGCCTTTCCAAATCATGTCCAATCAACTGAATTTACCACAGGTGGACTTCAATCAGGTTGTAGAAACATCTCAAGGATGATCAGTGGTAATAGGAGGCACCTGAGCTCAATTTTGAGTGTCATGGTAAAAGCTGTGAATACTTATGTACATGTGATTTTTTTATTTTTTAGTAAATTTGCAAAGATTTCAAAAAAACTTCTTTCATATTGTCATTATGGGGTATTGTTTGTAGAGCTTTGAGGAAAATAATGAATTTAATCCATTTTGGAATAAGGTTGTAACAAATGTGGAAAAAGTGAAGCGCTGTGAATACTTTCTGGATGCACTGTATATTCCAAAGGTTGGTAGACTCTATAACATTTGCATAAACCAATCAATCACGCTCATTGGGATTTTTTTTTTTTTTTACCAAAAACATGTAGCAGAATACGTATTGGCCTAAATGTATATAGAAATTAGCTTTTTTTTTTTTTAAATGTTTTTTGGATATGTTTTATAGCAGAAAGTCAATTTGTTTTCATTTTTCTTTTTTTTTTCAAAACTGTCGGCCTTTTTTTGTTTATGGCACGAAAAAACAAAAACAAACTGCAGCGGTGATCAAATACCACCAAAAAAAATCTCTGTTTGTGGGGAACAAAATTACATCAATTTTTATTCATTAAAGCAACGCAGTGCCATATCGCAAAAAGTGGCTTAGTCATTAAGGGGGGGTAACTCTTATGGAGGTCAAGTGGTTAAAGTGTATCTAAAGCCCAAAACATTTTTTCTTTTAACTATAACCTTTGTCTAAGAGAAGATGCAAGACAGGAAAATAAGGGAAAATACTTGACACGTTTTATTGATTCCCTACGGTAATCAAGAACAAAAAACATTTTAGTTTTGAATACAAGTCCATGTGAAACATGAAATTATAGAGGAACTGGATCACTTTGAATGCTGCCTTAAGAAAGCTAAAAGAAAAGAAAATACTGGCGTATTTATTTGAATCTTAAAGTGATACTAAAGTCTTTTTTTTTTTTTTTGAACTTACATGTTATACTTACCTCCTCTGTGCAGTTGTTTTGCACATAGCAGCCTGGATCCTCTACTTCTCGCGTTCCTCTTTGGTGCTCCTGGTCCCTCCCCCCTGTTGAGTGCCCCCACAGCAAGTAAGTTGCTATGGGGCACCCGAGCTGAGCCGCAGCTCCCTGTGTCCATTAAGACACGAAGATGTGGTTCAGGTCTGCCCCCTCTCTCTTTTGATTGGCTAACTGACTTTGATTCACAGCAGCGAGAGCCAATGTCTCAACCAATCAGGAGGGAGAGTCCCCGATGGCCAGGGGAAATCATGTACTTTGCTGGATAGGGATGGGGCTCAGGTAAGTATTAGGGGGGCTGAGGAGAGCTGCTGCACAGAAGGATTTTATATCTTCATGCATTCTTCTGCTTTTACAACCACTTTAAGCTATTTTCCTTCTGCCCCATCACCATCTCCCTTGGCTTTTTATGTTAAAGTGGTTGTAAACCCTTGCATATACCCACAAGGGACCAGCTTTGGATGATATACAGAGATAAAACAAATCCTCCTACATAAGTTGTACCTGTTAATCTGCAGTCCTCACTCCTCTACAACCATTCAAAGTGCATAGAATACTGGCACATACACAATAGAATAGGCCTGTGATCACTGAGCATTCTTGAAAGATACCAACACAGTATAGAGAAAATCCAAGGGGGCCTGAAAACGCTCAGGAAATCAGCCATTTGATTAGTGGCTGAATAGCCTTGTAGGGCCAGAAAAGTGAAAGTAAAGGGGAGAGCAGGAATTTGAGGTAATAAACACTTTTAAAAATGGTATTATATCAATGTTAAGAGATGATAGAAACATTGCATAGGATTTTTTTAAAAAATTTTGCCCTGACAGACAGTTAAAGTGGCCTACATTAAAACAAATTCTACTGATGCATGTTTACTGTGCTTTTACATATAGCTAATTCTGTACAATAATTTTGTGGAATCATGTATTTGCAAACAAGGCCGTGACTGAAAGTTTATGAGAATGTAGATTCCTATTGTAATTATCCTTGGACCTATAGATTCATCAATAGAAAACCATTATACCACTAGTGCTCTAAAGAGAACGAAGCCTGAGCCTTTGTTTGAACAGAAAGACTGGCGTGTGCTGTATAAGTTGTGGTGGGAGGCATTCTCTAAGCTCTGCACTGACTTGTTCAGATTTGTTTGGATCCATACAAAAGATAATCTTCACATGGGTTTATAAATAGCAGTACCTGGGTAGTGTTAGAAAAATAAAAGATATTCGAGGAAAAATATAGCAGAGTGAACATTTGTGTCAGAGGTTCCAACAGGAACAGCTACTGTTTTTCTTTTGAGCCTTTTCCTGTAAAATACTGAAACTAAAAGGGATGGAATTTTCCAAGATTCTACACATTTTCCAAACAGCTCATAGATACATTCTTTTGTACCAAAAAAGTTCAATGTTGGGAAACATATGGAACACCAGATTGTCAGGAACTATAATAAAAGCGGTGGTGGAGCCCTGATAAAATATGTGCCTGCTTTTTTCCCATACCCTGAATAATGGATGCCTCCTAGCTCCTTTCCCTTCTAGTAAGGGATATGGAATGTGCATGACTGGCTCCTGATTGGTCAATGTTGGCAACTCAACCTTGCAGTTTAAGTAGCCAATAGCTGAGAAACTTAAAAAAAATCCAGATCATAAATGATATATATTATAGTTCAATCGCCAATAGCTGAGAAACTTCAAAAAAAATCCATATTTTAAATTATATATATTATAGTTCAATCAAACACATATGTAAGAATTACAAGGGAAATGACAGATGTGGGTACCTAATGCCAACAGACTTCTTAATGTTAAACCACACAGCACCTCGGTGTGCAACAGAGGGAGGATTAGTAGAATCATATGACCCCCAATTAAGAGTGATCAACCAGTACTTGTGTATCAATCCAAGATATCCAGCTTTCCCCAAAACCACATGTCAAACGATGGTACTGCTGCATTGTAATAGATCACTGTGCATAAATACTAAGTTGGACATAGTATCATGCAAAAAGTAAAAGACACTCTCTCCATAGTGTAAACCTGATTAAAACAGGTGCTCCTGATCTTTCATCTTTGACGAAACTAGTAGGGCAGAGACAAAACACACGCCACTACGCATATGCAATCCCTCCACGGTCATCTTGGATTCTGGAATATGAGCTATTTGTATGATATGGAGTGCCTGGCCTGGTTGTCATCTCTTCATTATAAGTGGATTTACCACATTAAATTGGTGTTTTTAATCTGTGTTTTAACCAAGGTGATGTGTGGTTTATCATTAAGAAGTTTGGTGGAGTTTGGTATACACATCTGTCATTTCCCTCAAAATCGAAGAATCACTGAATTTACCGTTTTTGGCTTCACATTTCTTTGTTTTATTTTTTTATCAATTTGTGGTGACACATAATAGTTTGATATATTTGCATTGTATTGCACATACTATATAATTTATCTTAGCACTGAACTATTATTTTGTGATGGTTATTATGCTAGGTATTATGGTATTGCGCTAGCTGCTTTGTTTTAACTATCCAATAGAGCGCGTTTTTTTTTTAGTTCTTACAGATGTAAGAATTGACAGAAAACCTTACATTAATTTTCCACTTATCAGGTGTCTGTAACTTATTTTGATTTCATGATTAAAATATGACATGAACCCAGGCGACACATGTGGACCTGTTGGTTGCACCCCTAGGTCGCTCAGTGGACATTCATTTCTCTAAAGTTAACTGCTCATATCTTTTATTGCCCATGTTATGTTTGCTATCTTGTACCCCTACGTGGGTGAACAGTTGTTTTACTGTTACGATTCTTTTTTTTATTTATTTATTTTTTACAATAAAAATTATTGTACCAGAATATATGACATAAAGACATGATTATAGTATTAGACGATCACTTTCACCTATGTATCCATACATGTAAAGCAAGCAGTACAAAGTGCAGCAACATCACCTACTGATCTTATTCTAGGAAGAGGGAGAAAAAATTGAGAATCTGGTACCAGGCCCAATAGCCGAATATGTAACTGAAGGGGGTAGGTTTGGGGTCAGTGATTTGTTTGAATACTTGCTCATATTGAACCTTTCTTGTATTGTACTGCTACTGGCCTGTGGTCTTTCAGCAAGACCAGTGGTGTTGGCTTAGTTCCAAGAATTACTTTTTTTTTTATTTTATTGTACCAATCACATATCATCATGATATACTAATTCACTAGAAGAGGTTTTTGTCTCACAGATTTCCCATTATGTGAAATGTGTATGATAGGTGAAGGTAATATTGAGTAGTCATTGTAAGGACTTTCTTTACATTTTGAATTCTGCATCATGTTATACATTGATAGCTGTTTTCCTATTAGATTGCTGAGAACCAATTTAGGTATTTGATTAAACTTAGTGTAGATACTACATTTTCTTCTTGCCGCTTATTATAGCCTAAAGCCCCGTACACACGTACCGATCGTCGGCCGAATGATCAGCCGTCTTTTGTCCAGGGCTGTCGTGTCTGTTGAAAACTGCAAAAGACTGCGCACGAATTTTTTGTCGGCCAACAACAGCCGACTGCAGAAGTGATGTCATGTGATGGTTAACTTTCCTTGTCTTTTTTCTTTTCTGAGCATGCCCAGTCTTGCTATTCGGCTGTCTGTTGGCCGAAATCTGTACTGACTGGCGAACAATCGGCCGTTCTAGTGTTGGCCAACAAAAATTTTAATGCCTGCACGACAGATTCTGTTCGGCCGAAAATGCGCTGTCGGAAGCATCATACTAACAAGCCTACAATCGGCCGATCGGTCGCTGGCCGAATATTTACGGCCGACAATCGGTACGTGTGTACAGGGCTTTAGTTTTATTGCCCTAACTTTAGTGCCTCTAACTAGTGGTCTTGGTATTTTATGTAAGGAAATATTTTGTATAGTACCATGTGCACTGGTGTTTTCTCTATAAACAGAATGTCTCAAGTAAACATTTTAAAGCGCCAAAAATTGATAATTCAGTTTAAATCAAGTTAGCAAGCAGATTCACCAAATGATTTCTTATATCCATTGGTAAGATTAAACCAGCAGAAAGGAATATACACATGTTAGTTGGATATGTCACCTATTATAGCATTATGATTAGGGTTGATGATCAAATTCGCCCCAGCCTTGATTTTACTTATTGTCATTTGATGAAAAAGCATGTATCACTACTAAACCTATTTGAAAAATGCATTTTTAAGTTTTTTTTTAAACTAAATTTCACAACCAAATATGCAATGCAAAGTATGCTGGTGCCATGGCTATCTGTGAGAATTGTATCGTTCCAGAAAAATCACATACAGCTTAGAGGCATTCCCAAACGTATAATTTAAAGGATTTGTTTTTCCATGTCGCCCTTGAAACTGCATGAAAGGAATCCTCTCCCCACTCTACAGTATTTTAAACATTTGTTTTGGCTTTGCCACATGTTCCCTATGGCATTGGCAAGCTTTCCAAACATTTTCTGACAATAACTTGGCAATTAGCCCTATAAATAGCAAGAATTAACTAACAAGATTCTGTACAGGATTCACTTCTATGGTTGGGTTCTCCAGATTTCAAACAGGATCTGACAAACCTCATGCAAATCAAACTCGGGCCGGTTTGCTCATCACTATCATTAAATGTTTTATGTCCAATATGCCTAATCATTTTTATACTGTAAGTTCTGTCCCACAGGACTTTTTCTTGCTTTATAGCAGCACCAAACAGGTCAGACCATGTTGGGAAAGTTATGTTATAACATCATTTAAGCTATTCTTTTCCAGTGCTGAAGCCTAGGAGGTTGGATTTTGGCTTTTAGTATAAAAAGTAGAGCAATCATTATGTTTGAGGATTTGAGTTTAATGGAAACAGCCATTCACTGACTCATATGACCCATATTTAGTCCAAACAGTTATTCAGTGAATTTTTCTTCACCCAATAAACTAATATGCAGCACACAAGTCAGAGGGTGGCTGCTTCCTTTAAACCTAGTCACAATTGTTTTGTCTTGCTTTTAAAGTGTATCTCTGGGCAAAACCTATTTTAATGGTGTTGAATCAACTCATGAACAAAATGTAAGGATTTTAGGGTTCCAAGCATCTGGGACAGGAGTGAAGATACATTTCCCCAGTGTTACACAGACAGTAAAAAAAAAGTTTTGGTTATACATACTTTAAAGCCTATCCCAGGGCCACCTATACTTACTGTTCCTTCTCTCCCCCTCTCCTTGGTTGCTGGGTTGCAGCTACTACAACATTTTTGGCCCTACTGCTAGCATGTGATCTTCTCCCATAATTTTGTGCTTTGGCCCAAATGACCAATCACCAGATCTGAACATAGTTTTGTGAGGGAGGGGGTGACATCATCCACCCCGTGTAAACTCCAACACTACCTGATACAAAGCGTACACAGGCTTAGGACTATAGAGAATTGAAGTAGCAGAATTGTATGGGAAATGTGAGAATACATGTGTCAAAGGGTTAACTTTAAAGAAATTCTATTAAGTACAAAATGGCAAACTCTAGATAGCCGGTTGCTGCCCGCACAACACATATGCGTCACTGGGCGGCTGATGTTCCTCTGCTGAGTGCACACTCACTGCGTGCTCCCAGCACAGAGAATGAGCTGTCGAAGACAGCTGTCGGTCTCCAGTAACGAGCTGCTACATGTGATCCACCTAGGTGACATTATTGCCACAAACTCCACACCAATTTTATCACCTTAAACTGAGGAAGTGACAGTTTAAAGCCATGAAATGCATTTTATTTGGAGAAATAAAGTAATTGGATGTTTTACTAAAGAAGACAATTCATGTCTATCATTTGAATAACCAGTTCGGGTGCCTCTGCCAATGGACTACTGACAGGCTATTTTTGTGATGACTCCTCTATCCAATTCGTTCACCTACCTGACAACCCCACAGTGCGTCCAGAATGGGAATAACCGAGGCATAGAGCGACCACACTGACCCTGTGTGGAGACAGGTTTTCTCCATCCATGCACAAGGAAAGCTGCATGTTCTCCCCCTTGCTAGGTGACCGCAGGCTAAAGTCCATTTTGACCTTTTTTCCTTCTATTGTGGAAGCGTGTTTTTCTTGTTTCTGAATTAATCTACTACACTATAAGGGCTCCCTCTCTCTTTTATTTTCCGATGAACACTCTGAGCTTTAAAAGAGACCCCTGGTCAACTCCTCAGGATCCTTCTGTCCGCAACCTACCACCACACCCTAGACCTTAAGACAGCTCCTGATTCCCACTAGCGATCCATAGCTGGCAGGACTGACTCCTAAACATTTGACCACTGTGACAGCCAATCACAGTGGTCACGTGATCACAGATCCTTTTTTCCCCCTGGGCATTCAGAACCTTTTAAAGGGATGCTGGGGAGGACGAGAAGGGGTTAAGGAGAATGCAGCATGAGAATTAAGATCCTTTTGTCTAGTATCATGATAGCAGCGAAATATGAATTCTGATTGTGTGCATTTCTACACTTTTAACACAGCCCTTTGATACTCTGATTATCAATAAATATGACCACATTAAATACTCTGTTTAAAATACTTAGCATAGCATTCTGCCAAAAATCCAAATAAACATTTATGTTCTACTGTCTGAAGCAAGCCTTTATAGAAAATATTTCAGTTTCAGAAGAAATGCTATAAAAATGCTTGAGATGAGTTTTGTATATTTTACTCTCTCTGCTACACACTCCATTGACTGCTCTCACCTTGTTAGTCTTATCTGTAACAACATTACGCCCCCCTCTTCCTACAAAGCCATATTTGGAGACACATCCGTCTTTATCACCGACACCAAAACTGTTCTAGTGTTTATGCCTCTACTGAATGTACAAGATGTTACATTCTTTTTTTTGGGGGTATTGTGACACACAATAAACTCAGTGATTCATTTTGACAACCATCTTGTTTTTGTTTTTTTTATTCTTAATTTAGAAAATGTTTATACCAAAACCAGAAACGTAACAAATAAATAAAGTGACCGTTTTTTGAAGGAATGTTTTTCTTTTCAGCATTGATATTATGTACGAGATTTGCAGCTTCCAGCTTTTAACTACTCTCTTTATTATATTATAACATCTAATCATTATATTGCCTTCATAAAAAAACAAAAAGAGAAAAAAAAAAAAATATATATATATATATATATATTTTGATAGGTACATACTGTATAACAAAACCATTCCATTTTTGCTGTTTACTTTCTGGTCACAGTTAACAAGGAACAGACACATGTTTGCCAGTATTACTGATAAAACCCCTTAGGACCAGAAACACAGAAAGAATTATGAGTGCAATACTCCCTCTCCATGACAACATAATGATTTATACTAGTAGAAAATGCATTTTTGAAAGTTTACAATGTAAAATGTATATGTGTATAAATAATTCAAGAGCGCTTTAAAAGTACATTTTCTACTGTAATATTTATTGATTTCAAAGCACAAAGGTCATTGTAGTTGAAATTGCCCTGGTGCACCCAAAGGAGACATGCACAGAATATAGGGAGAACATAGGCAGTATCTCTAGTGGTGGCTGATACAGTGTTAGGACACCAGCATTTATGACAAGCATGCAAGTACTTTAGTTTCCTACATTTATATTTGGTAGCGCAATGTGCTATTTCTTGTTTATTTAATTGTAAGTCATCATTGGTTATGTGGTTTAAGTAGTATTTTATAAAGTATTTTATAATATTTAAGTATGAAAAATCTTTTAGTAAGACTACAGTAATCATGATAATTATTCAATCTCTTCAGTTTGATGAGGAGTTTCATGTACCTGATAGCAGAGCCTGATATGATGAGGAAGGCCTCTCTTACATTTTGGACCTGGAGCCCCTGGCAGTGTGAACAGGAGGCACAGGAGAGCAGAGTGACACCATTCCCTGTAGTTCTTACTAGTAGCAGAGCAGGTGTCCATGCCAGGCAGGAGTGTCAGGGGTCTTTAGCAAGGCTGGCAGGCAGCTGGTAGGCAGCACACTGAAGCAGACCGGTACTTGCGACAGCAGGTGGGTGAAGCGTGTATTGGTAGCAGACTGTAGAACAGCAGGTACAGCTGGCAGGTACTGGTGACCGTAGGAAGAGTAGCAGAGTCTGACAGACCAGGTTATTCACTGGCAGAGCAAATCAGCAGCACAGGCCAGAGCGTGGTCAGGGCACAAGCTAGGTCAGGAACTGATCAGGGAAGCAGAAGCAAATGGAGCAGGCAGAAGCGGTTCTCAGAGGACAAGCCAGGGTCAATGCAGGTGAAGTTCAAGGAGTAGTCAGACAAGCTGGGTCAGCAACTAGAATCAGGATGCAGAATGACAAGATGCAGGGAAGGTTGAAAACAAAGCAGCACAATTGACACCAAAATCTGTCACAAGTGCATGTGAGCACGTGTATGTGCACCAATGTCCACACGCGTATGCGAATGAGTCTAATTCCTATGTTTAAAAAAGGAAGCATGGATTAGCCTGTGAGTAGGCACATAAGTCTTTCTAGAGGAGCAAAGTTGTCTACTGGCATGCCCTTCCTGACAGGAGTGTTTATTAAATATTCTTTAAATAATCCCGAAAATTGTCTCCTGTACCTACACAAAATTAACATTTTTGTTAACACTTGCATCATCCACTGGCTTAAAAATCAAGTGATTCCTTTGCTTAGGTCCTCAGTAGATATCATTGTTCCACTTCCCAACCACAGCCACTATGTGACTTCCAGTCTTGGGGAAAGCCTTTTATTGTTACAGCAAGTCTACCCAAGTGCACAAAGCAAGATTCTTGAATACATGATGACTATGGTAAAAAGGGAGCTCGAATGGCCTCCACGAGTCCTGATTTGAGCTGTACCGAACACCTTTAGAATGAACAGGAACGCAGATTGCAAGCCAGTTTTTCTCGTCCAACATTGATACCAGACTCCACAGATGATTTTTTGACAGCTTGGAATCTAATTCCCACAGACACACTTAAAAATCTTGTGGAACAAACCTTTGACCATATTTTACTTGGTTGTCCGCCAGGCAAGGTCCACGCACAGTAGAAAATGAGATATCACTCTAGGAAGACATTTTGCCTTTAGAGTAACCCTTTAAAAAAAAAAGCATCACATAATTACCCACCCCTTTACCCCCCGCCGCCAGAAGTACATACTCATCCTACCTTGCTCCCCTGCAGCTCCGTTCAGATGCCGGGAGCATAATGACACAGTCGGCACTTTTGGTTATGGCGAACTTCTCCTCCCCAATGTGACAGGGATATGTGCTGGTAACTGACCTTGGGGCTGTCAGATGGGCCAGGAAAGGAGTCTAAACCCCTTTGTGAGCTCAGGTAAATTGGTTTGAGGCTGAAGCTTATATGGGGCTTTTTCCCTGGCCCACAGCTAAACTGAGCATTGCAGGAGCAAGAAAAATGCATTTTTAGCAAACTCCAGCAAAAAGGTATTTTAGAACTGCAAAGTGTTAAAGAAGCCTCTATCAAATTTTTATGTCCCTGCTGGGGAGATTACAGACTGCTTTCTTCTCTTCTTCCTCCTTGTCACCAAAAAGATTAAATCTCTCTAATAGAAACATTTACTTTGTACACTCAGCCACTGAACATAGGCATGCATAGCAGAGGTTGCTGGCCAAGACACACCGATATGTGGTTTACAGGGAAATCTTTGTTGGACGTCTATAGCTATTCCATAATAGTAAGCTTAAAGTTATGCCAGCACCATAATACTGTATGTCTGGTAAGGCTCCATATCTATATATGTACAGATATTCAGGAAATACTTTTGTTTCTGGAAAGATGGAATAAGGTCAAATTCTGGATATTCAGATTTTACAGTCAGAGTTCTAATACCACACAGTTTTTATGCTGTAGCCACATTGGGAAACAAGGTTTTGGAAATGGTATGCATGTTAAATGCATTAAAGCAATTGAAAGGTTATATTGTGGTTCCTCCCTACCTTCATTCTTGTTAAGTGATTTTCCCTTAATGCTCGCATTCCATTGGCGTGTTTTGTTTGGCATAACCTGTAGAATTATTATGTATGTTCATGTTTCTTCTCCGTGTCCTACACCTGTATTAAAAAAAAAAAAATCTCCCATATAAAAGCCCTTCCTGTGGTCCTGGGATTACTGGTGTTTGCTCAGTGGCATATTACCATTTGGTGTTCTTCGGACATTGCTGTTATTGCAATTCAAATCTACATGACATCTCAGGGTTCAGTGACACACATTCACACTGTTACACAGGGTGTCACCAGGACAGGAAGTGAGAGGATCTGCTATTTGAAGCAAAAAAAGATTTGCTGAAGTTGATATTTTTATTACCTTCCTATAAACCCCTTTCCAACAGCACTGAAATTTAGCAAGCGTTGGCCCATACTTACAGGATAGAACATGACGGTGGCCTTATTAGTGTGCTGCTAATCCTTAATGTCAATGCACATAGGCGGTTACCAGCAAGAATCTATGATTCTTGCCAGAAGATAATCCAATGCCCACTTGTGTGTGAACAGTAATGGAAAGCAGCACTTTCAGATGTCTGCCCCACACAAATCAATTGCCAGTGCCACCTCTATTTACATGTAACTGCTCGTCTGAGCGACTACATGATAACACGGACTGACCAGCCAATATAGTTTGCATCTAGTAATGGTGTTTCTAGCCACGAACAAACTGGCAACATCTAATCATCCAGAGTGCTGCTGCGTCCAGATGTATCATTTAGCCACATTTGCACACAACAGGCTTTCCGCTTTCATTTGCCCATCTGAATGAGGCCATAATTGTCTTGCCAACAGGCTGGGAAAGGAGGAGTAACTAAGGAAACGGATGTTTATAAGCCATTGTTTCCTCTATCCAGCAGGTGGGTAAGCACCATTAATGATTAAGTTAACAGCCAAATGCAGTGTGTTTTCAGGTGCGTTTAGCTTGCAAATTGGTTTACTTTAAGGCACTTCAGAGAGTCATCTGAGTTCTTTCTGACCTCATTTTACACTTAATCAAACTACTTTTGCACTCCCATTCACTTTTTTGAGGAGAAATGCAGTTGTGACTTTAAAAATTTATTTTTTACAAAGCAGAATTGCTCTTTATTAAAAATATAGATGGTACATAAACATTAGGCATTCAAGGTTACACATATAAAATGATGGAGATATCCCAGCAATTTAGAATATACCAGAATCATACCTAAAGAACGTAGGGGACATACATTCAATAATCACTAAATAAGAAAGAAGAAGAGGCAAATTCATCCCCATAGGGAGAAAACAATTAACAATCCAACCATGGTTACTAGATTTTCTCAATTTTTGGGGGGCAGTTCCTATTGATAGCTTATACATTGGTACGACCTGTGGCTTTAAAAATTGCCTTTATGCTTGAGCCGGTACTGGTATTTCTTAAGTATATCAGCATTAAACTGCAAACACGTAGATTGCTCACAGCTATTACACTAGAGCTAGACATATAGGGGTTGATTTACTAAAACTGGAGAGTGCAAAACCGAATGCTGTTGTACATGGTAGCCAATCAGCTTCTAACTTCAGCTTCAATTAAGCTTTGACAAGAGGAAAAAAACCTGGAAGGTGATTGATGTCTATGCAAACCTGCACAAGACGTTGCACTCTCTAGTTTTAAATCAACCCCATAGTGTATGTGGGACATACTGTAGATCCTGTAATCATGATTTTCATCTGGTTTAACTGATCTGAGGGACATGTGGTTTAGAGATGGTTTAGGACCACACTGATTAATACAGTAATTTTTAAACTGTACCATGTGCAAATACTTATAATTAATATTTATTATCGATTCCCTGCTATAGACAATAAAAGGCAATTTTGATTCTGACTTAAACAATGTTTGGAGACACAGTACAGAATAGCGAGACAGACTTTAGAGACATAATCCTAAACCTTTAACCACTTAAGCCCCGGAGGATTTGGCTGCTAAAAGACCAGGGGGTATTTTGCGATTCGGCACTGCGTGCTTTTAACTGACAATTGCGCGGTCGTGCGACGCTGTACCTAAACGAATTTGACGTCCTTTTTTTCCCCACAAACAGAGCTTTCTTTTGGTGGTATTTGATCACCTGTGCGATTTTTTGATCACGCGCTATAAACAAAAATAAAAACAGCGTAAATTTTGCAAAAATAACAATATTTTTCACATTTTTTTTATATGAAATTCCCCCCCAAAAAAAAAGTAAAAATCAAAATTTTTTAACATTTTCGGCCAATTTGTTTTACGCTACATATGTCTACATCGCAAAAAGCGTATTTTGATTGGTTTGCGTAAATGTTATCGCGTTTACTAACATAGGGAAAGATTTTTGTCATTTTTGTTGTTTTTTTTTAACGCGTAATGGCGGCGATCTGCGATTTTTTTTTGCGGTACTGCGACATTGGGGCAGACAGATCGGACCCTTGACTGACATTTTTGACACTTTTGGGGTTACCAGTGACATTTCTACAGTAATCCGTGCTATATATATGCACTGTTACAGTAAAATTACACTGGCAGTGAAGGGGTTAACTTTATTTGAGAGGGAGGGGCTGTGTGTGTCCCTAGGGGCGTGATTCTAACTGTGATTGGCTGTGGCTTGAGCTGTAGGAACACTGATCAACGGTCCTACATAGTAGAACCGTATGATCAGTGTTTCTACACGGGAGAATGACAGGCGGCTTGTTTACATCAGCCGCCTGCCTTTCTCCCTCTCCCCCGACGATCGCAGAGTGACTGGCGGACATCGGGTCTGCTGGTCACACGCGCGGGGGGCGTCCGTGAGCGCGCAGGATTGCGCCGGCGGCGGCGCTCGCTCGCTCCCCAGAGCCTCACAGGCTAGTGACGTACCGATACTTCACTCTGCCTGTGAGGGGCTGACCGCCACAGTATATGTACTTGTGGCGGTCGGCAAGCGGTTAAAATCTATCTCTTCATATATCATGAGGACATTGATGTAGACAAGGATTAGTGTCTTTTTTTTTTTAAGGTACAACATATGTCTGGTTTTGTTGAGAAAAAAAAACTTCAAGGTGAACTGCGTAAAAGTGAAAGGGTTTTAGTAAAACCTTAATACAGTTCCTTACCTGCTTCTGTTCTGTAGTTGTTAAAATTACTCTTTAAAACTTAGGGGGCTGAAATTTTTTTTAGCCAGTGTAGCAATTGACGACAGCGGAGCACGTAAGGGGTAAATATTAAATTATTAATGTAAAAGTAAAGGTAATTTTTGTTTTCTCTTTGGATAGGAAGGGTTATAATCCATGTCATTTTTTTTCTGCCACGTGTTCCCAGTTTGTGGAGATTTCCCTTTACTTCCTGTCCCATAGCCAAACAGGAAGCGAGAGGAAATCCCTCCAAAGTGAGGGAATTCCTGGTTGTCACCAGAACTAGTGTCCCCATTGTCGATTTTTCCTCAATCCCTGTTCTGGTGCAAAATTTGAGAGTTTCTTTCACTTTCGGTGATAACAATAAACAGAACAGATAGAGAGGGGAATTCCCCCTAACCGGGGCACAGATGGCAATAAAAAACTTTTGACCCTTAGAATAGGACACTTTTTCACTCCCTCTGGACCTCTCTCTATTACCCATTGCACAAATAAACTTAAGATGCCCAAATCAGAATATTTCTGTTTCTACCAGATTTCACATTTCTTACACTCTATTTGGAAAATAAAAAACCAATACCTCCTACTGCTAAAACATATGAAGTGTGGTGTGGATCCGCCATGGAGCAGAGGGGGGGGGGGGGGTATCTCGGTGATATATGAGTCACTCTCAGGACACGGCCCTAAACCAGGATAAGCTCTGGCCTGGGAGAGGGACCTATCCCAGGAATGGGAACCGGAGCAGTGGTATTCCACCATGACGCGGGCATACAAAGGGGTCCTGAACGCTACATTAATTGAAACCAGTCTGAAAGTTATTACTAGATGGTACCTTGTTCCACAAAGGCTCCACCAATGTTGCCCTTCCACCTCCCCACAATGTTTCAGGGACTGTTCCCATAGAGGCTAATTTTTACACATTTGGTGGGAATGTCCAAAAATCAGGGGTTTCTGGAACAAAGTTTTCCATCTAATCCGCAAAGTCACTGGAGTTCCGGCGGCACAATCCCCTCACATAGCTCTTTTGAACTTTTTACCAGCCGAGGCTTCTAAGTCTCAAAAGCGATTGATTCACTTTATGTTACTAAGTTAAGCTAAGTTGACTATCGCTAAAGCATGGAAATCCCCCACAGTTTCCTTCACTCTGCTGAAAAGAAAGATATCTTGGATCATGACTCGAGAAAAACTGGCTAGTAGTCTCTTGAATACTTCCCAGAAATTTGAGATTACATGTTTTTTTTTTGCAGTTGTTACCTGTATTGTTATCTCTTAATAAAAATCTTTGAAAGAAAAAACTTCTGACCCTATCCACCCTATCCAAATCGGGAAAAAAATCCTTTAGTTATATTTTAACACTTTTCTTTGCAGTTAAGCTTTTTAAAAATGTTTTTTTTTTTTTTTCAAGCTGGGGACATGATCATTTTATTAATATTATGGTTACATGAAATATAATTTTTTAAATAAAAAAAAAAATGGATTTTCTTTTTATAAAACTATAACTTCATGATCTATTTACTCTACTTACAATGGGACACTGATGCTGTGTCTGTGTAAATGACATCTGTAGTGTTTCTGAAATATGAATTGACAATTAGGGGAAAATACAGGGAAAGTTTTTGGTTACCTTGAAAATAATTTCCTTTTTCCTTGTTGCATTCCTGAATTTATCATTTTAAGATTCAGCTTGGCAGGTCTGAACAGTTAGTCACTAAAATGACCAGTTCTAGTAATATAATGTATCTTCTTATATGGGAGGAAAGTCCCTGTATTGTAGATAATATAGCTGCACACATGCTTTCAGCCAAGATTGTCATGCTGGGATCTGAGACGAATGCCCCAGCTGAATGGTATCAGAGAGAAAGTCAGCCATTGGGAGATTTTCTGATAATGGCCACATTCTTTACATTTTATTGCAAACCAGAAGATAATCAGGTGGAACACAATGTGCAGTGTTGTTTAACTATGGCCACCTTGAAGCAGAAAAATATGACATTGTAGGTGTATAATATGCAACAGGCACTCATGTGTAAAGTAAATAAAATGAGTCGGAGAACAAACTATATAATATGGTTCTTATTGGCATTGCCAAACGAATACTCATGCAACCTTACTGGCAAGCAGACCATGCATTCTATGAGGTCAGCAATCTTTTTCCTTACTGGGTTTCTCTGCTCAGAGTTTTATGTATGTATTATGAAGTCACTATGGAAGATGTTGTGAGTGTAAGTGAGGGTAAGATAGCCCCCACTCGGATCCATGCCTTTGGAGGACCGGAGCAATGTCTGATGTCACTTCCACCTCTCAGGCTTAAAGAGATTTTTTTTTCTTAAAGTCAAAATGACTTTTTTCTTTTGTTTATTGATAGAAACAGCTTCTGTCATTCTTGACCATTGGGTTATGGTTCCCCCTACAGGAGTAGGACACTAGGCAGAAAAAACATCTGGCTACACCCATGGGCAGTCCAAGGGGGTATACTCCCTCTCCCTGCTATAGTCAGTTTTTTTTCTGCCTAGTCAGAAGTAAGCTTTGCTGGGATCTGTGGTCCTAGAAAAAAATTTTAGATAGAAAATTTTTTCCTGCTGGATTTTTCCTGCGAGATCTACTATCAACTGCTGGACTGGGCGACGTGCTGGATAATCTAGATCGGGCCAGTCGGGCCAGCCAGCGCACGCAGGCCTCAGCTCCGCGCTAGGTCAGCCACGACACAGCTCTATTGGACAGGGGCTGGCCCTGCAAGTTAAACGTCTCGCCAGGTTTCATACGACCTGGCCTCGGCCTGAGTCACAGCGTTCCTCCTGCCCGACAGCCCCCCATTTCAATGGAGAGGAGGATCTGTCTGGAGTGGTGCCCACCGGGTTCCTGGCATGGTGAGGAGCTGTCCCCCCTCTGCCTCTGGAGGGTGTTGGGGTGGACGTGGGCCCCTCCTTGGGACGGTCAGGTCCACAGCTTCCCCTTCTTTCCGCAGGCACCCCCCTGTTTTTTGCTTAGTCCCTCAGCCTGCCCTCCCCCTCCACATACACTGGGACTGTTTGGGTGGTCTGGTCCTGGTCTGGGATGGGAGCATGGTGCTATCTGGTGATAGGGATGGGGAGGGGGTCCGCCGATGGTGACCGGACAATCGACTGTACGGGGGGGTTGTACCTAGTGGGGGCCCCTGCCAAGGCCCCCTGTCCTGCCTGGATCTGTCCTTGAGGCCTGGCTCCCATTTCTGAAGTTCCTGTATACTTTGAGTAGCTGGAATTTTGTTTGTAGCCTGTGTATTCCTTTACATGGCGGCCATGTTTGTGTAGTCCAACAGCCAGTTCCTTGTGGTTTGCATTGCAAATAGCGGTGGCCATGACAGCCGAGCCCTGTGGGCGGTGATTTTCAGGTGGTGGGAGCCCCTCCTTATCCCCTGGTGTTGACTCCTGGATCATTTAGCTTCTTGATCGCTGCACGTGTAGTGTGGCTTCTCCTGGTGGTTGCAAGTGCCTGTGTCGATGGTGGGTGAGTCTGGTGGGGTCTTCTCCCTCTCTCTGAGGATCGCTCTATGCCTTGTGCTTGGTGACTTGGTGGTGCTGCCAGCACGGTGGGGGTCGTCCCTTAGTGTGTTACACTTTTTGTGGGGTCCCCCTGGTGACTCGTGGACTCTTTGGAGCACATTTCCCCACCCGATCCCCTCTCTGAGGCTGCGGGGCCCTCCGGGTCCCAACCAACCATCCATGCACTGATAGAGGTCCTGGAGTCCCTTGTTTCCCGGGTGGAGGCAGCTTGGGGGTGACGGGCTAGCAAAAAGCGCTCCCCGCCTTCCCCTGCCTCATCTGTCTCATCAGATCCTGAATCTGATTCAGCCGTGGCAGACGTGGGTCACACTTCTGGATCGACCACACATAAAAAGGCGCAGATGAATGCATTGATTGCATCTGTGCATGAGACCCTGAAGGTGGAGGATGCAGTGGAAGCTGCAATAGAGGCACAGGTACCCTTTGGCACTCACAAGCCATCCAGAGCAGCAAAGGCGTTTCCTTTCCCTGCTTATTTTGACAGAATCTTCGCAAAAGAGTTCCAAAGCGTTCCCGTGGCATTCCTAAGTGCTTTACCAGGCATTACCCCTATGCGGAGTCCCTTCTTAAGAAATGGACTGTCCTACCGGTTGATGGACCCTCCGGTTTCCAGATTAAAAAAGGCAACCCATGATTCTGGTTGAAGAGTCCCCGGCCTTTAAGGACCCGGCTGACCGGAAGGCGGAGGCTGTTGCCCTCACTATGTACACCTTAGCTGGTTCGGCAATGAGGGCGGTATTTACCATTGGCCTGGTGTTGCAAACTCTGACCAAGTGGGCTAAGCTCCTACATCGTGACCTGGAAGGAGAACAACCCCCCCCCCTGTCTTTGCTGAGCTGGGGGACCAGCTTCTCCAGGGGCTGCAGTTTATCTGTGATGCCTCTTTGGATGTTGCTCCTTTGATGGCTCACCTCTCTGTTTTCGCGGTGGTCCTTCAGCGTGTTGCTTGGCTTAAATGCTGGTCTGCAGATCTTTTTTTTAAAAAGCCCTCGACTGATCTTCCCTTTCAAGGAGATTGCCTGTTTGGAGCTACCCTGGATGACATCATTGCAGGGGGGACGTCTTGGCTGGTTTCCGGACCCGTGGACTTCTCTGGTACAAGACAAGTGGGTCCACTAAGTCATGTGGTCCGGCTTCAAGATCCAGTTTTACTTTTGTCCCCCGGCATGGTTTTTTCCTTCCAACCTGCGCCTCTCCCCACACCGGTTACAGCATCTCTTTTTCCTTCAAGGGGTGATTGTTCCGGTTCCAACTTCAGAATGTATTCAGGGTTTTTACTCAAACCTGTTTACAGTCCCCAGGAAGGAACGCAAAGTGCATCCAATCCTGGACCTCAAGGCGCAAAAACTGCTTTGTGCGGGTACAGAAGTTCAGAATGGAGTCCATTCGAACGGTGCTGGAATGCCTATCTTCATATACCAATATGTGCCAGTCAACAGCGTTTTCTCCTCTTTGCTGTGGGAGAGAAGCATTATCAGTTTGTGGGGTTTCCCTTTGGTCTTGCCTCCACTCCTCGGGTCTTCACAAAAGTGTTCCTTCTGCTCTGGTGGAGAACCTGGAGATCACAATACGAACTCTGCGGGAGTTCAGCTGGATTCTGAATTTTCCAAAGTCTGCCCTGGTTCTGTCCTCAAAGCTGAACTATTTGGGCCTGACTCTCGACTCGGCTGTAGCCAGAGTGCTCCTTCCTCTGGACAAACTCCAGAGAAACTCCAGGCTGTAATTTGTCTTCTGCTGTCCAACAGATGGTCATCCCTCCGGACTTGCATGTGGGTGCAGGGCCTTATGGTATCTAGGGGGGTTCCGTTTGCACAGTTCCATACGAGGTACGCCGATCTGGTGCAGCTGCTTGTCGACATTCCTTGAAGCTTCCTCTTTGGGGGGATCTGCTGTCCCAAGGACCAATCTTCCATTCTGCTTTACAGTCGCTGGCTTTGTTGGCTTGGCTGTTGAACATCAGGTGCTAAAGGTAGAGGTTTGTCTGAGTCAGTGATTCCTACTTTGTTAAATGCTAGGAAATCTACTTTGAGGAAGATCTCCCATCGTACGTGGAAGACGTAAAATCCCTGGTGTGAGTCTTTTGGGGTGCATGCTCGCTCCTTCTCAGTGGCTCGGATCTTAACTTTCCTTCAATGGGGGTTGAACTGAAGTTGGCCTTGAGTACCATCAAGGGCCAGGTGTCGGCTTTAGTGGTCTTCTTCCAATGACCTTTGGCCACACACTCCCTGGTTCGTACCTTTCTTAAGGGTGTCCTACATTTGGTCCCTCCAGTGCGGGCTCCGTTGTGCCTAAGGATCTCAATTTGATGCTTTCAGCCCTATAGAAGCGTCCTTTTGAAAATATTTAGGAGATTCCCCTGCTTACGCTCTCCCAGAAGGTGGCCTTTTTAGTGGCTTTCACCTCTGTGTGCAGGGTGTCGGAACGGACGGTGTTATCCTGTCGTTTACCTTATATGGTGATTCACAAGGATAAGGACATTGTGTTGTCTTCCCTGTGTCCCAGGCCTAAACATCCCAAGGAAATTGCCTTGTATGCCTTGGATGAGGTCCGGGCAATAAGGGTGTACTTGGCAGCTACCGAGTCTTTCAGGAAGTCAGACTCTCTATTTGGGCTCACAGGTGGACCACGCAAAGGGTAAACGGGTAACCTGTAAACATTTTTAACCACTTGCCGACTGCCGCCCGACTATATGCGGCGGCGGTCAGCCCCTCCCAGGCAAAGTGACGTACCGGTACGTCACTAGCCTGGGAGCGAATAGGGGGCGAGCGCGCCGCCGGAGGCGCGCCCCCGCCCCCGCTCGTACCCGAAGAAGCCGGCGCGTGTGACCAGCGGACCCGATGTCCGCCGGTCACTCACGATCGTCGGGTAGAGAGGGAGAAAGGCAGGCAGCTAATGTAAACACAGTCGCCTGTCATTCTCCCCTGTGTAAAAGCACAGATCACTCGGTCCTGCTATGTAGGACCGTTGATCTGTGCTGTTACACACACAGCCACATCCAATCCCAGTAAGAAACACGCCACTAGGGACACACTTAACCCCTCCCTCTCCAATAAAGTTAACCCCTTCCCTCCCAGTGTCATTTTTACAGTAACAGTGCATATGTATAGCATTGATTACTGTAGTAATGTCACTGGTACCCCCAAAAGTGTCAAAAATGTCAGTCAAGGGTCCGATCTGTCCGCCGCAATGTTGAAGTCCCGCAAAAAAAATTGCAGATCGCCGCCATTACTCGTTAAAAAAAAAAAACAACAAAAATGACAAAAATCTTTCCCTTAGTTAGTAAACGCAATAACTTTTGCGCAAACCAATCAAAATACGCTTATTGTGATTTTTTTTTTTACCAAACATAGGTAGCAGAAAACAAATTGGCCAAAAATTTTAAAAAATTTAGATTTTTACATTTTTTTGGGGAATTTCATATAAAAAAATGTGCAAAATATTATTTTTGCAAAATTGTTGCTCTTTTTTGATTATAGCGCATGATCAAAAAATCGCACAGGTGATCAAATGCCACCAAAAGAAAGCTCTGTTTATGGGAAAAAAAGGACGTCAAATTAGTTTAGGTACAGCGTCGCACGACCGCGGAATTGTCCGTTAAAGTCACGCAGTGCCGAATCGCAAAATACCCCCTGGTCAGGAAGGGGGTAAAATCTTTCGGGGCTTAAGTGGTTAAAGCGTCGTCTATGGAGGTTTTTAGGTACTGTAGTTTGTCGCACATTCTGCAAGCGTGCGCAATTTTAAAGCATGTTAGGTATCTATTTACTTAGCATAACATCATCTTTCACATTATGCAAAAATATTGGGCTGACTTTACTATTTTGTTTTGTTTTGTTTTATTCATTAAAGTGTTGAAGGATATATAAAATGTTTGGGGTTCTAAGTAATTTTCTAGCAAAAAATACAGATTTTTACTTGTAAACAACACATGTCAAAAAAAAGGCCTGGTCTTCAAGTGGTTAAACAGTTGTCATTAGAACAGATGTTCCGCGAAGATTCCCAGTCATGTTTCATGTTTTGTTCTGGAGACAACTCTAAAATTTTGTACTCCCCATCACTTTCTGTATCAGTGACAGTGGTCAACGGGACAAAAAGAGTGAGTAAATCTAGAAAGTGGGGGAAAAAAACAAAATTGACAAGGGTTCTAATCCATTCCTTGTCTATACAAAATTAAAAAATAATTTAAAAAAAACAAACATTTTAAATATGCACTTTAAATGGAAAGGAAGCAACACCCAAGGATGGACAAGAACACGCAGCACCGCAAGATGAACAGAAAAATAATTTTTCTCCTTTGTTCATTGACGGAGACAGCGCTCCATAAATCATATCTACTGGGTTATATTGCCTCCTCCAGGAGTAGGATTAGGCAGAACAAAGAACACCTGGCTACACACATGGGCTGTCCTCAGCTTGGGATATAAACCCCCTCTCTGCTCTAGGTAATGGGTTTTATTCTGTCTAGTCAGGAGTAAGGACCTAGGCTCCTGGCTGGGATCTCTGCTCCTAGCAGTTTTCTCCTCCCTTACATCTTTTTTGTTTTTCCCTCTCGGGAGATCTACAATCAACTGCCAGGCTGGGCGATAGGTTGGATAATCTAGATCCAGTGGTCCTCCCAGGCAAGCCAGCGAGCGCATGCTGACTGCAGACAAACACTAGGTCACCTGCGACATAGCCTCATGGACAGAGGCTGACCCTCGAGTTAAACATCTCGCAGGGTCGCATAAGACCAGGCTTGGGTCTGAGTCACAGCGGTCCCTTGGCTGATAGCTCCCCTACTTCGGTGGTGAGGATTCTGTCTGGAGCGTTATCTGCACCATGGAAGAGTAAGTACTGTCCCCCCCCCTCTCCCCTTTTGGCGTTTTTTTTGGGGTGGACGCGGGTACCTTCTAGGGACGGTCGGACCTGCTTGCAGGTTCCCTCCTCCCATCCTTAAAAATCCCTCTGGTCCCCCTGTCTGGAGCTGGAGTCTGGAGGGGGCCTCAGGGCAGAGGATGCAGCGGAGACCCATGGAGTCTCCCCCGCTATCCCCACTCTGAAGGGTTCTGGGATAGTGTGTCCTGCCTTGGTATTCTGGAGGTGTCCCAGTGTAGGAAACCCCCTAGGTGCATGCCCCATTGTTTGAAGTGTGGGTATAGTGTAGGAGGGTCCCAGTGCAGAGACCGGTGCAGAGTGTGCAGCGGAGTCTCCCCTAACGTGTGTCCTACTTTCAGGAGGGGATCCCCTTGCAGAGGGTTCAGCATTGCATAGGGCACAGGGAAGATCCTGGCAGCATGCTGTAGCTTATGGCAGCCATTTCCCCTTAGACTGACTGGTCTCCAGTTGGGAGCCATGTTTGTGTAGCCCAATTATGTCACGGGCCAATTTTCCCGTAGTCTGGAGGATGCTGGAGATGACCAAACCCTCATGGGGATGCCAAAGCTCCTCCTCCTTTCTCTTCCTCCTCAATTTCCTTTTCCTCCTCAGTTTCCTGTGCCTGGAACATATGAACAGTGAGTGATGGCGTCCATGGTGATACTGGGTCTGAATTATAATTACCTCCGATCGGTAGAGTGAGTCCTTGGGAGTCCTTGTTATCTCTCTCTCTGCTGATAGGTACCCTGAGCCTTGGGGGATCCTTGGTGGCAAAAGATCGTTTTTATACTAAAAGGTCTTTCTTTTTTAATGAAGCCTTTAGGGTCACATCTCCCCCACTGACCCCCTCATAGAGGTGGCAGGTCCTTCGGAACCTCAGCTTCCCATGGTGGCACTGACAGTGGTCCTGCAGTCCTTAGTGTCCCAGGTGGAAGTGGTGTGTGGGCAAAGACCCAGGAGTAAACGTCACCTGCCTTTCCCTGCTCAGTCTGTCCCATCTAATTCTGAGCCTGATGCCGCTGAGGACGCGGTCCGTCCAGGGGGGCTTAATATCACACCCCAGATCCATTTGATAGTGAGGATGATTCCTCTATGGTCACAGCAGCCAATTAAAAAGCGCTGGTAGACGCACTTATCACTGCAGTAAGAGACTTTAAAAATGGAGGATGTGGCTGTGTTGTTTGATACGCATAAGTCACCTCGCACTCCAAAGGTGTTTCCTTATGTGCCTTATTTTAACAGGTTTTCCTGTAAGGAATGGGAACAACCAAAATTACCCTTTGTGGTCCCAGTAGAGGAATCCCCGTCCTTTAAGGACCCGGCTAACAGGAAAGTGGAGAATGTGGCACGCAGCATGTCTACTATGGCTGGTTCGACATTGTAGACAGTCTTTGCCTCAGCCCTGGTGTCTCAGACCCTAACTGAATGGACCAAGCTTTTGTGCCAGGGCCTGGGGGGTGAGCAGGTCCCTGCTGCTTATGTTGATTTAGTGGACCCGTAGGTCCAAGGGCTGCAGTTTATTGGTAATGCAGCTTTGGATACAGCTCTTGTGTTGTCCAAACTTTCTGTTTCAGCGGTTGTGACGTGCTGTGGCTTAAGAATTGGGCTACCCTGGATGACATTATTAAGGGTATCACGGGGAGGGGGGGAGAGTACATTCCTGCCATAGTCTAGGAAAGGGAAGGAGCCTCTTCACAGACGGGGACCCTCCTAAGATCCCCCCTATTCCTGTCCAGGAAATTGATTTACCTAGGTCTTATTCTAATTCTGACCAGGGTGTTCCTTCCTTTGGAAAAACTTCAGAAACTACAGGCTGTGATTCACCAGCTGCTGTCACACAGATAGTTCTTTCTCCCATTTTGCATACAGGTTCTGAGACTGGTGGTATCCACCTTCACAACAGTTCTGTTTGCACAGTCCTACATGCAGCTCATTTAGCAGGTTCGGCTCCATAGGAGGATACAGAGGTTCTTGGCGAGATTACGGGTTCCTCTGGCAGTCGCCAAGGGCCACGGTAAGGCCTGTATCATCCTCGGCTCAGGCTTCTTCCGCAATTCCTGCGAGGAATCTTCCAATAAGTCTGGTGGCCATATATGTCCCTTGAGGGCTTCCTTTCAGAGAAAACTGTTAGGGCTACAAGATTGTGGAATTCTCTACCACAAGAGGTGGTTTCTGCGGGAAGTATGGTGGCTTTCAAAAGACTCTTAGACGTACATCTCAAGGATCAGGACATTCAGGACTATGTGAGATGATTACAGCCACACACACCTACACAGGTTGAACTGGATGGACTATTGTCTTTATTCAACCTCACCTACTATGTAACTATGTAAGACAAGTTGTCCCAAGGGCTGATCTATCATCCTGCTTTACAGTCGCTGGTTTTAATGGCTTAGCTATTGAAAGCCAGGTACTGAGGGATAGAGGTCAGTCTGGATCAGTGATCCCTACTATGGTGAAGGCGAGGAAGTCGTTGTACATGAAAAGCGTACATTTCATGGTGTGAGTCGAATGGCGCTCATCTTCGATTCTTTTCTGTGGCTCTGATCTTAACCTTTCTTCAACAGGGCATTAATCAGAAGTTGGCCTTGAGTACCATCAAGGGCCAGGTGTCTGCCCTGGCAATCTTCTTTCAGCGACCCCTAGCCATGCACTCTGTAGTTCATAGCTTCATTCATGGGGTTTGACATGTGGCTCCACCTGTACAGTCTATTTTGCCGCCATGGGATTTAAATTGAGTACTTTTGGTTCTCCAGAAACCTCCATTTGAGAATATACAGGAGATTCCCTTGCCTACCTTATCTCAGAAGGTTACATTCTTGGTGGCTATTACCTCGGCCCGCAAGGCATCGGAATTGGCGGCATTATCCTGTTGCAGTCCCTATTTAGTGGTCCATAGGGATAAAGTGGTTCTTCTTCCCTGTCAATCATTCCTGCCCAAAGTTGTCTCTGACTTCCATTTGAATGAGGACACTGTGTTGCCTTCCCTGTGTCCCAAGCTGGCTCATCCCAAGGAATTTGCTTTGCATACCTTGGATGTGGTTCATGTGATTCGGTGTATTTGGCAGCTACTGAGTCCTTTCAGGGGTCAGACTCGCTTTTTGTGGTTACGGACAGACCAAGAAAAAGTCCGGCTGCTTCTTTGGCTTCCATCTGCAGATGGATCAGACAGACGGTGACTCAGGCCTATTCCATGAAAGGTCAGGTTCCACCTTTCCCTGTCACGGGACATTCTACTCGGGTGCTGGGTGCTTCTTGGGCCTTCCGTCATCAGGCATCAATATCGCAAGTTTGCAAGGCGACCACTTGCCTTCACAAAATTCTATAAGGCAGATACTTTGGCATCTGGGGATGCTTCTTTTGGCTGCAAAGTTTTGCAGCCTGCTGTTTAAGAGGGGCTGTTCCCTCTTGAGGGGTGTTTTTTTTTTTTTTAAACTTTTCTTTTTCCAGATGGGCTCCTGTGACCCAGTTAACTCAGTAGGTATGATTTATGGAGAGCTGTGTCCGTTGATGAACTCAGAGAAATTGGTTTTACGGTAACTACAAAAATCCCATTTATTATTTTATTACGTTTCAAAGATTATAATACAGCAGAGAGCCTATTGGGCATACCCAGGCTCAGTATAATACATGAGAAATACGGTTTCTTTAATTCAATTTTTTAGGAGAGCTACAAGACCAAAGGCATGAAAGTTCATACATCTTTTTCCTTTCAATTTTTCTCTTCTGCGATTTCCCTAAACCCTATTAGTGCCGTTTCACACTATAGCGATGTCAGAGATCGCACGTGATTTGCACTGCACTGCTCTGAAAATCATATGTGATGTCTGTGATTGTATGGCTGAACTCACATCGCATTCTGACCAATGTCGTGCAGGACCCTTTTTTTGGTCTGCACCAGAATCGGATCACATGGGTGTTCACACTTATGCGATCCGATTCCTGTATGAATTGACAGTTTGAACTGCGATCTGCAAACTAATCTGGGGGTGTCATTAACTTTGTATTGACACTCCCAGCAGTGCGCATATGGCAGTGGGACCTGCCTGCGAGTCGGGTGCGATATGGGAACTCACCCAAAAAATATATAAAAAATTTTTTCTAGGATTCATTTGATAAAATGTCATGTTCCATAGTGTTGCTACCTACACAGACATAAATAAGACAGTCATCTTGTTGATAAAGTAAAATCGATCCATTGTGACTGTGTTTTACGGAAGCGGGCTTCCTGTCTGTTCAGACAGACAGGCCATTTCATAGGAAGTAGAGAGATTACTGGAATTGGCAGCAGAGGAGCTATTGGGTGTACCGCAATAGGGATTATTTACATAAGCAGTGGATGTGGAGCGAGCCCCTTTTTGAAGCCCCCAACAGAGAAGCCCCCATCCTTGAGTGGATACTACCTTAAGCGCCTATATTGGTGTGATGTGAGGTGAGCGGCCATTGCACTTAGATTTTGGATTTTTTGCTCACCCGGACAACATCACTTGGATTTCACAAAAGTTTCTTTTGATTCATTTATGAAAAATCACCATCAGTAACTTCATCATTTTATTTTTTGATTATAAACGTTTATTGAATGTAAATGAATACAAAAATATATATGCATTGTCAATGATAAAGTAACAGTATTACAAGAGCCGTATGAACATCTCATGTCTATAATAATGAGAAATATAAACAGTAACCAACTGGAGAGTATAAAGTTAAGAAAATGTTAACATCGTCATAGAAAAGGCATTTCAGGACTGACAGGTAGAGATAAGGTAGGATTTTACCTGTTAAGCCATGTGAAAACATGTGTGATAGAGCTAATTCTTCTGAAAAAGTAACAGAAAACGACTTTACATATGGGATAATGTAGATAGACACAGGATCAATAGGACATATGTTGGGCCTCCCGTCTGCCGCAAGAGGGGACGCCCTGTCCGGTCAACCTTTAGTGTGGCAGAAGAGACCATCCCTCCAACACATAGGGAAGTCCGGAGCGTATCACATATTAAATGAGTAAGGAGCATTTATAAATGAACCAGGGGTTCCATTTTTGATCCCATGTGTTTTTAGAATTCGTAATAGAATGATGATATGCTTCCATAGATCTAATATCTTCTATTCTGTGGTTAACCAGAGCATATGGTACATTGGGTTCTTTCCATTGTTTAGTTATAGACCATAGCATTGCGACACATAGCGTATGTATCAGACGGGTTAATGGTGTGGAAACGTCTGGGATACCATGAAACAATAGACATTGTGATGGTGTGAGTGTAAGGTTTTTACCTGTAATTTTCGCGCATGCGTGGAATATTTCCGACCATGTGTCTTGTATTTTAGGACAGTCCCAGAATATGTGTTTAAACGAACCTGTATCATTGCATCCTCTAAAACAGTTCGAGGAGATATCTGGATAAATTTTGTTCAGTTTTTCAGGTGTATAATACCATCTAGTAAAGAGTTTCACGGCTGTCTCCCTAACTCCCAGTGATCTTGTCGAGCCGCGTAGGTTCAACCACATGTTTTGCCAATCCCTAGCCGTAAGGGTTTCCCGCAACTCCAATTCCCAATCCGTCATGTATTTCAGTTTAATCTCGGTATCATGCGGATTTAGGGTGGAGTATAAGGTAGAGATGTGGCCTCCCCCCAGGGGGTTTTCCAGGCATATTCGCTCAAAGGTACTGAGGGGAGTTCCAGAAGGCTGAGCATGAAAGGAGGTGAAGTAATTCTTGATTAATTCGTAGTTTAATTTTTCAGATGAAGGAATGTTTTTGTGTTCTGTCAAATGCTCAAATGAGTACATGATTCCTCCATCAAAAAGGTCAAACAACGTGGTCAGTTTGTTTTTAGACCACCATGTAAATTGGTGAGGAGAATGAAATGCTTCCTTGAATCTGGGGTCCCCCAAAAATGAAGCACCCAATTGAGGAGTGGATGTTAAGGAACTATGCTTATTTGCAGATCTCCAAACTTTAAGGGAGTCTGAAACCACGGAATTACGGGTAGAAATTCCACGTATAGGGATTGTTGGGTCCCATAGCAGACCGGCTAGATGGAATGGAGCAATAGATTGTGCCTCAAACGAAACCCATGGAGAGTTCGTAGGTTGAGTGTGCCAGTATCCTAGCTGGGAAAGCCTACAACTTATGTAATAGGGCCAAATCTGAGGGAGACCCAAACCCCCCGATCGTTGGTGTCGATAAAGAATGTTAGCGGCATATCTGGATTTTTTGTTACCCCAAATAAATTTATTGACAAGTGATTGAAGTTTGGAGATGAACCGTTTGGTGAGACTTATTGGTAGAGCTCGAAAAAGATATAACATTTTAGGAAGGATGGTCATCTTAACTGCTGTTATCTTCCCCAAAAAGGACAGATGATAAGAGGACCATATTTGTAGTAGACTACGAATCTTGGTCATTAAGGGAGGGAAGTTGGATTGGAATAAGGATTTATATTCTTTGCATAGCTGTATCCCAAGATAAGGGATGGATTCGGAAGCCCACACAAAGGGAAATACATCTTTTAGGTTTAGGATGTCTTGTGGTGGGAAGTTAATTGGTAACGCAATAGATTTCGACATATTAATAGTTAGACCCGATATTCCTGCGAACTTCTCCAATATTGTCAACAAATTTGGTAGCGAGCGCAAAGGATCCGGAATAAAAAGTATAGCATCGTCTGCGTAAAGGCTTAATTTATATGATTCTCCGCCCTTCTCATATCCCCCCACCCCATCATGTCTTCTGATAGCTATAGAGAGAGGTTCAATAGCTAGGGCAAATAGCAGAGGGGATAGGGGACATCCCTGTCTAGTGCCCCTGCCCAGAGGGAAGAAGTTGGAATTACAACCTGTCATTCTAATCCTGGTTTTGGGGTTTTTATAAAGGGCCGTGAAACCGTTTAGAAACTCGCCTGTGAGTCCAAATCTGGGGAGGAGATGTTTAAGGTAATCCCAGGAAACACTGTCAAAGGCCTTGTGAATGTCAAGACCCAATAGTAATAATTGTTTTTTGTGTAGGTTAGCATCTTGTATGACATTACAGGCCAATCTAATATTATCCGTAATTTGGCGGTTTGGAATAAAGCCTGATTGGAAGGTGGAGATGAGCTTGTGGATTATAGTTGATAGTCTGGCTGCAAGAATTTTACTAAATAGTTTTAGATCGTTGTTAATAATTGAGATTGGCCTGAAATTCTGGGGACTGGAAAGGTCTTTATTGGGTTTTGGAAGTAATACCATATTAGCCAAAGACATCTCTTCAGGGAACTCGTGGCCTTTTAATATGTGATTGAATAATTGAGAAAGTTTAGGGGCAAGAGTTTGAGAGAAAGTTTTAAAGTAGATGGCAGTAAATCCATCTGGTCCCGGGGCTGAGGAATTGCGGAGAGATTTAATGACCAGTTCAACTTCAGTGTCCGTGATCAGAGCATTTAACCGTTCATAGTCCGATTCCGATATAGAGGGTATTGGGATTTCATCTAGCCATTTCTGGGAGTCTAGCGGGGCTAATGAAGATGGAGGGGATAAGAGGTTTGAATAAAACTTTTCAAATATTTCCATGACTTGACTTCCTTGGGATGGGAGGTAGTCAAGCCTGAAGACGTGTTTAGCTTATATACATGTGGTGGTCTGACAGATTGATTTAATTTTCTGGCAAGCATTGTGGAAGAAGAATTCCCATACAAAAGGAATTTGGATCTAGTGTATTTAAGGGATTTCTCGGCATTTTCAGAGAGTATGTCATTCAATTCTTTCCTTTTCTGATCAATACGGGTTCTGGTGTTCATGTCATGCAATGTATTGTAATTTTTATAAAGAGTTTGAAGATCTTTGGTCAGGGTTTGTATTTTGGTGGTACGCAAACGATTTTTCCTAGCCGCCAATTCAATTAGTCTTCCTCTAATAAATGCTTTGTGTGCTACCCATGTATTCTGTATAGAGGTGTCGTCTATGGGATTGAGCCTGAAAAATTCTGTAAGAGAATCCGAGACCTCTTTGGAATCCTGAATATTCGCCAGTATTGAGTCGTTTAGTCTCCATGAAAATGGAGTGGGGGAGAGGCCTATACCCTTCGTGTTATATATTACCATGTGATGGTCCGACCATACACACGGGAATATATCTGCAGAAACAGAATTTGCCAGTACCACCTGAGATGCATACACATAGTCTATTCTGGCTGAGGTGTTGTGGGGGCTAGAGTAGAATGTGTACTCCCTAGCACCCATATTTAAACATCTCCAGGTGTCAACTAGTTGAAGAGTGTTGAGTTTTCGTTCCAAAATTTTAGGGAAGGACTTAGAGGAGGGAGAGGGGATGCTCCTATCTAGGGTTGGATGGGCAACCATATTGAAATCCCCCCCTAGTATTATGTGGGAAGAGTGAAGTTTCTCCAATTCAGTGAAAAAATCAAGAAAGAATTTTACCGTAGCGCCATTAGGAGCATATAGGTTTGCAATCGTCAACGCTTTACCCAGGATGCGACCTCTGATGATTATGAAACGGCTCTCTGGGTCCTTATAGCATTCCTGAATTTCAAGTGGGAGGGAGTTGTGAATGAAGATAGCCACACCTCTGCTTTTAGAGGAGAAGGTGGTGTAAAAGGATTGATTATATGATTTATTAAAAAATTTAGGGTGATTATTAACTGCAAAATGAGTTTCTTGTAGTAACAAGATTTTTGCATTAAGGCGTTTGAATTGGTGGAACGCCTTATTGCGTTTATTAGGGGAGTTGAATCCCTGGACATTGTGGGAGATTACTTTAAGTGCCATATTTAAATGTGTGCTGAAGTTCCTTTGGCAATGACATAGTGTTAAAGGAGGGGTGCAAACTTAATGACCAGGCGTTCCATCCATCCAAAATAACCCGAAATGTGAGGGTGACATCATGGGGGTTGAAAAAAGTGGTAGTGCATTTTGTCAGAACCCATACCCAGCTGAGGCTAAGCAGGGCATGGCCATGACGTAAATTCTCATTACAAAGGTGAATACAAGGCATCTTGTGTATATATCTCAAGACATTTGCATATAGTTTATCATAATTAGAAGTTATTTCAAACATGTAACAAAAAAGAATAAACCAGGGTCGGTAGGCCGTACCTATACCGAAACTTAAAAACCTGAACTGGAGGAAAATTCCTCCTAAACAGCAGATCGAAAGCCAGCAGCCCAAAGGGATCCCCGCAAGTCTCAGGAGAGAGAACCTTGGGGGTAGGATCCCACTGAGGAGGCCGGTGTCTGCCAATCTGCTGAGTGCGTGCGTCATGTACAAGCATGAGACTAACGCATAAGGCCATTCGAAAATTGTTAATGAACAAAAATATAAAGCCTCAGTTGTGTGAGTTTATATGAAAAGAACCGCAGTATACTTTAGTGGCAGCGAGAAAAACCAAAAGTTAACTAATAAAGGTCAACAACTGGTCCTTAAACGGATATCCAGAGCTACTCTCATTAGTCAATTTGCCCTTAGAGTGAATGAGGCTCCACTGAAATAAGGATTCTCCATGGATATTAATACAGTATTAACATGGAACTGGATTTGAGCAATCTTACACGACCCTCTCATTAACAACTTCATCATTTTATTGCACATGGATTTTATATATTGTGAAGATATACCACTTTTTCACATAGTGTGAAGCACCTATTTTGCACAAAGACTTTATTTATGTCTTTATTTATTTATATCAATTGCATTTTATGGATTTTTCTTTTTAGGCATATTGATTATTTCACATTGTGCTTTTATATATCGTTTCATATATTTTATATATTTAGTCACTTTGGACCTCATCTGGCACTTGATTATATCTTTTTGGGACACACTCATATTTCACCACTTTTTCACTTTTCTTAGTGGTATGTTTCCTACACCTTGCACTTACCATCACTATATTCTCATTTCCTTACTGTGGAATTATTGATCTCTACTTGCAACACATTTTCTTTATTTTATGGATGCTCTCTACATAGTTGCCACTTTATGCCGCATGATGCGTTTTTCTACCCTTTAATATTGGGATCTGATATATTTTTTGCACTTCACAAGTTGCCAGCTTCTTATATTGGAATTTCTTTTATCTCATTGGTGATTATTCTTGTTTGCTGTGTGGAGGCATCATGCATAGTTAATCATTTGAGCCACTTTATGCTTTTTTTGGTCATTGGAAATTGATGCATTTTTTACTACGTTATTTGATTATATTGATTCGACCAGGTTTTAGTCTCTATTAATTTAATTACTTGAGCACTTTATGAAATTAGCGCCGATTCACCCTCCATACCTTTACTTTGTCTGTTCAGTGATACTGTGAGTTCATCCATTCGCATTATTTAATTTGCTGCTCTAATCCAGTGATCTACGGTAGAAGGGGATGGCACACACGCCCTAGGCTGCATTTAAAAGATGCCTCACCACTGATTATGGATATTTACTTTTAGAAAGAAGACTAAGCTGTAGTAAACAAGCTGCTGGGTTCTGGTCAAGAGAGAGACCGGTAAGGTCCCTAATCAAAATGGATACATTTTACCAATAAGGACATATTCGAGAACATGTCCAAAATATATGAAAAAGCGTTACCCTATCCTCTCTACAGGGCCAACAAGTAGAATCTGCAGTCGGAAACATACAATGCAATTTCTCTGGTGATGTGTACCACCGGCTCAATAGCTTATATCCTGATTCCTGCAGTCTGGAAAATATAGATAGTTTATGTATCAAATGAAAAATAAAATCTCTTTGCTCATTGTATTCAAATCTCTTTCCCATGCAGCAATATAGGATGGGGTATAGAGTTCCAGGGGTGCAATCAGTTCTGCTTATGAACTAGAGCAGTGATGGCGAACCTTGGCATCCCAGATGTTTTAGAACTACATTTCCCACGATGCTCAACTACTCTGCAGAGTGCATGAGCATCATAGAAAATGTAGTTCCAAAACATCTGGGGTGCCAAGGTTTGCCATTACTGACTTAGAGAAACCCCGTTGAATAGTTTGACCAGGTGCGCATAGTCGCTCAAAGGCAGTAGGCATATCTGCTGTCCTTGAATCAACTAATGACAAAATTTAATGCCGTAATTCATTTTAAAATACAATTTTTACCAAACCACGGATGTGCCAAAGGTCACTTTTGATGTTAGCGAACAGTTGTGGGAAATTATACTGAAACATATAAGTTAAAGAGCGTGTGAGATATATTCCTAAGTACTTAAAGCAGAACTCCACCCAAAAGGGGAAGTTCCGCTTTAAGGACTCGTCCCCCGCTCCTCTTGCACAATTTGCACTTTTGAGGAGTGGGGGGGGGGGGTACCTGCTCCTACTTCCGTTCCGAGCACTGCCTCCCCCGTGCAGTCTTCTGGGACACTGACGGGTCCCAGAATAAGACTGCATCCATTATTCAGGATGCACAGCGCGACTCGTTAATGCGCAGTGGGCACTCGGCTATGAAGCCACAAGCTGTCCCAGCCAGGAGCCCGTAGTGAAGATGCCAGCACTGCTGACGGAGGATGAAGATGGCTGGGGTGAGCTCACCACTGGACCGTGGGACAGGTGAGTGGCTGTTTTTTAAAAGTCAGCAGCTACACTTTTTGTACCTGCTGACCTTAATTTTTTTTTGATAGGTGCCTGGAGCTCCTCTTTAGGTTCTTCGGTTACCCATTTAAACAGGAAACTTAATTCCAAAACAGGGGCTCTAGCTTCTGGCATTGTAAGATTCATCGCCAAAGATTTTGCAAGATTCATTTTATAGTTTGATTTACTGCTGCTCAGGGGCTCTGGGCTTCAGCAAAATGGCAGCCTCCGACAAGAACAAACAGGATGAATGCTGGAGGCAATTTACAGCACACACTCATTTTGGTAACATAATTATTAATGTAGAATGCATGTTACTTGCTAAAGAATATTCTTTTTATCAAGTTGTTATGGGTAAAGTTCCACTTTAAATAATGGAAAGCTCTTCTCAAACATAAACATAGCACAGCAGGTAATGTTACTAATTTTCTTTCTTGTGGAATCAGGCAGCAACTTTATTTGCACAGAAGCCAGTCTAGAAAGCCCTGCCAGATTTTAAAAGAATGGCTCCTTTCTTAATTAAATGCTCAGCCATTGCTTGAAGATAAATGCATTTCACCACTATATTCTCCATGTCAGGTTAGGATCTCCTGCACACAAAGCCTCTGTTAACAAAGCAGAATTGGAATGGGTACAATGAGCATTTGGGATGGACGGCCTGAGGTTGTGCAGTGATGAAAAGCAGCTTTCTAATCATGCTGCTAGTGAATGTGATCCTTACTGCTGTGCTTGGGCTGGCAGGCATTACTGTTCTGGACAAGAGGCTTGGTCTTTTGTTAGCTATATTAGAGATTGAAGTGTCTATTTTCCTCTGACATGTAATCTGTAGAGCTCTTAAAATGAATATATAGTGTGCTGTATACATTTTATGTATTATGGTTAGTAATCACGACTAAGATATATATTTTTTTATTTTAGTCAAGTAAATGTAAGCTGTTGTATGTGAATATTTCATATTTACATCCTTTAAGCAGCAGGTGGCCTGTGAATAGCAAAGGTAGCAGGAGGTCAAAGTATATAACACTGACAGACTCCCTGGCAAAGATGTGACCTGCCAAGATAATGATGCCCAGGTATACAATAGACCCCTATTGCACTACACATGCCATATTTCCCAGCACAACAGGGGTATAGGAAAAATTGTAGGGGCCCCATTTTAGTAATGCTAAAAATGGGAAGTAGTAAAAAATTTTAGCAAAAGTCACTTATTTACAGTTTTCACTATTTCACAAAAAGGCAAAATTTTAAATGTATTAATGTATATTATTTTATCAGTTTAACTGTTGGCATTGGTTGGAATTTTTGATAATTTATCAAGTATGTTTGAACTAATAATTATCTTTGATAAACACTTGGAAATCAATAATATCATTTTTTAATCCTAAAGGTCTTGCTTGTATATACCGTAGTTTTTTTGGGAGGGGTGGGGATTTTTACAAACTTTTAAGGCTGTAATGTGCTCAATATTTGTCCAGCCATCTGAGGTACAAAATGGGAGACAGGGCCCAGTGGTGAAAGGTTGAAATGGTATGGTGGTTTACGGAATCAGGGTCGATATTTCATGCCATATTGAGACGGAGCCATTTTTAAATGTGGACTTCACACGCAGCACTTATTTTAAAGAATTTTAGCAACAGACTTGTCATGGTCTATCTTTATATACAGTATATGCAGGCCAGTGAAGTTCCTCCACTCCAAACTTGCTCATCCATCTCTTTATGTACTCTGTTTGTGCACTGGTGCGCAGTCATGTTGGAACAGGAAAGGGCCATCCCCAAACTGTTCTCACAAAGTTAGGAGCACGAATGTTTCCAAAATGTCTTGGTATGCTGACACCTTAAGAGTTCCCTTCACTGGAACTAAGGGGCCAAGCCCAACCCCTAAAAAACAACCCCACGCTGAAGAGGTGGTATAGAGTACTGTCCCTTCTGAGTAGGATGTTCCCGGGGACGTCTGACCTATGCTGGAGGTGTCGGGAGGAACGGGGCACTCTCCTCCACATCTTTTGGTCCTGTCCTAAACTCCGGAGCTTCTGGTCGGCGGTAGGTTCCCTGTTACGGGACCTTGCGGACCACGCCATTCCAGACACCCCAGCCTTCTTTCTTTTGAAATTGTCGAGCATACCGCTGAGGAAATAAAAAAAATCAATTGTACCCCATGTATTGTCCGCAGCGAAGTCTTGCATTCCGGTCTATTGGAAGACTACCCAAACACCCTCCATCAGGGATTGCATGCGCAGACTGGAGGATTTCAACAAGATGGAGGACCTGAACCTCACGGCACTCCACAAACGAGACAGATACGAAAAGATATGGGGATACTAGAATATGTTTCTTGTCTCTGACAGGGGAAAGCCCTGATGTGCCCTTAGCTCCGCTGGTATATCTGACTTGGTCGAGTGTGCTGGCCCGGCGCGGCATCCCACTGCCCCTGCCCCCCCCTCCCCCCCTTTTTCCCACCCTCGCCCTCTTTTCCCTTTCCTCTTTTCCTCCCACCCTCCCTTTTCCTTTTCTTGCTCTGGCACTGTCCTATCTCTCTGTCCTTTTATGTTTCTTCTGGTACCAAGTAACACTACGTATGCAACGAATAGGGAGGTCCTCCTCCCCATAATATACCACTTGTTTATAACTTGTTTTATTCTTGAGTATGATTTCCTCGGATATGCTTTCTAACCCAGGGTTACGATCCTTTCCCACTTCGGTGGGATCCATCTTCGATGTCTTCCTTTTGCATCCAGCTGTCTCAGTTGTGCCTTTATCTTTATGATGGTTTTGCCTTCTCAACATTTTGCCTTACCTTCACTGGAGGATGGTATACAGTGGTTGTTTTCTATGTATCCTATTGTTACTACTCTTTGATTGTTTCCTGCACAGAGTCTTGACCTCAACCTGATAGAACACCTTTGGGATGAATTAGAGCAATACCTTCTTGTCCACATCAGTGCCTGACCTCACGAATGCCCTTCTGGAGGAATGGTCAAACATTCCCTTAGACACACTCCTAAACCTTGTGGACAACCTTCCCATAAGAGTTAAAGCTGTTATAGCGGCAAAGAGTGGGCCAACTCAATATTGAACCCTATGGACTAAAGCTGGATACACTCTTTTGTTTGATTTCCTTTACATTTACCTTCAACTATGTAGTGCAAGCGCTTGCATGGTTGCATGGAAATTGAAAGTGTTTAGGTTTGACCTCATATTATATGGTTTAGGTAAATCTAAAGGAAAAATTCTAAAGACAATGTAGTGTAGCGTGTATCCAGCGTGAGACTTGGATGCCATTATAGTTCATGTGTATGTAAAGGCAGATGTCTCAATACTTTTGGTAATATAGTGTATATTTATATTGCTACTTATATTGTTAGTGTAGTGGTTCTGGCATGTCCACTCCCATCCCTGACCACGGCAAGAACAGACATAAACTTAGGAAGAGTCCAAAGAAATGAAACTGCTTGCATATCCTCATTTACTAGCAGCTAGGATATAACCTTTTAAACTATTTGTCTGCTGTGGCTTTTTCATAGCATACTATTAATGATAAACGGGTTCCTGTTACAATACATAATCATTTAGACCAGTATCCTCACTGTTGATATTCAAGTTTTTCACTTCTTAAGAGGCATCCTGTCTGTATTTGTCTTTTGACAACTTGCTGGTTATGAGGAGACAATAAAGAACAGAGAGGAAGACATGTGTGAAATTCTAATGTATTCCCACTATATGAATCACCGTTATATAAACATGTCCTCCAGAAAGGAATTAGACATCTTACAATGGTATAAATATTGATGTCTCCTCCTTTTGATCTACTGTGTTATATACTGGAGACATTTTCAAAGGTGAGCCCACACAGCAAATCTCAGTGCATAGCTGTGAGCTTAGGTCATGAAGGAAATCCAGCACAGTCAATCATATTCATCCCTTCATCATTGCTGGTGGTAATGGGCTACTGCAGAGTTGAACAAATCCCATTAACAAAGGTACCTGAACTGGTTGAGCTTGTTATGTCAAGGGACCAACAGATTTCCTGGTTTCCTAAAGCAAACCTGTCAGCCATTTAAACTTTTAAAGATACATTTGTGCCTTAGAACAAGGGTCGCCAACCCCCAGGCCATGGACCTGTGCCGGTCCGTGCCCTGTTTGTGGCTGGGTTGCACTGAAGGAGCTGAGCAGCAGGTGAGCAGAGTCAGCACTTTTTGATCCGCGGAATCCTGTGTAATCAACTGTGCATGTGCCAGTTTTCCCCTGGCTCCTGAATTGTAACGCCAGATTCCTTGCTGAGGCCGAATGGCTGGCAAGAGGCTGCAAGAGGCTTTATTTGTAGTAAGCTATTTCACTGCACAAAAAAAAAACTTACAAATTGGCCTTACAAAGTGACAAGCAGCATCTGGTGGGTGGCTGTGGTGGCAGGCTACAGTGACAAGCTGATTCTGGTGCCTGCAGTGGCAGGCTACAATGACATGCTGCATCTGGTGGCTGCGGGGGTAGACTACAGTAACACGCTGCATCTGGTGGCTGCTGTGGCAGGAAACAATGACACGCTGCATCTGGTGGCTGCGGTGGTAGGCTACAGTAACACGCTGCATCTGGTGGCTGTGGTGGCAGGCTATAGTGACAGGCTGCATCTGGTGGCTGCGGTGGCAGGCTACAGTGACATGCTGCGCCTGGTGGTTGCCATGGCAGGCTACAGTGACATGCTGCATCTGGTAGCTACGGTGGCAGGCTACAGTAACACGGTGCATCTGGTGGTAGGTTACAGTGACATGCTGCATCTGGTGGCTGCGGCAGCAGGCTAGAGTGACAAGTTGCATGTAGTGGCAGGCAATAGTATATATTACAATGTAATAATAGAAATAATGCCTTTCAATCAACCATGGTGTTAGGATTTATGAAGAGCTAACAGCCCCCAACTGCCATCCCCCAACAGAGTCACCCTCAGTCCTTGGCAAAATTTCCTTTCTCTTTCGTTCATTGAGGGACACAGCTCCTGATCTTCATGACCATTGGGTTATACTGCCCCCTACAGGAGTAGGACACTAGGCAGAAAAATAATCTGGCTACCCCCATGGGCAGTCCCAGGGGGTATACTCACTCTCTCTGCTATAGTTTTTTTCTGCCTAGTCAGGACTAAGGACCTAGTTACTTGCTGGGATCTCTGGTCCTGGCAATTTTTTCTTTTTAGATAGAACATTTTCTCCTGTTTTTTTCCCTTTGAGGTCTGCAATCAACTGCCAGACTGGGCAACAGGCTGGATAATCTAGATCCAGTGGTCACCCCAGTCTGGCCAACCTCAGCCTTGCGCTAGGTCGACCGTGACATAGCCCCACCAGACGGAGGCTGGCCTGCGAGTTAAACGCCTTGTGAGGTCGCATATGACCGGGTCTCGGCCTGAGTCAGTGTTCCTCCTGGCCGACAGCCCCCCCATTTTGATGGAGAGGAGGTTCTGTCTGGAGCGGTGCCCGTCTGGTTCCTGGTATGGTGAGTAGCTGTTCCTCCTCTCCCCCTGGATGGTTTAGTTGTGGACGTGGGCTCTTCCTTGGGACGGCCGGGCACAGGCACCCCCCTTCATCTGACCCCCCATCCTACCCCCCATTAATGCTGGGGCTATGTGTGTGGTCTGGTCGTCCTCCTGGGGTGGGGGCAGGGTGCTATGCTGGTAATGGGGGCCAGGGGGTGCACCACCGGCGACCAGATGATCAGCTGTGCGGGGTGGTTGTACCTGGTGGGGGCCTCTGGCTGGGCCTGTCCTTGAGGCCTAGGCATCCCTCCTGGGTCCCTGGGAGCCTCGTGGTGCTGCCATTTTGCTGTAGCCTATGTGTTTCTATGCACAGCGGGCATTTTTGTGTAGTCCGGCTGCCATCTTGAGGTTGTTTGCCATTGAAAATAGCGAGGGCCATGACAGTGTAGCCCTGTGGGCAGCAATTTCAGCAGTGGGAGCCCCTCCTCATCCCCTGGGGCTGACTCCTGGATTTTTTTCACTTCCTGATCGCAAAGGGAGTGCAGATTATCCTGGTGGCTGCAGGTGACTGTGTCTGGTGGGGTTCTCTCCCTCTCTGCTAAGGATCGCTTGGTGCTTTGTGCCTAGCGACCAGGTGATGCTGTCAGCGCAGTGGAAGTTGACCCTTTGCAGTGTTTTACACTTTTTGTGGGTCCCTCTAGTGACTCATGGAGACTTTGGAGGACATATTCCCACCTGATCCCCTCTCTGAGGTGGTCCTGGAGTCCTTTGTGTCCTGGGTGGAGGTGGCTTTTGGACGACTGGCTAGCAAAAAGCGCCCCTCGCCTTCCCCTACCTCTTCTGTCTCATCAGATCCTGAATCAGATTTAGCTGCCACGGACAAGGGTCACCCTGCATGGCCTGCGACCACGCGCCCAGAATACTCAGATAGTGAGGATGATTTCCACACGTCAACTGCACACGAAAAGGCGCTGGTGGAAGCACTGATTGTATCTGTGTGTGAGACCTTGAAGATGGAGGGCACAGCTGCAGGAGGCGCAGGTTCCATTTGGCACTCACAAGCCATCTAAAGCAGGCCTACCTATTTTGACAGAATTGTCGCTAAAGAGTGGGGATGACCAGAGCGTCCTCTAGGGGTCCCTAAGTGATTTACTAGGCGTTAATCCTATGAGGAGTTCCTTTAAGGATCCAGCTGACAGGAAGGCGGAGGCTGGGGCTCACAATATGTACACTCTGGCTGGTTCGGCACTGGTTTGGTGTCGCAAACTCTGACTAAGCTTTTACGCCATGACCTGGAGGAAGAACAGCTCCCCCCTCGCCTGCTTGGGGCTACCCTGGATGACATCATTAAAGGTCTCACAGGGTAAAAGAGTATTTTTCTTCCGCAGGCTACTAAGGGCAAGGAACCTCGTCGTAAACGCGGGCCCTCCTTTATGGCTCATAAGAAATTTTTGTTGTCCCTCAGGGTCGACTGTCAAGGGCTCGAAGCCTTTCAGGGCCTCCTTTGGAGCATCCAAATTAACTTAATCAGGCTAGCTGTGAGCGGGCTTTTCCAGACCCGCATACAAGGCTCCTTCAGCATGAAGGTGCACCCTCACCCGTATCAGGGGTGGGGGGATGTCTTCACTGGTTTCCGGATCCATGGACTTCCCTGGTACAAGACAAGTGGGTGTACGAAGTAATTCAGTCCAGCTACGAGACCTGTTACTTCAAGGGGAAACTATCCTGGTTCCGACTTCAAAACGTTTTCAGGGTTTTTACTCAAACCGGTTTACAGTTCCCAGGAAGGAAGGCAAGGTGCATCCAATCCTGGACCTCAAGGTGCTGAACTGCTTTGTTCGGGTGCAAAAGTTCAGGATGGAGTCTATTCGCATGGTGGTGGCATCCCTGTATCAGTGGATTTTCCTGCCTCTATCGACATCAAAGATGCTTACCTTTGATGTCTTCTTCCTCCCCTGCTCCTTTCCCCCCCTACCCTCCTCCTGTCTCGTCCCTCTCCTCTGAGCCCCCCCCCTCTCCCATTTCTACCTCCCCTATCTACCTCCTCCCTCCTCCCCCTCCCCTTCCCCTCACCTCCTCCTTCCCCCCCCCACCCATCTCCTTCCCCCCCCCCTTTCCCCCCCCCACCCCTCTTCCTCCTCCTCTGCCCACCTCCCCTGCCCCCCCCCCCTTCTTCCCCCCCCCCTTCCTTGAAGACTATGATTGTGTCAATTGGCTCCTCTCCTGCTTGCAGCGTATCAGGTCGTGAATGTACATCTGTGTATAATGATGCAATTATTGTCCGTGTTACGCTACTCTGAAGTCTTTGTATTTCCCTTTTAAATGCTGGATGTTATTATGCTTGTATTGCCTCAATATTTAATAAAAATCTTTAATGGAAAAAAAAGATGCTTACCTTTGCATTTGAAAATGTGCTGAACACCAGCGCTTCCTCCGCTTTGCTGTGGGAGAGGAGTATTATCAGTTTGTGGCATTACCCTTTGGTCTCGCCTCTTCTCCTCGGGTCTTCACGAAAGTGTTAGCCCCGGTGTTAGCATTGTTACGCCAATGGGGGAATCATGATACTTGGACGACCTGCTTCTTCGAGCAAAGTCTCCTACTGCTCTGGTGGAAAACCTAGAAATCACCATACGAACTTTGAGGGAGTTCGGCTAGGTCTGATAGTGTCTATCTTCCATTTGCACAGTTCCATACGAGGTCTGGGAGATTCTGGCCCCTTTCTGTCCTTTTAAGCTTCTGCCAAGATTTCTACGCAGGTTCAAGGCAGAAGGGATTCCGGTCATCCTTGTGGCTCTGGACTGGCCAATCTGGTGCGGCTGGTCGCTGACTTTCCTTGGAAGCTTCCTCTCAGGGAGGTTCTGCTGTCCCAAGGACCAATCTTCCATTCTGCTTTACACTCGCTGGCTTTATCGGCTTTGCTGTTGAACACCAGATGCTGAGGGATAGAGGTTTATTTGAGCCGGTGATTCCAACGCTGTTAAAAGCTAGGAAATCTACTTCCTCGCTTTTTTTCGGTAACTTAGATCTTGACCTTCCTTCAACTAGGGGTTGAACAGAAATTGACCTTGAGTACCATCAAGGGCCAGGTGTCAGCTTTGGCGGTCTTCTACCAACTACCCTTGGCCACACACACTCCCTGATGCATACCTTTCTGCAGGGGGTCTGACATTTGGTTCCTCCAGTGCGATCTCCGTTGCCCCCTTGGGACCTCAATTTGGTGCTTTCGGTCCTCCAGAAGCCTCCCTTTGAGAATCTTCGGGAGATTCCCTTGCTTACGCGGTCTCAGAAGGTGGCTTTTTTTTGTGGCTATCGCCTCTACACGCAGAGGTGATAGCCACCAAAAAAAGCCATCTTCTGGCGGCATTATCCTGTCGTTCACCTTACTTGGTGATTTACAGAGATAAGGTGGTTCTTCGCCCCTCTGTCGTTCCTCCCAAAGGTTGTCTCTGATTTTTATTTGAATAAAGACGTGGTGTTGCCATCCCTGTGTCCCAAGCCAAAACATCCGAAGAAAATTGCCTTGCATGCTTTGGATGTGGTCTGGGCAATTAGGGCGTACCTGGCAGCTACAGAGTCTTTTTGAAAGTCAGACTCTCTATTTTTGCTCACAGATGGGCCTCGGAAAGGGCTGTCCGCTTCCTCTGCGACCATTTCCAGATGGATCAGACAGACCAATATTCAGGCTATTTCATCAGGGGTCAGGTTCCTCATTTCCCTGTCAACGCGCACTCTACTCAGGTACTAATGGCGCTTTTCCACTGCATGGAACCGAACGGTTCGGCTCGCTTTTGTGCTTTTCCACTGCTGGTACCGCATGGTATAGTGTAGGAACGGTTCGGTGCGGTACAGTACGGCTGCGCTTTTCCACTGCATGGAACCGAACGGTACGGCTCTCAAAAACAGTACCTACTCGATTGTGGTTCTAACAGGTACCATAACCGGTACCATATCCCACAATCCTTTGCATGCAGTCACTACTAGCCACTGATTGGTCAGAGAATCCCACCCACCCCGTTGTTATCCCACCCACTTAACTTTAGTACTACTTTAGTGGAAAAGCAAACCATACCGTACCGTACTGAACCGTTCCAACACCGCACCATGCGGTACCAGCAGTGGAAAAGCAAGCAGGGCCGAGTAAAGCCGAGCCGGTACTTGCATTTGAAAAGCGCCATTAGTGCCTCCTGGGCCTTCCGTCATCAGGCGTCAGTGATGCAGGTTTGCAAGGTGACCACCTGGTCGTCGGTGCACACTTTCACAAAGTTCTATAAAGTGGATGCGTTGGTATCTGCAGGTGCTTCTTTTGGCCGCAAATTTTTGCAGGCTGCTGATCCTCTTTGAAGGTGTATTTTTTTTTCAGGTGGGCTCCAGTTGTTTTTGGTTGAGCTGCTGTTGCCTGGTTGGCTACTGTTTAGCCTTGGGATTTTTTTTTTGCTGTTCCCACCCCTCATGTTTAACACTGCTTTGGGATGTCACAATGGTCATGAAGATCAGGAGCTGAGTTCTTCAAAGAACGAAAGAGAAAATGGGATTTTTGACTTACCGTAAAAAACATTTCTCTGATGTTCATTGACAGGCACAGCACCCACCCCTCTGTGGAGTTGTAATTCTTCTGACACTGCTTGTAACAAAACTGAGTAACTATAGCACAAAGAAGGAGTATACCCCCTGGGACTGCTCATAGGCGTAGTCAGATTATTTTTCTGCCTAATGTCCTACTCCTGTAGTGGGCAGTATAACCTATTGGTCATGAAGATCAGGAGCTGTGTCCGTCAATGAACATCAGAGAAATGTATTTTACGTTAAGTCAAAAATCCCATTTTCACAAAAGTTGTCCCTGGTGTCAAAAAGGTTGGGGACTGCTGCCTTAGAACTTAGTTTTTACATTTAACCAAAAAAAGCATTCTTGTGTGCACCCTTCCGGTCCTGGTTCCATTGTTATTACAAGCTAGATTTCCTTGATTTTGAAGTATAAGACTGATCCTTCTTAATGTAAACTCCTACTTCCCACCATCCCTATGTTCATTAGGAGCAGCCTCACTGGCCACTTAGTTCTTTAGAATTGTGGATGGGTGTGGTATAGCTCCAGGAGGCATGACGTGTGGTCATGCATGAAAGTGGTTCTAAAGGCTCAAGGTATTTTACCTTCATGTATTCTATGCATAAACATAAAAAAAAAATCTTTTGTGTGCAGCAGCCCTAATAATACTTACTTGAGCCCAATCTCGATCCAGCGATGTGCTTGAGAGCCTCGGCTCTCTGGGGACTCTCACTCATTGGCTGAGGCAGCAGTGGGAGCCACTGACAGTGAGCCAATCAGAAGAAGGAGGGGCGGGGCAGAGCCACGGCTCTGTGTGAGAATGGACACGCAGAGTCACAGCTCAGGAGCGAGCCTGCTTGGGTTCCCCCAGAACAAGCTGCTTGCTCTGGGGGCACTTAGCAGGAGGGAGGGGCCAGGAGCACTTGCAGGGGACCTAAGAAGAGGAGGATCTTGGCTGCTTTGTGCAAAACCACTACACAGAGCAGGTAAATATAACATGTTTGTTACTTTTTTTTTTTTATCAAGACTTTAATATCCCTTTAACCCCAGAACTGGGCAGTTAATCTCTTGGTAACTAAGTAAAACCAGGATTATAGGATTGCCGAGAAGATGGCTTAAAAGGTATTTTAAATTGCCACTTTTTGATTAGCTTAAAATTATCGTTGGCTGCTGGATTTCACCCAATAGCTTCACTTGAGAACTTATGATACTGCATACTCCTGTACGGTAGAAAAATCTAGCTCTAGCAGATAACACATAACTCATAGTGGTTGATTTTTTACTTTTCAATTTAATTTTCACTTTGTAAGTGGATTTCTCCTTCGCTTAGTGAATGATGTAAAGCTTTGCTGATTTCCATCGTCTAATCATGCACAAGCCAAATTACAGTTTTTTTTCTTTCTTTTCATGTGATTGGGTATTATCTGCAAAGTGAATTTTCACTAAATTTACTAAGCTAAGGGAAATTCCCTTGCAGAGTGAAATGCCTTTTTGTCTTTAGCAAATGAACCCCATAGGCTCCGTATATACCGTGTTTCCCTGAAAGTAAGCCCTACCCCGAAAATAAGCCCTATCTCGATTATTGGGGCGGGCTGCAATATAAGTCCTACCCCGAAAATAAGCCCTAGTTTAGTGTATGAAAAATCCTAGGATGCACTTTATTAGTGGTTTAAATAATGTCCAGTGTGTTTTTGTAATATAATACCTTCCTTACATCGCCGCTCTGCTCTCAGCTGATTACCTGCTGTCTTTCTCCTCTCATACCGTAGCTGTCAGAGGGGGATCTCAGCCCCTCCCCTCTACAGTGTACACAGAAGCGCCGGGGGTTCGATTAGAATTGTGGGTAATACCTTCAGTACATCGGCGCTTCCGTAACCCCCAGCTGTCGGCCAGGGAAAAGAGGACAGCAGAGCAGCAGATCAGCTAAACCTATTCTAATCTAATCTACCACGGAACACCGGCTCTTCTGTGTACACTGCAGAGGGGAGGGGCTGAGATCCCCCTCTGACAGCTATAAGAGGAGAAAGACAGGAGAGATTAGCTGAGCATAGAGCAGCGATGTACCGTAATGAAGGTATTTCACACAATTGTATTACAAAAACACTCACTGGACAGTATATAAAACACTAATAAAGTGCATCCTAGGATTTTATATACACTAAACTAGGTTTACACAGGATTTCTGGCAGGCAGGGAGGGCAGAGAGGGACAGAACATTATAAGACCTACCCCGAAAATAAGCCCTACTGTGTCTTTTGGTGCCAAAATTAATAGAAGACCCGGGCTTATTTTTGGGGAAATACGGTAGGTGTTGATTTGCTATAGGCAAATAGACTGTTCAAATTGGAGTCAAAATTGCATTATGCAAGGGAATTTACAACAGAGCTTAGTGAATGAGGTGAAGATTTGCTGACTTCTTTCACCAATATTGTGCAATTATTTTCCTTGCACATGTTTTTGCAAAGTGGAATTTCACCACATTCACTAAGATTTGTAGCAAATCTCCTTGCAAAGTGCAACTTCCCTTCATCATAAAAGCCTATCTGCCGTTAGGAAATCAACCCCTGGTTTACTAAAGATACATAGGTTGTTCACTTTTCAAAGGAAGTTGCAATTTGCAAGCAACCAAAAATGTTTTTTTTTTTTTAATTTCCCTTGAACATGGTTGGATATTCTTTGCAAAGTGAAATTCACCATATTCATTAAGCTCTGGAACAAGTTGCAAAGTGCGACTTTCTTTGCAAGGCAAACACCCTATTTGCCTTTAATAAATCAACCCATATATGAATGTGGCATTTTTCTGGGAGCTCCAATTTCCTCTCGCAGTCCACAAACCTACATACTAGATCACCCCTGCCAGTACTGAGACAACGTCCTTTTGAATCCAGGACTCAAAATGAAGCCCCCCCCCCCCCCTTCCCAAGCTGAGATGGATGATGTTTGCCCATCTGCATGTATAATGGCCAAGCCAGTGCAGGGGGACAGAAATAATAGTTGCATCACCTGTTTACATTCTGTGATATGTCCTTAAATTATATTTTTGGTGCAAAGGGTGGTGAACGTATTGAAAATAAAGGGTTTTCAAAAACTTGGGGTATCTTTTTTTTGCAGTTCTAAATAAATGAACATACAAATAGTAAAATAAATTGCTAAGAGATGGAGAGGGAGGAGTAAGAACATTTCTCATAAATGTGTTAAAAAGGGGTAAAAAATACTTCTCGATCCCCAAAGCTCAGGCTCCCTGCAGATTGCTTAGCTTTAGGCCTGCCATAGACAGAGCAATTTTCCCACAGAACCACTCCTGCAAAGTCACTGTGTTCTCCCCGTGGGGGGAAACAACACTGTGATTATCCTTAGTGGTTAGCAATAATGGTATGTAAAATCCAATAGGCTGGTTGCACCCAAGTTATTTGATCGATCAACTTGGTTACAGTCAGGTTCCCCATACATGGTTGGAATAGAGGAACCAACTGAGAGATTCAAGTCTATGACCGGCTTTAGCTGTGAGACGAGTGGGGGGATGTTGGACTACGACTGAGCTACTGCTGCCGAAACACAGACTTTACAGACTTTACAATAGCTACTCACATTCATTCATCTTGTGGCTAAGGTAGGCCATAGATGGAGTGAATTTCTTTCCTGCAACCATGAAAAAAAAAAGGAAAGAAAATTACTTGATTCCCCAACCAACACAGTGTAGACAGGGGAATCCCTCCCGCAGAGCTATTGTGTTCTTTTGCCTGGGGGGGGGGGGTAGAGCAAGAGAACCAGGGGTACACAGTTATTGTTGCTAGCAGCTATATCAGCCTCTAGCAATAATTACATGTAAAATCTGGCAGGCTGGTTGTACCTAAGTTGTTTGATCAATCAACTTGGGTACATTCAGCCTGCCCTTACATGGTTCAAATCTTAGCCGGTTCCTGCTGAACCGACTGAGATTTGATCTATCTATGGCCGACTTAATACTTTCCTGACCAGAAGGAGCACCTCTTTAATAAAGAGAATTTTAGAGTTATAAGATTGATAGAATGGTGTATATTATCTGAATATGAATTTATGAACTCTGCTAAACTACTTTATCATTGTTGTGCAATTTCACATATTTTCATTACCTAATTTCTAACAAACGTCTGTCTGTAAGTGGCACATGCAATCATAGGTACAGCCAGGTCAGGCTTACTTTAGTTGAGAAGACTTTCAGGTTGTTTTGTGGTAGCTTAGTCATTTCCTTGCTTCCTTAAAGGATCTGGAGCTGCACACTGACTTGGGTGGGTTCTTATGATTTAGTGCCATGTACAACACATCCAGATATAATGAATAAAAGGTCATTTTGTTCTGAAATTCACCAGGCAAGCTTTCTTAATGGTTGAACTGTTTTGGTTCTTGGTATTTTTTTATTTTTACTTTTTTACGATGTCTGTAAGAGAAATACAAGAGTGAACTGGCAGCAAGTTCAGAGACTCCCAGTCCGTGTTCCTTCCGCTGTGGCATACACTTCCGAAATATTCTTAGAATATATAAATATATTCTATAATGTAAACAGTAAGCCATCGGCTCACAGCTAGAAGGGGATATCTGTCCTGCTAATGCGTATACAGCAGCTAATTCAACTCTGCTTAACACAAACACATGAAGAAATGAAACACCCCACTTCCTTTCTTGGCCTGAAACACAGGCACTGCTGGATTTATATTTATTTTTATTCTTAGGTCCAAGTCCATTTTCTTAAGAATGGAGAGGGACATTTTTCTGTGTGTAAGATGGAAGACTTAAATAGATACGATAGAGGTTGGAGAAGTGAGATAAGTGATCTCAAAACGAGTGTGAAAGAGGACCCATTTGATGGAAAGTGTGATGAGTCGGTAGCAGTATGGGTGGAAATGTACATGGGTGTGCAACATGCAAAGATTATCATTGGAGTTTGTTATAGACCTCCCAGTATTAATGAGGAGGTGGAGACTCAGCTCTTGGCACAGATAGAAAGGGCTGGGAAAGTGATAATATGGGGGGATTTTAACTACCCAGACATTGACTGGAGTAATGGCACTGCTTGAACAGTTAAAGGGCAAAAATGTATAAACCTATTCCAAGACAAATTTATGGTTCAGTTAATTGAGGCCCCGACTAGAAATGATGTTCTGTTGGATCGGGCAAACCATGCAGAGCTTATTAATACTGTTCATATAAAAGAACATCTGGGTAGCAGTGACCATAATATCATTTCATTTAATGTTCGCTGTAAGCAAAAAACGCATACAGGAAATATAAAAACACTTAACTTTAAGAGAGCAAATTTTCCAAGGATGAGGGCTGCTCTCCAGGATTTAGACTGGGAGGGAATATTGCCATCAATGAGCACAGAACAGAAATGGAAATTTAAAAAAAAAGACTGTATGCAAACTCATTGCAAAGTATATTCCCATGGGCAATAAGTTTAAAAGGCTAAAAATAAAACCTATGTGGCCAACGGTCAAAGTCAAAAAAGCTTTAAATAATAGGAAAAGAGCTTTTAAAAAATATAAAAATGAAGGAACACTATCATTGTTTGATTGTTATAAAGAATATAACAGAATATGTAAAAAGGAAATCAAGGACGCAAAAATTCAAAATGAACAACAGATTGCAAAAGATAGTAGGACAAACCCCCAAAAATTCTTCAAATATATTAATAGTAAAAAGGTTAGGTCTGAGCATGTAGGCCCTTTACAAAATAATCAGGAGTGAGTGACTGGGGACAAAGAAAAGGCAAATTTATTAAACACTTTCTTCAGCTCTGTATATACAAATGAGCATGGGGGACCTCAAGACCATAATGAGGATGGTATTGACACAGCCCCAAATGATCCCCAATGGCTCAAAAGTGATATGGTCCAGAAATATTTCGACAGAATAAGGGGGGATAAAGCGCCTGGACCAGATGGCATCCACCCACGCATCCTAAAAGAATTGAGCGCTGTAATTTCAAAGCCTTTGTTTCTAATTCTTAGGGACTCCTTAAGGACTAGAATAGTACCACTGGTTGTGTGTTGCCTATATTTAAAAAGGGATCAAAGTCTTTACCAAGTAACTAAAGACCTGCTAGTTTAACTTCTATAGTCAGTAAGATACTGGAGAGTTAAAAAAAAGACCACATAGATGAGTTCGTGCTGGAAAAATATATTTTAAGCAACAGAAACCATGGGTTCATGAAAGACAGAAGTTGCCAAACAAACCTGATTTCTTTTTATGAGGAGTAAGTAAATCCTTGGACAGAGGGGTGGCTGTGGATGTAGTATACTTGGATTTTGCAAAAACATTTGACACAGTTCCCTACCAACGGCTAATGTGTAAGGTAAAGTCTACAGGCTTGGAAAGGTCAGCTTGTAAATAGATAGAAAATGTTCTAAAAGATAGAATTCAGAGAGTAGTGGTTAATGATTCTTACTCTGAATGGTCAGTGGTGTACCCCAAGGTTCAGTGTTGGGACACTTACCAATTAATATCTTTATAAACGATATAGGGTCTGGGATTAAAAGTACAATTTCAGTCTTTGCAGATGACACCAAGTTTTGCAGTGAAATAACTTCCTTACAGGATGTCTCCAACTTACAAGCTGACCTCAATGCACTGTTTCATTGAGCAACTATGTGCCAAATAAGGATTAATGTTGATAACGTTTTGCACTTGGGGGGCTAAGAATATGCATGCATCATACATACTAGGGGGGAGTAGAACTGGGGGAATCCATAGCGAAGAAGGATTTGAGTGTTCTAGTAGATCCTAGGCTTAATAATAGCATGCAATGCCAAGCTGCGGTTTTCAAAGCAAGCAAAGTCCTTTCTTGTATTAACAAAGGCATGGACTCCAGAGAGAGAGAGAGATAATTTTGCCCCTGTACAAATCATTAGTAAGACATTATTTGGAATATGCAATTCAGTTTTAGGCACCAGTTCTTAAAAAGAATAGCAGGGGAACTGGAGAAAGTGCAGAGAAGGGCAATCAAACTGATAAAAGGCATGGAGGACCTCAGCCATGAGAAAAGATTAGAGGAACTGAATGCATTCTCTCTTGAGAACAGGAGATTAAGGGGGGATCTGGTCAACATGTATAAATACATAAGGGGTCCATATAGTGAATTTGCTGTTGAGTTATTCACTTTAAAGTCAACACAGAGAACTAGGGGGTACTCTTTACGTCTAGAGGAAAACAGATTTTGTTTTCAAATACAGAAAGGTTTCTTCACCGTAAGAGCTGTGAAAATGTGGAATAGATTTCCTCCAGAGGTGGTTCTGGCCAGCTCACTAGATTGCTTTTAAAAAGGCCTGGATTCTTGGGTGTACATAATATAAATGGGTACTAATATTTATAGGTAAAATTGATCCAGGGAATATCCGATTGCCTCAGGAAGGAGTTTTTTCCCCTGCTGTAGCAAATTGGATCATGCTTTGCTGGGGTTTTTTCACCTTCCTCTTGATCAACTGTGGGTATAGGATTGTGTATATGGGATTGTATGGTTGGGTTTTCTTTGCTGTTTTTTTTTTTTAATTGGTTGAGCCAGATGGGCTTGTGTCTTTTTTCAACCTGACTATGTAAGTTTATTAAGAAAAAATAGTGGTTATTTGAAGGCCTCCTAAGCATTGGCACTACTGTTTGATTTAAATGGATCCACTGTAAAATCATCATGTGTTAGACAGTGGCGGCTGGTGCTCCATGGGCCGAGGGGGGCGGCAGACGGACCGCACCATACACCCCCCTCCCCCGGACCACACCAGGCCGCGCACAGTACACACAGCATTACACTACAGGACCCACACCATAGCATGACATGACAGTACAGTACAGGACCCCCCCTCCGGCTCACCCATCTGTTACAGGAGAACGGCGATGGGGGCAGCTTCTTCCCCGTCTTCTGCGTCTCCTCCTCCCTCCTCCTCCATGCCCAATGGCATGGCTTCCGTCTGACAATAGCGAATTTTCATTTGCTATTGTCACACAATGGGGTGGGCTTGGGGCGCAGTGCTCTGGTTCACTTAGGATGGAGGGTGTGGGTACTTGGGCCTATCCTGAAGTCTAGGAGGAGGATTTGTGGCTAGTAGGTTCCTACCTCCCCTGCTTTGGGGAACCTCTATTTTCCTAGTACTCGATGGTTGGGTTCGGCTGATCATGACGAGAGGGGTCTGCATGTCCTTTTGGCTAGGTTGACCTGAGTGTGCCTTTACCACTACCCAGGGTCCTACTTTTTCAGGAGATGAGCCAGAGACATACCCCAAGTGACCTTGTTTGTGCGTTTACATGCAATTTATTTTGTTCATTTACTGTTTATTTTTTCCCACCCACCCTGAGCTTCAACAAAAACAATAAAAACGCAGGATTTTTATTAAATTGTGCTTTGTTCCTTTCTGAAGTCAGTGCATTTTGGTACATATAAATAAATATATATATATATATATATATACATATATAAAATTACATTACCCAAGCAGTTGCTGCAGTGAAGCATTTATGGTGGACACTATGACGTAAACGTTACATTATTGAAAACTGAGTTTTTAAAGGAACAGCCCATGGTTCAATGTTCATATCTTTTTATTGAGTGCAGACCCTTAGGCTCGGTTCACACTGATGCGATGCGGTAAGGCTGCGAACTCGCAGCCTGTTCCCGCATCGCACACGCACCCCCGGCAGTTCACACTGCCATATGCGATCCGCTGGGGGTGTCAATGTAATCTTAACGACACCCCCAGTTTGATCGCATATCGCAGTGCGATCGTGCAGTTCGCACAGGATCGGATCGCACAAGTGTGAACCGCTGTGCGATCCGATCCTGATGCGGCAGCAAAAATGCCTCCTGTGCGTGTTTGCTGCGGGTGCGATGCGAATTTAGCCATACAAACTGTATGGCTAAACTCGCACCGCACAGCTGATCGCATGACATGACATGCGAACCCCGCACACGCAGTAGTGTGAACCGGGGCTTAAACCCAAATCTAGCCAAACCTTTTTTTCTGGGTAGGGAAAGAACCTTTCAAGATTCTGTTTGCAGTTAGTGTTCCTACTGGTGTAACATACCTTCACTTGGTGGAATTAGAATATGTCTCCAGTGGGAACAAAGACTGCAAAATAAACCTTTGTTTCTGTAAAATTGGGGAGGGCAAGAACCTTTGTTAGGTTATTACATTTGGCTATTTCTCCCTATCCCAGTGACAACTACTCCCATTTTTCTTGTCCTGTTATTACAGGCTGTCACAACAACAGGAGTTGAGGCACAGAAAGCAATAAAAACATAATAAGCATATTAACTCTTGCCAAGTCTAGCCACAGCTAAGAAAAACATTTTGGCAGCATCTTGGCTCCTTTGGCTTTCTACCTGTTGTTGCTCCTTTCTTTACTACAGCTGTGAGAGAGATCAACTACTTATTATTTCTAAGGTGACAGAGCTGTAATGGAATCTTTCTGGGTTTCATTGCAGCAGGGGACAATATGGGACAGGAACCTAGATATACTGAGTGACTTTTTGTTTTGAAGACAACCAATTCAGTTAGTATCAGTTGACGGCAGAAGGTATCACTTGAGACTGGTCATGTTGCCAGCCCTTTCAACTGTAAATATTTTTTCTCCAACTGACCTAGCTTAGTCTGGAACAGCTTTGTAAATACAGGTCAGCCCACAGGTATGTAATTACATAGTAAGGAAAGGTTACTGTGTGACAAAAGATATGATGCTTTTCGGTATTGTAATCTGAAATGACCACCTTTCCCTTTGCTGAACCTCGGATGCCATCAGCAGCCCAGATATTATAAGCACAAATGTTGGGGCTGCATCCAGCCTACTTGTGAACATTTGTGTGAACGACCATAGTAAAGATTGTTGTAAACCTTGTTTTAAAGGGATTAAAGCTAATTTATTACTGGGAATGATTTATGTGCTGCCATAACTGCATAACCAAAAATATGCAACGCATTGTACAATAGGATGAGAGAGTGCCATTCTCAATAACAGAATTACTCAGCAAACATAATATAGTCCACAGCGTTCCCCCTTACATCATATTCTGCAGCGTTCCCCATTACATCATGTTCCGCAGCGTTCCCCCTTACGTCACGGTCCACAGGTTTCCCCTTACATCATGGTCCACAGCAGTCCCTTCATATGTCCCGCCCATTCAGTGTAGTTTATCATCTCTAGTGCCTGTTTGGAAAGACATTGCAAAACCAGTAACATTTGTCCTATATTTGCAGCTTTTGGCACCATATTGTTGAAGACCAACTCCGCTCTGTGTATATGGGCAGACTTTATCAATATGTTGCCGGCAATGGAGACATCGGCTTGGCAGGGGGCCGAGGTCTTGGTGAGGGAGATCTGAGGGGAGATGTCTCGTCAAGGCTGGTGTCCAGAGTGTGGCCCTGTGAACACTGTGGAAGATTGTCATCTCAGCAGCTGATGTATGGAGTGTGACTATGAGCTGGCATACGCTCCTCCTTTCTACAGATGTCACCACATGCCCACCCCGACCCCAAGCCTACCCAAACCCGAGCACCATCTGGCCTTCTTGGGGCCCTTTACAGTGACGGAGCACCAGGGCCTGGTCACAAATGCGACCTTTACAACCCTTGCAAACCTGGTAGTTCCAACCCCAGCCCTCCCTTACTCTATCCGAAATTAAAAAAAAAGTTTTTCCCTGTAGTTTTGCTTTATATTAAACTTGCAACATAAAAGTAGTAATAGTATTTTAGTTCTTTTATTGGAGATGTACCATTAACACCTTTCCGACCATGCTATATCCAAAAGACGCCTAAAACACAAATGTCCAGTTCATACTGCCGCTGTGGGAGGAAAGAAGAGCCGTTAACCAGCAAGCCTGTCAGCACATCGTTTTTAGTGCCCTGATCATCAGTGCCCTAATTATCAGTGCAGCCCCATTATTGCCACGTATCAATACATTAGTGCATCCTCATCAGTGAAAGAAAAATGACTTATTTGCAACATTTTAAAACAAACTAAGAGAAATTTTTTTTTTTCCAAAATTGTTTGTTTAGCAAAAAATTAAATAACCAAGCGGTGATTAACCACTTGCCGACCAGCCGCTGTAGGTATTCTGCGGCAGGTCAGCTCTGTTGCGCGAAATGACGTACATGTACTTCGTCTCGTGTAGCAGTTAGTGGGGGCACGGGCGCACACGCACCAATTGGCTAGAGGGGGAGCCAATCAGCACCCACGATCGCTGCCCATGGAGACAGAACAACGATCTGCCGAAGTAAACACGGCACACCGCTGTTTTGTCAGTGATTAACATAGGGATTCTGTGTTCCTCCTATTTAGCAACACAGGTCTCTGTGTTAATCCAGTAAGTACATCCCCCCACAGTTACAGAGCATCCCCTAGGCACACATTTAACCCTTTGCTTGCCCCTGGTGTTAACCCCCTTCCTGCCAGTGTCAGTACAGTAACAGTGCATATTTTTAGTACTGATTACTGTAATAATGTCACTGGTCCCCCCCAAAAGTGTCAGGTGTCCGATCTGTCTGCCGCAATGTCGCAGTCCTGCTAAAAATCGCTGATCATCGCCATTACTAGTAATAAAATAAAATAAAAATGACGTAAATCTTTCCCCTAGTTTGTAGACGCGATAACTTTTGCGCAAACCAATCAATATACACTTTTTGGGATTTTTTTTTAACCAAAAATATGAAGCAGAATACAAATTGGCCTAAATTGATGAAAATTTTTATTTTTATTTTTTTTTATTGGGAATGTTTTATAGCAGAAAGTAAAAAAATATTGTTTTTTTTTTTTCAGAATTGTTGCTCTTTTTTTGTTTATAGTGCAAAAAATAAACCGCCGAGGTGATCAAATACCACCAAAAGAAAGCTCTATTTGTGGGAAAAAAAGGACATCAATTTTATTTGGGTACAGCGTTGCATGACCGCGCAATTGTCAGTTAAAAAAACGCATTGCCGTATCGCAAAAAATGGCCTGGTCATTAAGGGGGAAAACCTTCCGCTTAAATACTACCCAAAGAAAGCTCTATTTGTGTGAAAAAAATCTATACATATTTCATATGGGTATGGTGTTGCATGAAGGGGGTTAAAGTGCCCTAACTGGTTTAATGATATTTTACAGAAAGGACTAAATATTTTGCCTAAAATATGAAAGCTGAGCACAGTCTAAAACACAAAAGCCATACATGTTAGCTCATGACTCTCATCATAAGTTTGGAATTCAGTTTTCAATTGAATTTTAACAGTTTGAATGTTAGTATATTGGGAGATATCGTTCTCCCTTTACAACAAAACTATCATGTATAACTTATATGTCTGATATACCAAGCTTAATAAAAAGTGAAATCCGTTTCATTTATGGCGCTTTTCCACTGCATGGAACCAAACGGTTCGGCTCGCTTTTGTGCTTTTCCACTGCTGGTACCGCATGGTATGGTGTAGGAACGGTTTGGTACGGTACAGCGGCGCTTTTCCACTGCATGGAACCGAACGGTACTGCTCTTAAAAACAGTACCTACTCGATTGTGGTTCCAAGAGGTACCATACCCGGTACCATATCCCACAATCCTTTGCATGCAGTCACTACTAGCCACTGATTGGTCAGAGAATCCCACCCACCCCGTTGTTATCCCACCCACTTAACTTTAGTACTACTTTAGTGGAAAAGCAAACCATACTGTACCATACCGAACCGTTCCAACACCGTACCATGCGGTACCAGCAGTGGAAAAAGCAAACCGGGCCAAGCAGGGTCAAGTAGAGCCGAGCCGGTACTTGCAGTGGAAAAGTGCCATTAGTAAGGAAGCGCAAAAACTATTTGGAAGGTTGCCAGAGACTATTGTCTTTGCACTTAATGCTAATGTATTGAGTATGTCTATACATGTATCCTTGTGAAATTATTGTATAGTTAATGCCACATACAGTGGGGATTGGTTTTGCCATGGCCTTCACAATCTCCTGACCTCAACATAATTGAAAATCTATGGATAGACCTTAAAAGAGCAGTGCGTGACAGACAGCCCATAAATCTTAAAGAACTGGAAGACTTTTGTAAGGAAGAATGGGCAAAGATACCTCAAACAAGAATTGAAAGACTCTTGGCTGGCTACAAAAAGCGTTTACAAGCTGTGATACTTGCCAAAGGGGGCAGTACATGCTATAAATTCTGCAGGGTGCCCAAACTTTTGCAGACGCCATTTTTTTGTTTTCTGTATTTTTGAAAGTGTCAATGATGGAAAAAAAAAGCAAACTTTTGTTGATATATTATAAGAATGTCTAATCTGTAATTTGATGCCTTTTGGAGATTTTTCCATCTTTCCTTGGCTTCTTTATGCACATTAATACAAATTTTTACCTGGGGTGCCCAAACTTTCGATCCCCACTGTATATATTTCCCCATTAATATCAGCAATCTTTAAAGTAAGAAATGTTATGGCATGTAACTTTTCACATGTGACTGAGCCCGGTAATGAATTATTTATTCACTGCCAAACAAACTGCTTCCAACAAGCAAAGCTCACACTTTGCTAGGAAATATGATTTTGGAATTTTCCAAGTACTGCTGAGTATTTATATCTGATTATGCAATGGCTGGTGTGAAAAATCTCATTAATGTGCAACCTGCATAACACATGATGCTGTATCTGTTCATTGCACCCATATATTGCCTGATTTGTGAGAAGCTGTGGCTTGATTCCAGCCCTACAATACATGTAGTACCTGGGGGAGTTTAAGGTCATATAAACCTTCTTCAGACGGCTACAATAATACAACCATGTTCTCTTTGGAGGAACGTGCAATAAAGTTCTCATGGTTGTGAAGACAAATAGACTGTCTTGGCAGTTAACCCTGACTCCACTTAGCTGAGTTCAGAAATAATTTGTGATGGGTTATTGTAGTTGTAATTTGTGATGGTACTTGTCTAATGCTAGTTTTACTTTACAATTGTTGCAAAGCTTTGTGGTAGTAATAGCCTTACCTAAAAAGACCATTTATTTCAACAAAAAACATCCTTTAATATTAAATGTGAATTTACCATATTTTATATATGTGTTTTACTTGTAAAAGCCTCCCTTTTGTGGACATCCAAAAGCTGCGAGAAGATGGACACTGCCATCTATGTCAGCAGCCCCTGAAGGGCTCTCTATACCTGTGTTTACACTCTGTGTTTATACTCTGTGTTTACAACAGCTGACCGTCCTCCTCTCTCAGTGGGGAGCGATCGCTGGTGCCCCAGGAGCAATCGCGGCGCAGGTCCCATGGATCGGCATCCCCGCTGCCTAGTGGGGGCGAGAGCGCGCCGGTGGCTGTGTGCTCTCGCTGCCCAGCACCACGCGTGTGACTGATGTAGGGTTATGTAATTTTGCATAGCCGAGCCAACCTGCTACTGTAAAACTGCGGCGGGTGGTCGGCAAGTGGTTAATAACCGTTCACCTTTTATAAATTTGTTTCATGGAACATCTTTACATGCCCCGCCTGTCTATGATACAATTAATACATATATTAAATGAAAGAGGTTGCAAAAGGCTGCTCTATACCATTCCCTTATGCTCCTTACCCAGCAGCTACATAAAAGGTTATGTAGTGAGGTAAAGAGAAGGGTGGAGGATCTGGGTCAGCCCATACAGTATATAGAAAGAGGAAAGGGCTATGGTTACAGTTGTGCTCATGAGTTTACATACCCTGGCAGAATTTATGATTTTTTGGCCATTTTTCAGAGAATATGAATGATAACACAAACACTTTTCTTTCACTCGTGGTCAGTGTTTGGCTGAAGCCATTTTTATCAATCGACTTTGTTTGCTCTTTTTAAATCATAATGACAACAGAAACTACCCAAATGACCCAGATCAAAAGTTTACATACCCTGGTGATTTTGGCCTGATAACATGCACACAAGTTGACACAAAGGGGTTTGAATGGCTATTAAAGGTAACCATCCTCACCTGTGATCTGTTTGCTTGTAATTAGAGTGTGTGTATAAAAGGTCAATGCGTTTCTGGACTCCTGACAGGCCCTTGCATCTTTCATCCAGTGCTGCACTGACGTTTCTGGATTCTGATTCATGGGGAAAGCAAAAGAATTGTCAAAGGATCTGTGGGAAAAGGTAGGTAAACTGAATAAAACAGGAAAGGGATATAAAAAGATATCCAAGGAATTGAGAATGCCAATCAGCAGTGTTCAAACTCTAATCAAGAAGTGAAAAATGAGGGGTTCTGTTGAAACCAAACCACGGTCAGTAGACCAACTAAAATTTCAGCCACAACTGCCAGGAAAATTGTTCTGGACGCAAAGAAAAACCCACAAATAACTTCAGGTGAAATACAGGACTCTCTGAAAACATGTGGTGTGGCTGTTTCAAGATGCACAATAAGGAGGCACTTGAAGAAAGATGGGCTGCATGGTCGAGTCCCCAGAAGAAAGCCATTACTACGCAAATGCCACAAAGTATCCCGCTTACAATACTCCAAACAGCACAGAGACAAGCCTCAAACCTTCTGGCACAAAGGCATTTGGAGTGATGAGACCAAAATTTAGCTTTTACATTTGGAGAGGAGTAAATAAGGCCCATGATGAAACGTGCACCATTCCAACTGTGAAACACGGAGGTGGATCGCTGATGTTTTGGGGATGTGTGAGCTACAAAGGCACAGGGAATAGTCAGAATTGATGGAAAGATGAATGCAGTATGTTATCAAAAAATACTGGAGGAAAATTTGCATTCATCAGCCAAGAAGCTGCGCATGGGACGTACTTGGACATTCCAACATGACAATGATCCTAAACACAAGGCCAAGTTGACCTGTGTGTCATTGGCTACAGCAGAATAAAGTGAAGGTTCTGGAGTGGCCATTTCAGTCTCCTGACCTCAATATCATTGAGCCACTCTGTGGAGATCTCAAACGTGCAGTTCATGCAAGACAGCCCAGGAATTTACAGGAACTGGAGGCTTTTTGCCAGGAAGAATGGGCAGATTTACCATCTGAGAAGATAAAGAGCCTCCTCCACAAATACCACAAAATACTTCAAGCTGTCATTGATGTTAAAGGCGGCAATACACAGTATTAAGAACTGGGGTATGTAAACTTTTGATCAGGGTCATTTGGGTAGTTTCTTTTGTCATTATGATGTAAAAAGAGTAAACACAGTTGATTGATAATAAATGGCTTCAGCCAAATACTAACCATGAGTGAAAGAAAAGTTTTTGTGTTATCATTCATATTCTCTGAAAAATGGCAATCATAAATTCTGCCAGGGTATGTAAACTTATGATCACAACAGTATGTATGGAGGGAATTAACTCTTTCTGGAGTTGTCGCATTTTCTAGTAAGTTCAATTGCACATTGTCAGTGAATACAAATTATTTACTGCAAGTAAGCATTTAAAATTCGTAATTCATCTGTAATTTTTTTTAATTGGTGAAAGGGTCTTTTTAAAGGAACATAATTCACAGAATTCACAAACAACACCTCATCTAGAAAATCTGTGTAATTTTCTCTACAAACGTCTGAGATTACATTTCCTCATACTTTCTATTATACACAAGTCAAAGCCAGCAGTGAGATATCAGATAAATACTATGATTGCCATTCATTGAAACTCTTTGGCTGATAGCTTATCTTCTGGAGAAACTGTGGTAAACATATATAGAAAATCCTTCACAATTGATGTGTACCTTTCCCAACATCATAAGCAAATACATTATAAATAGACCGTTTATTGTGTAGTAAATTGTTTGTGAGTGCATATTTTCAGTTATTATTGGAATGGTAAACTCTGTCATTTTTAATGCGGCAAGATTTTCTCATCCTATGCGCACTTCAAAGCATGCATAGGTGTGAATGAGGAAAAAGCAATAATGAGCTCTGAGAATCTTTCTGGCTATCCTTTGACACATTCAGTTCATATTATATTATTTATTTTCACAAGTATTAAAACGGAACTCCAGCCTTACCTTCCGTCTTGCACAGTTAGGCTGGGTTTACACCTGTGTGGGCGATTGCACCTGTTCCCTCAGCCACAACCACTCACACACATTAATCCTAATGGCTGCCTCCACCCACTGGAAATTGCAGGGCAGCTTCCTGCACTAGGTAGTGGTACCACACTGCACTTGTGGTTTCATGCAGGCAGCATTTTCAAAGATGGAACAGGGAAGTTTTTCCTGCGTTTTCAGGAGGCACAGCAGCTCATTCAAATGAATAGGCTGCCATGCCGGCGCAATACGCAGTTCGCAGAGCTGCACAAGTGTGAATCTAGCCTTATGCAAGTCCCTCTCCTTTACTGATATTATTTACTTTTGTAATGCTACTCCATAGGAGTTGCTGGAAAGAAAAGGGGTAGATTATATGGGAGGTCCTCCAGCCAATTAATGAGGTTGACTCTTTCTGACTTCCTGCAGCTTCTAATAAATATGGCTATCTCCCACCCTGGATAGCCAGGCACACAATGTTCCCATACATGCTGGAGTCAGAGATCAGTCCTTACAGCTTGGTTTTTTGTATTTTATTAGGGGGATTGAACTTGGATGGGGAGAAGGTTATTATGGGATGCTCACTTGATCAACAAGTAATTCTTCACAGACACAACTATATACATCCAGTATATATACACTTCTCCTCTTCTACCTGCAGCACAGACTTTCTTGTAGATCTACATGTCCCAGGACCAGCTAGCACTGAAACATTGATCCAACATAGACTCAGTCAGATCCAGAGCAAATACCCTTTGCAAGACTTGGTGATTAGCTGTCCTATTCCCAGTGCCACCTCTACAGACACTGCCAGCCCGCCTGGCTGCAGCTGCCCTTTTCACTAGCCCTCCTCTCCACAGTCCTCCCAGACTGACTAGGCATCCATCCCAGACTGCTTGCACCCAGTCCCTTCAGGTATGCCTCTCAGTCTCCTGACTGTAACACTCACCAGCCCTCTTGGCTGTCTTCCTCCCTAGAGATTTGCCTGGCAGTGTTTTCCTGCTGTCCTCTCCTTGCTCCCCTGCCTCCTGGTCAGAATCCCCCTGTGTGTCATGAAGAGGGGTCCCTTCCGCATCTGAGCCCAGACCTAAGTTCAACCCCCCCCCAGAAAAGGGGGTTACCTTCAGAGGCCTCCAACAGCCTAACACTCCATCTCCATCTTTCACCCAAAGTCCACACTGCCCCAACTGGGCTGACCCTGAGTATTTGAGGGGGCCTGCCAACCCATCTGTTGGGGATTGGTCAGGGCCCTCCGAACACTCCAGGCAGCTCCTCGTCCTCTCCACTCCCATCCGTCTAGAATCTTCTGCATGTTTCTAGAAGTAGGGGGAGGTCTTAGAGATGCTGCCTGTGAGTCATACCAGCCTCCCTGAGTCACTCACCTGACCCAGATTAAAAAAAAAAAAAAAACAGGCTTGGCTGCCAGCCAGCCAAGCCTGAACAATTTACCTCTAACAAAAATCCTAACACTAACACTCTAGCAATTATAGGGGGTGCTAAACTTTGATTCTCACAGTGTTCATTAGAAGCTGCAGCAAGTCAGAGTCTGCCTCAATAACTGCCTGGAGGGCCTCCCATATTATCAACCTCTTTTTTCCCCATCTCTTTCCTTACTGTCCCTAGCCGGACCCTTTTATTCATTAGATTTCAGTAGACTGCAGTCTACATACTACACACTGGTATCAATCTAATAAGACATTGTTATCCTTGCAAAAATCTTCCCAAGAGAAAGTCCACTGCTTGCATCAGGGCTGAAAACCCTTGGGAGAAGTACTGAGGCAGGGTATTGTGATGTTTTCTAAAAACTATGTACATCACCCACCGGCCGCTCCCACCAGCCATGATCTGACTGCATCGTATAGAGAAGCACACAGACCCAGCAACGACATCTCTGGGTCTAAAGTAAAGGACATATGGAAACCAAAATTTTTGTTTATTATTATTTTACAGTGCCTTGCAAAAGTATTCGGCCCCCTTGAACTTTGCGACCTTTTGCCACATTTCAGGCTTCAAACATAAAGATATAAAACTGTAATTTTTTGTGAAGAATCAACAACAAGTGGGACACAATCATGAAGTGGAACGAAATGTATTGGATACTTCAAACTTTGTTAACAAATAAAAAACTGAAAAATTGGGCGTGCAAAATTATTCAGCTCCTTTATTTTCAGTGCAGCAAACTCTCTCCAGAAGTTCAGTGAGGATCTCTGAATGATCTAATGTTGACCTAAATGACTAATGATGATAAATAGAATCCACCTGTGTGTAATCAAGTCTCCATATAAATGCACCTGCACTGTGATAGTCTCAGAGGTCCGTTTACAGCGCAGAGAGCATCATGAAGAACAAGGAACACACCAGGCAGGTCCGAGATACTGTTGTGGAGAAGTTTAAAGCCAGATTTGGATACAAAAAGATTTCCCAAGCTTTAAACATCCCAAGGAGCACTGTGCAAGCGATAATATTGAATAGAAGACTGATCAGAGATGCAGCCAAGAGGCCCATGATCACTCTGGATGAACTGCAGAGATCTACAGCTGAGGTGGGAGACTCTGTCCATAGGACAACAATCAGTTGTATACTGCACAAATCTGGCCTTTATGGAAGAGTGGCATGAAGAAAGCCATTTCTTAAAGATATCCATAAAAAAGTGTCGTTTAAAGTTTGCCACAAGCCACCTGGGAGACACACCAAACATGTGGAAGAAGGTGCTCTGGTCAGATGAAACCAAAATCAAACTTTTTGGCAACAATGCAAAAGGTTATGTTTGGCGTAAAAGCAACACAGCTCATCACCCTGAACACACCATCCCCACTGTCAAACATGGTGGTGGCAGCATCATGGTTTGGGCCTGCTTTTCTTCAGCAGGGACAGGGAAGATGGTAAAATTGATGGGAAGATGGATGTAGCCAAATACAGGACCATTCTGGAAGAAAACCCGATGGAGTCTGCAAAAGACCTGAGACCGGGAGGGAGATTTGTCTTCCAACAAGACAATGATCCAAAACATAAAGCAAAATCTACAATGGAATGGTTCACAAATAAACATATCCAGGTGTTAGAATGGCCAAGTCAAAGTCCAGACCTGAATCCAATCGAGAATCTGTGGAAACAACTGAAAACTGCTGTTCACAAACGCTCTCCATCCAACCTCACTGAGCTCGAGCTGTTTTGCAAGGAGGAATGGGCAAAAATTTCAGTCTCTCGATGTGCAAAACTGATAGAGACATACCCCAAGCGACTTACAGCTGTAATCACAGCAAAAGGTGGCGCTACAAAGTATTAATTTAAGGGGGCTGAATAATTTTGCACGCCCAATTTTTCAGTTTTTTATTTGTTAAAAAAGTTTGAAATATCCAATAAATTTCGTTCCACTTCATTAATGTGTCCCACTTGTTGTTGATTCTTCACAAAAAATACAGTTTTATATCTTTATGTTTGAAGCCTGAAATGTGGTAAATGGTCGCAAAGTTCAAGGGGGCTGAATACTTTCACAAGGCACTGTATAAGCATGCTTTGAGTGGGGGGGGGGGGGGGTTGAGGAACCAAGGACGGCAAAATATAAGCAGATCAAGTTCATCTTTAAATGATAGTCATTAAATAGATCTTAGTCAACACCACTGAAAAATGGTATGGCAACAAGACAGCAGGAAATCTCTTGTTCCCTTTCCTGCAGTCTCCACTGGGCACTGGTCTCCATTCCCAGCGTGATCATTTCGTGATTTTTGAATCTATACCCAAAAGACTCCCTACTAATAAAGAGAACTCTACTCCAATGTGACTTGTGTATAAGCAGGCAAAAAGGATACTTTTTGGCTTGCCATGAAAGCATCATGTCAGTAGAAAATGTAAATTATCTATACTGTTTTCATGAAACTTGTAATGTAAGACCAAGAACAATATCATTAACTTTATTTAGATCTTATAAGCCTACCTTGTTGTCTAAGGCCACATTTACACCTAAATGTTTTAGTATGGTGCGTTAGAAAAATCCTCCTTGCTGCATCTATGGCGTGGTTTCTTGCAAAGCGCATGTTCCATAAAAATGAATGATATTGTTTGTAAAATGTGCCTAAAATGCACATCTATGCTAATGCAATGCAGAAAAAAAAGATATGAATGTAGCCTTAAAATAGCTTTGTGACATTTACCATCAAAAGGGACCAGGCTGGGTAAAGCATTCCTTTTATCAATATGAGTTTTCTACTTAAAATATAACATTTATGGACATTTAGTGCCTTGAAAAAGTATTTTTCTTGAAATATTTGCACATTTTGTCATGGTACAACCAAAAAAATGTATTTTATTGGGATTTTATGTGATCGTCCAACACAAAGTGGCAAATAATTGTGAACTGGAAGGATAGTGACAAATGGTTCTAAAAATTTTTTGAACATAAATATCTGAAAACTGTGGCGTGCATTTGTATTCAGCCCCCTTTACACTGATACCCCTCACTAAAATCTAGTGGAACCAATTGCTTTTGCCTTCAGAAGTCACCTAATTAGTAAAAGGAGTCCACCTGTGTGTAATTTAATCTCAGTATAAATACAGATTTCTGAGAAGCCCTCAGAGGTTTGTTAGAGATCCTTAGTGAACAAATAGCATAATGAAAGCCAAGGAACACACTAGACAGGTCAGGGATAAAGTTGAGGAGAAGTTTAAAGCAGGGTAGGTTATAAAAAAATATCCGTAACTATTACCAAAAAAGTTCTGGCGCTACTCCAAGATGATGGAGTCCTGGAATGTCCCTTCACAGAGAATACATAAAAACCTGTAAAGTTCATGTGTTGAAGATGTATGGGAATAGCAACACTGTTCGCCCAATTCCTGATGTAAGACAGCATAGAACATGTAATGGAAATTAGATATAGGAGATGGCGCTCAGTGTGCATATAGTAACAAACCCTAATGTGGACTTAGATGGATAGTCTCATAAACACTTTATTGTGATGATCCAAGGGTAAAGCATATTGTGAATAAAACAAGGTCAGTCCTACCGCCCCTTGTAGCCTCTGGACATTCACACCGATGGTAATGGAATCCTGTAGGAGACCGGTGGATAATGTTAGGAGCCGGTTGTCAGATGGGGTCACAGGCAGGAGAGCTCAGTTGGTCTGATGTGCGGCCGCTTCCTCAGACCTGAGCTTCTGTGTCACACTCCCTCGGCACCCGACAAGAGCCTCGGAAGTCGCGCTTTGATGACGTCACTGCACGGGACCGAAGATCCACAGCCAGCCGGCTTAGAGGGATACTAGGATGTCAGCACGGATGGGGGACTGGTTGAGTTTGTTTCTGAAGAGCCTCCCGATCGCCACAACGACATGTTTCGCTACAATAGTAACTTTATCAAGTTGTGGCAAGAGGCGATCGGGGGCTCTATAAAGCCGAAAAATGGGCGGGGTTAGGCACAATGACCAATAAACTGACCCCAAGCAGCTGAATCAGAAAAAGCATTAAAAGATCAATGAATAAATAAAAAAATGGAAAAAGTGGGAGTAAAGGTGTAAAAAAATCGGGAAAAAGGTGAAAAAATTAAAAAAAAATTAAAAAAAATAAATAATAATTGAAAAACAATGAGCATGTAATAAATAAAAAGTATATAGATGAAAGAGCATATATAACGGTATATTGAAGGTCCAGAATGCTACAGGGGGCTAACAAGAATTAGTATATCACAACTAAATGTATACGGTTATAATACCTTTGTTGATATACATGGAACGATCTAAAAATTGATAAGATAATAAATATGTGTAAATCAATAAAAATGTATATCTATATGATATTTATCTATAAAAAAATATATATATATATATAAAATATATATATATATATATATATATATATATTAAAATTAACCCGTAAGCACCTGAATCTCCATAGGTCGGCAGGCTTAAGATTAGGACATCATTATACCAGAATAAATATTACTTTAAAACATTTAAATTCTAAAATGCATCAGATAAGGCGATTTACTTCTAATTCCTCGTTGAGGCCTTGAGGCGCTAGACAATTACATTTATAAATCCAGTATGTTTCTCTCTTGCATAGCAGAGAGAAACGTTCGTTCTCCGTTAGTGTTCCTTTCGGGATGCTTTCTATCGCCATAACTTCAAGTTTTTTGAAGTCTTTATTGTGATATTTTGAAAAGTGACGTGGGACGCTGTGCTTGTCACATCCCTTGTGGATGAACCGGCGGTGTTCCCCTATTCTTTTTCGTAATGTCCGCATGGTGCGTCCCACATAGATCAACTTGCATGGACATCTAAGCACATATATGACGAATTCAGTCGAACATGTGATAAATTGTTTTATGTGGAAAATATCGTCCCTATTTTGAATAACAGTACATGCTTGTACTACCATCTGGCATGTTAAGCAACCACGTTTTTTACATTGATAAGTGCCTATGCGGTTGTCAAAATAAAACCTAATATCGTTAGAGGCACGGGCCTGGACCTTTAATTTGCTGGGGGCTATAATATTCTTAATTGTGCGCGCTTTTTTAAAAGTGACTTGTGGTGCGGTAGGTAAGATAGGACCTAATCTACTATCAAGTTGAAGAATATTAAAGTGCCTCTTGATAATATGTGAGATCGCCCTGTATTGGTCATTGTAACCAGTAATGAACCTTATGCTATTCGTATTGCTAACTTGGTTCCTTTTGTGAGTGAGTTCAGGCTCCAAATTAGCTTTGAAAGCCTCCTCGACAAGAGGTAAGGGGAACCCCTTGTCCAGGAAGCACTCTTTCATTTTGGTTCCCTGGTCACAATAATCTGCCCTTTTCGAACAGTTACGGCGAAGTCTATGAAACTGACCACCTGGGATATTTCGTTTCCATGCAGGGTGATGGCAACTCGCATAGTGTAAATATGAATTCCCACTGGTAGGCTTAGAGTGCTTCCTACTAATGATGTTTGGGCCTTCATGGGAAAATACAATATCTAGGAACACCAAATCACTAGGGTCGATGACCGATGTAAAGGATAACCCCAGTGAGTTGGCATTACAATGTTCTACGAAGGCCCTAAAAGTCTCCATGCCACCACTCCAGATGAGAATGACATCATCAATATATCGTCCGTAGAAGACGACATATTGGGCATAAGGGTTATTTTTCCAAATGTAGTACTCTTCCCATAGGCCCATGGTTAGATTGGCATATACCGGAGCAAAATTGGCTCCCATGGCGGTACCCTTTAATTGTAGGTAAAATTGGTTCAGAAATGAAAAGTAATTATGCCGCAGGCAGAACTCGATACAGTCCACAATAAATATGGACTGTAGGGAGTTGAATGAGCCAGACTGACTTAGGAAGTGTGTGATGGCCTGAAGTCCCACTTTGTGTGGTATTGACGTATAGAGTGATGTGACGTCGAGAGAGGCCCACATATAGTTAGCCTCCCAAGTGTAGGACTTGAGGGCTTCCAGAACTTGTGAGGAATCTCTAATATAAGAGGGTAGTTCACACACTAAAGGTTGAAGAAAGAAGTCTAGGTATTTAGCAATACCACTCGTAAAGCTATTGGTACTCGCCACAATCGGTCTTCCTGGTGGCTGTGTCAAGGATTTATGTACCTTTGGTAGGTGGTAAAAATACGGAGTACTGACTTCTCTTGGGAGCAAAAATTGTTTCTCTTTATCATTAATGACTCCTTGGTGCCACGCTTTCTCGACCATGGATCTAAGCTCTAGTTGATATTTGGGAAGTGGGTCACAAGATAATTTAGTATAGGTCTCTGTGTCAGATAGTAAGCGATTGGCCTCACTGAGGTAGTCTGTTCTGTTCTGGACAACCAGACTACCTCCCTTATCTGCCTGTTTCACTATGATCTCATCATTGTTTGTTAAAGCGGAGTTCCACCCTGGATTTTTTTTTTTTTTTTTAATACCCCCGGGACAGTCAGGGCTAGTGCATTCCACAATGGCTAGCCTCTGATCTGTCCCGGGTTGCACTTACCTGTTAGGACAAATACTTACCTTGCAAACGTCTTGTCCAGCGCTGCCATCTCAGATGTGGGCAGCTTGAAGCCAGCGCGTCCTCTTCGGCGTCTTCTTCCGCCTTCTTTGGTCCCACGATGCTCTGCGCCGGCCCCGACGTCACTTCCGGGTCGCGCGCGTTATCCCATCACAGCTTCTGGGCATGCCCAGAAGCTGTTTAGAAGGGGATGACTCGCGCGACCCGGAACTGACGTCGGGGCCGGTGCAGGCGCAATGATTCCTGGGAGCTATGACGTCCAGCTCCCAGGAATCATTGCAGAGCCAGGAAGTGACGACGGGCCGCGGCCGAGGAAGGAGGAAGAAGGAAGTAAGGTAAGTATATTTTCTTCGCTACGAGGTAAGTAAAAAAAAAAAAAATATGCGATTATCCATTTCTTTTTCAGGTGACCCGGAGCGAGAAGATGGAGGTAAGTATAAAAATAGGGTGGAACTCCACTTTAACACCTTTAGCGCAACCTTTTCTTCTTTACTCAGATTACTCCGGAAAGAGTCCCTCGGGGATTTACAGAGTTTAATAAAATCCCTGTAAACCGCCTGGTAATAAGTTTCAATGTAGGGACCCTTTGAATGGACTGGGTTAAAGGATGAGCTTGGCCTAAAGCTACTGTGACGTACCTCAGGGTCAGTCAATAAAAGTTCTGATATTTCTAAACCAGAGTTATCTATCTACAGATCTTCCAATATTTGTAGGGCTTCCTCATCTGATGTAATAGGATAGCCAGTTCCAATCAGCTGGGGTTCATCAACCCCAGCTTGATTGGAAGGTGGCTCATTCGTTTGGTTGGTGGCAAAATGTCTTTTTAATGTTAACTGGCGAATAAATCTGTTTAAGTCCTTAAACAAATGAAATTCGTTGGGACCTATCGATGGTGAGAAACCTAAACCTTTCTTAAGAAGAGACGTCTCTATTTCAGTCAGTACATGGGACGATAAGTTGTAAATCTTGATAGTACCGTGATCTATATTGACTCTATTCTTTCTTTCTTGTTGTTCCCTAATTCGAGATCCTCCTCTTCTACCTCTTCTATTTTTCTTTTTTCTTTTGGGGCTCCCCTTGGAGCCCATACTTGAAAATCCGATCCCTCATTATTGCTCTCAGAGCTAGGTAAGGCATCCATAATGATATTACTTATAAATTTGGGTCGCCCACTTTCCTTAATAAAACCGTCTAGATCCCTGGCTAATGGGCTATACCGGTTTTGAATGGGTATGGAAATGCTAATGTTATTATTCTTGGGGGAAGCGGGAATGATGGTTATAGTTGCTGATGGAGGATCTTGGGAAGATAAATTACTACCAGCTTCATTAGTTAAACCCCTAGATTCAGGGGTTTCCAACGCCGCTGATGTAATTTTAGGATCCAATTGTTGCCCTAGATGGGAGGAATATTGAGATGATAAGGGACCTTTGGGGGGATCCCTTTTATATTTATTAGGTATTTTCTTATTTTTATTTTTGTTTGATTTGTTACCCTTCTCAGATTTGTAAGCAGGGGGTTTATCATTATTAGTACGAGTATCTAAACTCTTATTCCTTGCCTTTTTTACTTTTTGCTCCTTCCACTCAAAAATTCGGTTCGTCTTGTAATCTAATATGTCACGTTCTAATTTCTTGGTTTTGACGTATACTAGATTGTCCTCGTGGCGCTTAATATTATCTTCCAATATACTGAACCACTTATTGTATAAGCAAGAGGATTCAAACTTTTTCATTGCAGTGGTCCTGTCTAGGACTATTTGTTGGGCCAACTGCAATTTTCTCTCTCTTTGCTGGATTATTAATTTAATCCATTTTGTGGTACAGAACTCCGCTAAGTAGCGCCATTCCTTGGTCAAATCCTCATCTAAAAAACTACATTGTTTTTTAATTCTCAATCCTCTCGGAGTAATGCCTAATTCTATATATTTTGTGAGGAATGATAAATCCCACCATTGGGTATTCTCATATTGTCTCGCCTGTTGTAATTTGAAAAAAGTTTGTCGCATTTCGACCTCAAATGCTTCGGTATGTGGGGGTGACTTGTGTGTAGATTGGGATATCTCCGTTCCATCCTCCACCACACCGGCTCTGATTTCATTTGAGGTAGAAATGACCCGTTCAAAAATAGCCTGCAAACGTACTGACCTATTGGTCGCCATATTACTTGCTGATATGATTTATATGAAAAAAAAAAAAAAGGGGGGGGAGAAAAATACAAAATTAAAAATTAAATAATAATAATAATCTGAATATAGCACTACAAATTGCTTGTGGGAGACTCCAAATTGACCTTATGGATCATTGAAGATGCATGTGACTATACCCTAAAATGGCATGCAGTAGGTCCATGGGGTAATGTGCTCTGGGGACCAGGAGATCCAAAAGAAAGCTGCCAAAGAACAAAACGTATGTCCAAACTGTAAACCCGTAACTATTACCAAAAAAGTTCTGGCGCTACTCCAAGATGATGGAGTCCTGGAATGTCCCTTCACAGAGAATACATAAAAACCTGTAAAGTTCATGTGTTGAAGATGTATGGGAATAGCAACACTGTTCGCCCAATTCCTGATGTAAGACAGCATAGAACATGTAATGGAAATTAGATATAGGAGATGGCGCTCAGTGTGCATATAGTAACAAACCCCAATGTGGACTTAGATGGATAGTCTCATAAACACTTTATTGTGATGATCCAAGGGTAAAGCATATTGTGAATAAAACAAGGTCAGTCCTACCGCCCCTTGTAGCCTCTGGACATTCACACCGATGGTAATGGAATCCTGTAGGAGACCGGTGGATAATGTTAGGAGCCGGTTGTCAGATGGGGTCACAGGCAGGAGAGCTCGGTTGGTCTGATGTGCGGCCGCTTCCTCAGACCTGAGCTTCTGTGTCACACTCCCTCGGCACCCGACAAGAGCCTCGGAAGTCGCGCTTTGATGACGTCACTGCACGGGACCGAAGATCCACAGCCAGCCGGCTTAGAGGGATACTAGGATGTCAGCACGGATGGGGGACTGGTTGAGTTTGTTTCTGAAGAGCCTCCCGATCGCCACAACGACATGTTTCGCTACAATAGTAGCTTTATCAAGTTGTGGCAAGAGGCGATCGGGGGCTCTATAAAGCCGAAAAATGGGCGGGGTTAGGCACAATGGCCAATAAACTGACCCCAAGCAGCTGAATCAGAAAAAGCATTAAAAGATCAATGAATAAATAAAAAAATGGAAAAAGGGGGGAGTAAAGGTGTAAAAAAATCGGGAAAAAGGTGAAAAAATTAAAAAAAATTAAAAAAAATAAATAATAATTGAAAAACAATGAGCATGTAATAAATAAAAAGTATATAGATGAAAGAGCATATATAACGGTATATTGAAGGTCCAGAATGCTACAGGGGGCTAACAAGAATTAGTATATCACAACTAAATGTATACGGTTATAATACCTTTGTTGATATACATGGAACGATCTAAAAATTGATAAGATAATAAATATGTGTAAATCAATAAAAATGTATATTTATATGATATTTATCTATAAAAAAATATATATATATATATAAAATTAACCCGTAAGCACCTGAATCTCCATAGGTCGGCAGGCTTAAGATTAGGACATCATTATACCAGAATAAATATTACTTTAAAACATTTGGATGCCTTACCTAGCTCTGAGAGCAATAATGAGGGATCGGATTTTCAAGTATGGGCTCCAAGGGGAGCCCCAAAAGAAAAAAGAAAAATAGAAGAGGTAGAAGAGGAGGATCTCGAATTAGGGAACAACAAGAAAGAAAGAATAGAGTCAATATAGATCACGGTACTATCAAGATTTATAACTTATCGTCCCATGTACTGACTGAAATAGAGACGTCTCTTCTTAAGAAAGGTTTAGGTTTCTCACCATCGATAGGTCCCAACGAATTTCATTTGTTTAAGGACTTAAACAGATTTATTCGCCAGTTAACATTAAAAAGACATTTTGCCACCAACCAAACGAATGAGCCACCTTCCAATCAAGCTGGGGTTGATGAACCCCAGCTGATTGGAACTGGCTATCCTATTACATCAGATGAGGAAGCCCTACAAATATTGGAAGATCTGTGGATAGATAACTCTGGTTTAGAAATATCAGAACTTTTATTGACTGACCCTGAGGTACGTCACAGTAGCTTTAGGCCAAGCTCATCCTTTAACCCAGTGCATTCAAAGGGTCCCTACATTGAAACTTATTACCAGGCGGTTTACAGGGATTTTATTAAACTCTGTAAATCCCCGAGGGACTCTTTCCGGAGTAATCTGAGTAAAGAAGAAAAGGTTGCGCTAAAGGTGTTAAAGTGGAGTTCCACCCTATTTTTATACTTACCTCCATCTTCTCGCTCCGGGTCACCTGAAAAAGAAATGGATAATCGCATATTTTTTTTTTTTTACTTACCTCGTAGCGAAGAAAATATACTTACCTTACTTCCTTCTTCCTCCTTCCTCGGCCGCGGCCCGTCGTCACTTCCTGGCTCTGCAATGATTCCTGGGAGCTGGACGTCATAGCTCCCAGGAATCATTGCGCCTGCACCGGCCCCGACGTCAGTTCCGGGTCGCGCGCGTCATCCCCTTCTAAACAGCTTCTGGGCATGCCCGGAAGTGACGTCGGGGCCGGCGCAGAGCATCGTGGGACCAAAGAAGGCGGAAGAAGATGCCGAAGAGGACGCGCTGGCTTCAAGCTGCCCACATCTGAGATGGCAGCGCTGGACAAGACGTTTGCAAGGTAAGTATTTGTCCTAACAGGTAAGTGCAACCCGGGACAGATCAGAGGCTAGCCATTGTGGAATGCACTAGCCCTGACTGTCCCGGGGGTATTAAAAAAAAAAAAAAAAAAAATCCAGGGTGGAACTCCGCTTTAACAAACAATGATGAGATCATAGTGAAACAGGCAGATAAGGGAGGTAGTCTGGTTGTCCAGAACAGAACAGACTACCTCAGTGAGGCCAATCGCTTACTATCTGACACAGAGACCTATACTAAATTATCTTGTGACCCACTTCCCAAATATCAACTAGAGCTTAGATCCATGGTCGAGAAAGCGTGGCACCAAGGAGTCATTAATGATAAAGAGAAACAATTTTTGCTCCCAAGAGAAGTCAGTACTCCGTATTTTTACCACCTACCAAAGGTACATAAATCCTTGACACAGCCACCAGGAAGACCGATTGTGGCGAGTACCAATAGCTTTACGAGTGGTATTGCTAAATACCTAGACTTCTTTCTTCAACCTTTAGTGTGTGAACTACCCTCTTATATTAGAGATTCCTCACAAGTTCTGGAAGCCCTCAAGTCCTACACTTGGGAGGCTAACTATATGTGGGCCTCTCTCGACGTCACATCACTCTATACGTCAATACCACACAAAGTGGGACTTCAGGCCATCACACACTTCCTAAGTCAGTCTGGCTCATTCAACTCCCTACAGTCCATATTTATTGTGGACTGTATCGAGTTCTGCCTGCGGCATAATTACTTTTCATTTCTGAACCAATTTTACCTACAATTAAAGGGTACCGCCATGGGAGCCAATTTTGCTCCGGTATATGCCAATCTAACCATGGGCCTATGGGAAGAGTACTACATTTGGAAAAATAACCCTTATGCCCAATATGTCGTCTTCTACGGACGATATATTGATGATGTCATTCTCATCTGGAGTGGTGGCATGGAGACTTTTAGGGCCTTCGTAGAACATTGTAATGCCAACTCACTGGGGTTATCCTTTACATCGGTCATCGACCCTAGTGATTTGGTGTTCCTAGATCTTGTACTTTCCCATGAAGGCCCAAACATCATTAGTAGGAAGCACTCTAAGCCTACCAGTGGGAATTCATATTTACACTATGCGAGTTGCCATCACCCTGCATGGAAACGAAATATCCCAGGTGGTCAGTTTCATAGACTTCGCCGTAACTGTTCGAAAAGGGCAGATTATTGTGACCAGGGAACCAAAATGAAAGAGTGCTTCCTGGACAAGGGGTTCCCCTTACCTCTTGTCGAGGAGGCTTTCAAAGCTCATTTGGAGCCTGAACTAACTCACAAAAGGAACCAAGTTAGCAATACGAATAGCATAAGGTTCATTACTGGTTACAATGACCAATACAGGGCGATCTCACATATTATCAAGAGGCACTTTAATATTCTTCAACTTGATAGTAGATTAGGTCCTATCTTACCTACCGCACCACAAGTCACTTTTAAAAAAGCGCGCACAATTAAGAATATTATAGCCCCCAGCAAATTAAAGGTCCAGGCCCGTGCCTCTAACGATATTAGGTTTTATTTTAACAACCGCATAGGCACTTATCAATGTAAAAAACGTGGTTGCTTAACATGCCAGATGGTAGTACAAGCATGTACTGTTATTCAAAATAGGGACGATATTTTCCACATAAAACAATTTATCACATGTTCGACTGAATTCGTCATATATGTGCTTAGATGTCCATGCAAGTTGATCTATGTGGGACGCACCATGCGGACATTACGAAAAAGAATAGGGGAACACCGCCGGTTCATCCACAAGGGATGTGACAAGCACAGCGTCCCACGTCACTTTTCAAAATATCACAATAAAGACTTCAAAAAACTTGAAGTTATGGCGATAGAAAGCATCCCGAAAGGAACACTAACGGAGAACGAACGTTTCTCTCTGCTATGCAAGAGAGAAACATACTGGATTTATAAATTTAATTGTCTAGCGCCTCAAGGCCTCAACAAGGAATTAGAAGTAAATCGCCTTATCTGATGCATTTTAGAATTTAAATGTTTTAAAGTAATATTTATTCTGGTATAATGATGTCCTAATCTTAAGCCTGCCGACCTATGGAGATTCAGGTGCTTACGGGTTAATTTTAATATATATATATATATATATATATATATATATATATATATATTTTTTATATATATATATATATATATTTTTATAGATAAATATCATATAGATATACATTTTTATTGATTTACACATATTTATTATCTTATCAATTTTTAGATCGTTCCATGTATATCAACAAAGGTATTATAACCGTATACATTTAGTTGTGATATACTAATTCTTGTTAGCCCCCTGTAGCATTCTGGACCTTCAATATACCGTTATATATGCTCTTTCATCTATATACTTTTTATTTATTACATGCTCATTGTTTTTCAATTATTATTTATTTTTTTTAATTTTTTTTAATTTTTTCACCTTTTTCCCGATTTTTTTACACCTTTACTCCCCCCTTTTTCCATTTTTTTATTTATTCATTGATCTTTTAATGCTTTTTCTGATTCAGCTGCTTGGGGTCAGTTTATTGGCCATTGTGCCTAACCCCGCCCATTTTTCGGCTTTATAGAGCCCCCGATCGCCTCTTGCCACAACTTGATAAAGCTACTATTGTAGCGAAACATGTCGTTGTAGCGATCGGGAGGCTCTTCAGAAACAAACTCAACCAGTCCCCCATCCGTGCTGACATCCTAGTATCCCTCTAAGCCGGCTGGCTGTGGATCTTCGGTCCCGTGCAGTGACGTCATCAAAGCGCGACTTCCGAGGCTCTTGTCGGGTGCCGAGGGAGTGTGACACAGAAGCTCAGGTCTGAGGAAGCGGCCGCACATCAGACCAACCGAGCTCTCCTGCCTGTGACACCATCTGACAACCGGCTCCTAACATTATCCACCGGTCTCCTACAGGATTCCATTACCATCGGTGTGAATGTCCAGAGGCTACAAGGGGCGGTAGGACTGACCTTGTTTTATTCACAATATGCTTTACCCTTGGATCATCACAATAAAGTGTTTATGAGACTATCCATCTAAGTCCACATTGGGGTTTGTTACTATATGCACACTGAGCGCCATCTCCTATATCTAATTTCCTATAAAAAAATATCCCAAGCTCTGAATATATCACAGAGCAGTGTTCAATCCATCATCCCAAAATAGAAAGAGTATGGCACAACTGCAAACCTACCAAAACATGGCCGTCCATCTAAACCAACAGGCCAGACAAGGAGAGCATTAGTCAGAGAAACAGCCAAGAGGCCCATATTAACTCTGGAGAGGCTGCAAAGATCCACAGCTCAGGTGGGAGAATCTGTCCACAGGACAACTATTAGTCGTGCACTCCACAATTTGGGCCTTTATAGAAGAGTGACAAGAAGAAAGTCATTGTTGAAAGAAAACCACAAGAAGTTCTGTTTTCAGTTTGCGAGAAGCCATGTGGGGGGCACAGAAAACGTGGAAGAAGGTGCTCTGGTCAGATGAGACCAAAATTTAACTTTTAGGCCTAAAAGCAAAATGCTATGTGTGGCAGAAAACTAGCACTGCATGTCACCCTGAACACACTATCCCCACTGTGAAACATGGTGGTGGTAGCATCATGTTGTGGGGATGCTTTTTTTCAGCATGGACAGGGAAGCTGGTCAGAGTTGATTGGAAGATGGATGGAGCCAAATTCAGGGCAATCTTAGAAGAAAACCTGTTAGAGTCTGCAAAAGACTTGCAAAGAAGAAAAGAGTTACACCCATTAAGACTTGCAGCTGTAATTGCAGCAAAAGGTGGTTCTGCAAAGTATTGGCTCATGGGGGCTGAATACAAATGCACACCACACTTTTTAGGTATTTATTTGAAAATTTATCATTTTCCTTTCATTTCACAATTATGTGCCACTTTGTGTTGATCTATCACATAAAATCCCAATAAAATACATTTACATTTTTGGTTGTAACATGACAAAATATGGAAAATTTTAAAGGGTATGAATACTTTTTCAAGGCACTGTATACAGTATATGACATTGTACTTTAAAGTTGAATCTTTAAAAGATATAAAAAACACAACTTAATGCAGTTCTATGAATAATGAAATGTATTTTTAAACGTAAGCAGTGTAAGTACCTTATTTTTATCTAGTATCAGCCTCTTGCAGTTCCTCTATAATAGAATTGGAATGTGATAGGAAAAAATAAAGAGCAAATCAGTTCCCATGCTGAGCAGAAGCATGCTGATAGGAGGAGAAAGCAGAGTAAGAGAGAGATGACTTCATCACCAAGCTACTTCTTTTCATTGACCTGGGCTCAGAGGAAGTGGGTTGAACAATGCCAGCTATCAGACTGAGTACATTTAGCAGCAGAGAAAAGGACTGTGGGGAAATCTCTCTAAAACAATGGTTTCAATTTTATCTTTTTTTGGGCTATTCATTCTTATCTTGTCATATTTGGCTGGAGTTCTGCTTCAAAAGAGTTTTTTTATTTCAGTAAAGAAAAAGACATACTCTTCTGGCTCCCCATTATCAATTTAAAGAAAAAATATTGTCAGAACGTTAAAACCCTTGCCTAATCCCACAGGGGGCCCAATGCACATAGCACTTGGTTCCATTCAAATCTTTGAGGTGGTTGCTGAGCAGCATGCTTGGACAGCTCACCTCCTCACGCCTTCTCTGAAAGATGACAGTCAGAACATCTGTTCTATTAGAAATAGACCATAGAGAGTATGAATCTCCCCATTGGTGACACAGATAATAATAAAAACCTAGCCCTCCTTCATTAGGCCTTACTTTCTTTAACCAGTTCACAACCGCCCCACTTACATTTACTGTGGTAGGTTGGCCGCTCTGCGCAGAAACACGTACCTCTACGTGATCCTGCACTTCCGGTCTGGGGCGTGCATGCATGCTGCCGGTGACTCTCTCCTGCTGTGTCCAAACATGATGTCCGTCGTGACCCGCTGATCGTTTGGAAGAGAAGCAGAATGGCGGACTGCTGTTCGGTCAGTAGGGAAGGTAGTGGTCCTGTGTTTCTGCAATGCAGGAAAGTTGATCTCTGCCTTCCCATAGTACAAGCAGCCCCCAAACAGTAAGCAAGCACATTTTAGGCACACATGTAACCCTTTAACCAGTTGATGGCCGCCCGCCGCAGATGTACTGCGGCAGGCAGCCGCTCCCAGGCAAATCGCCGTACATGTACGGCGCTCGCTCTCAGGAGTCTAGGGGGCAAGTGCGCGCTGCCGCCCACATGCTCCGGCCCCCGCTCCTCACCTGGGAAGCCGATGCGTGTTTCAGGAGGCTCCGATTGCCGCCTGACACTCTCGATCGTTCCCTGCTGAGAGAGAAGGATGGGCAGCTATTGAAAACACAGCCAACCCTCCTTCTCCCTGGGATGATCACAGAGCTCATGTGATCCTGCTATATAGGATCACATGTCTCTGTGGTCATCTCAGAAGCCACGCCCCCCCCCACAGTTAGAATCACTCCCTTAGGCTTACATTTAACCCCTTGATCACCTACAGGGTTAACTCCTTCCCTGCCAAAGGCATTATTACAGCAACAGTGCATATTTGTAGCACTGATTACTGTAGTAATGTCACTGATACCCCCAAAAGTGTCAAAAAATGTCAGTTCGGGGTCCGATCTGTCTGCCGCAATGTCGCAGTCCCACAAAAAAAATCGCAGACTGCCGCCATTACTGGTAAAAAAAATATAAATAACATAAATCTTTCCCGTAGTTAGTAGACGCAATAACTTTTGCGCAAACCAATCAAAATTTTTTTTACCAAAAATATGTAGCAAAAAACAAATTGGCCTAAAGTAAAAAAATTTTTGCATTTTTTTTGGTAATGTCATAAAGCAGATTGTGAAAAATATTGTTTTTTCTTTTCAAAATCGCACATTTTTGTTTATAGCACAAAAAATAAAAATCACACATGTGATCAAATACCACCAAAAGAAAGTTCTATTTGTGAGGAAAAAAGTTGAAGTATTGCAGTTGCCGAATCGCAAAATAGGGCCTGGTCGGGAAGGGGGCAAATCCTTCCGTTCTTAAAGTGGTTAATTGCCCCTGATGTTAACCCCTACCCTGGAAGGAAGAGCGGAGACATCCCTGGTGTCGAACATCCACAGAGTCCTATGGTGGTATGAGAGAGACAACCTCAGTCTGGGCTACCGCTAGGCCATGCCCCCAACGCGTTTCACTCTGCCCCCGGTTTCATAGCAGAAAGTAAAACATATTGTTTTTTTTTTTTTTTCAAAATTGTCTGTCTTTTTTCAATTATAGCGCAAAAACTAAACACCACAGAGGTGATCAAAAAGAAAGCACTATCTGTGGGAAAAAAAGGACATCAATTATATTTGGGTACAGTGTCGCAGGACCGCACAATTGTCAGTTAAGTAACGCAGTGCTGTTTCGCAAAAAATGGTCTAGTCCTGAAGGGGGGTAAATCTGGAGCTGAAGTGGTTAAGAAAGCCCTTCTCCACTCCGTTGGGCTCTATCCACTTAAACAAAAAAGTTTATCTTTTGATACTTTGGGCTTTATGCACACGGACGCCTGGGGCCATACAATGTCAGCTTTGGGTGTAATTCCCCACCTGGGAGCCACAAGTGCTGTGTGCAGCCGCTCACAGAAATCAGAAGCTGAACACAGGTATAATCTTGTAATTACGTAAACACAGGCATGCATTTAGACATGCACCCCTCGAACACACGCAGTCTGTGTCCTGGGTCATACGTCTGTACACATTCACCTTTAGGCACATACCTTCATAAACACAAATACTGCCACTGATTTCTATGGGTGACTGTACGCAGCACCTGTAGCTCCCAAATTTTAGGTTGTATTGCTCGAAGGTTTCAAAGTGAAAAAGAGATTAAATTTGTAGTTCGTTCTCCTTAGCATGACAGATATCCTAAAAACAACAAATAATCCTGAGTAAATCCCGTCTGCAGTGTACACCGGCCCATAAGAAAGATACATCAGAGTTTAGATTGCCCTGCTACCATCATGCACTGTTTGTATTGCCAGTAAAAAAGCCAGCAAAGTGAGAACCAGCTTGGAGCATCTCTTATATTAACAGACAAATGTTTACCTTATTACCACATACACTACAGCATTCACTGTAAAAATGGGGAAATACCTTCCCACGTTTATGGCAAAATGGGGAGTATGAAGAACGTAGCATTGGTATGAAGTGAAGCAGAATGGTATGCAGGTCACACACAATAGACTGAAATTGTCTGGTCAGGAAAATGCATTTATACATTCAATTACAGTCATTCCCTGCCATTTAACAGAACTCCATTGTCTACAGTTTGAACACAATTGCCAGTGTCTGGAAAATATTCCCCAGTTATCAGCTCACTGTTTGACATGTTCTATAGACTAGAGGTGCTCCCTCTTTTATGTTGTGGTCCTGTTAAATGAGTAAAGTAGGTAAACTGTGGGGTCCTGGATCCTTAAACGAGCCTCAGGGTGGTCTGAGCGTACCGGCATGGTGTGATCAGATGAGTAATGGCTGTCCTGAGAATCTAAATTGATTTGAAATTGACATCCTCTTGCTACTTTGCCAAAGTTTAGAAAAAGCATTGGCAAATGAATATAATATTTTATATATATATATATATATATATATATATATATATATATATAGTGTAAGTATGTGTATATATGCAGTACAAGTTTATTTTTGTTTATTTGCCTTCCCTGCATGAAGACCTTTTGCTCCTATCCTCTTTGCTGCGACAGGAACTAGAGCGGCTGAACTCTAGTTCCTGTCGCAGCAAAGAGGATAGGAGGAAAAGGTCTTCATGTAGGGAAGGCAAATAAACAAAAAATGCAAGTTCTTTCAATGTAAACACCACCCCAACGGAGATACTTTCCCTTGGAAGAGTAGGTGTATTAAAATATATGTTTTTCTGTTAACACTACAGATACAGTGATATCCTTGACAAAGGCTGCCTAGCCGAAATGCGTTGGATATTGCTGATGCACTCTCTGTCCCAATAACTTGTAATCAAGTCCAGTGAACAGAGAAAGACATTCACACAAGTCACTATTCTCACTGAAAATTTCTACTCTTTACCACTTCTCTACACTATAGGGCCTATAGCCCTACACACTTGTGTGTATTATTTTAAACTGTATAAATAAATTGTTTTACTTATACAAACTATCTTACCTTTGCCTAAAAAGTCCCAAAACTTCCTCCTGGTTTGAGGCACCAGAAATCATTTTCATCCTTTGCCTTCAAAACAGCATTAATTCTCTAGGTACACTGGCAAACAGTTTTTGAAGGAACTTGACGGGTAGGTTGTTCAAAACATCTTGGAGAACTAACCACCGGTCTTCTGTGGATGTAGGCTGCCTCAAATCCTTCTGTAAAATCTTCATGTAATATCAGACAGACTCGATAATGTTGAGGTCAGGGCTCTCTGGGGGCCAAACCATTCACTTCCAGGACTCCTTGTTCTTTATTATGCTGAAGACAGTTCCTACTGTCATTGGCTGTATGTTTGGGATCATTGTCCTGCTGCAGAATACATTTGGGGCCAATCACAGGGCTCCCTGATGGTATGGCATGATGGATAAGTATCTGCCTGTGTTTCCTAGCATTGAGGACACCATTGATCCTGGCCAAATTTCCAACTCCATTTGTATAAATGCAGCCCCAAACATGCAAGGAACCTCCACCATGCTTCATTGTTGTCTTCAGACACTCATTATTGTACCGCTCTCAAGCCCTTTGGCAAACAAAGTACCTCCTACTACAGCCACATATTTCAAATTTTGATATTTCAGTCCAGAGCACCTTTTTTCTGCACCCCAGTTCCTGTTTTTGTTCATAGTTGAGTTTCTTAGCCACATGATTTGTGAAGAGCAGGAAATTGGATAAAAAAGTGGATCATTAAAATGTGACTATGGGGTTGATTTACTAAAATTGGAGAGAGCAGAATCTGGTGCAGCTCTGCATAGAAATCAATCATATATGAGAAAAATTGGTGTGACAATTAACCAATATAGAAAATATCCCTGTAATGCCATCACCAGTAGGTGTATGCCAAAATAGTCAAAACCTTGCATACAAAAAGTGCCCCGCATAGACACGGGTATAAAGAGCTATAAAGCTGGCAATAAAAATTAGGCAGTGGGATGTATTTTAAGGAACTGTGATACTTTATTAAGTAAGGGTGGAGTACAATAAACCAAACAGGGGTGCTCAATAGCTGCATCTAAAATGTAGTGAACATCCAACAAAAAACGAAAGACAAGACACACAGAGTTCAAAAATTGGTGAACAAACGGCCGGTGCCAGGTGGCTCTTGCATAGAGATGGACTCCCACAACATACGCCGTATAGAGACTACCAAATTGGTACACTAAGGGTCCCTCTCTATGCAAGCCCCTGGGAGCTCCAGCTCTAAAGGAAAAAAGGGGAGGGATGGTGGTACCATGGGGGGGGGGGGGCTGATAGGCTGAATGAATGAACAATGCCGGGCAGTGTGAAGGATTATCTTCTACAAAGAAAGTACTACTGCCACCTGGTCAAGGATTGCTGAATGACTGACAGTCGATCTAGGTTCAAGCAATTGTGGCTCTGGATAGCTCTGGAGGATGGTCAAAATGAGGAGAATAAATGACTTGAGAAGCCTGTTATGTAAATGAGTCATCCTCTGCATGTTAACAAGGTCCATGTAGAATATTGCATACGGGGTACGTAGCTTGAAGAGGAGGGGGGAGAGCTTGAGAACACTGGTGCAATGGTATATTGAGCTGATCTTGTATTTGAGCAGAGAAGACTAGTGAAAAATAACAGGTTTATGAAAGTCCAGTCAGAGCTGGGTATGATATACATCTTGAACCTGGGTAAATGCTGCGCACTTCCGACTGTCTGCAATTGCTTCTCTATAACCCCCCAAGCAAGTCATCCCAATAAAGGCTAGTGAAAATCCTCTTCTATTCAGCGGGTCTCTGGTCCTGAGTAGGGATGATCGAACGGTTTGGGTCGACCATCGGTTCGACCCGAACATTGACTGTTCGAGGTTCGGCCAAATTTAGAACTTTTTGCTGAAAAAGTTCAGAATTCGGCAACCAGAACCGACCAAAATGCAATGAGACAGGAACTGGGCTTTAAAAGCCTGTGATTGGACCAGAACCATCAGTAAAAGCCAATTGAGGGGGCAGGAGAATGCTAGGAATGTGATTGGAGTGACTAGGGGGTCCAGAGGCCAATCATTAGTGAATACGCCCCCCAGTATATAAGATAGCCCCACCAAATTCCCAGCATTGTAATACAGGGATGAGGAAGAAAGTGGAAGCAGTTCTGTTACTTCTGCTTCAAAAGTGTCATTTAGCAATTATTAGTGTGAGGAAAGGGATATCTAGTGTAGTTAGGGTGCTATTTTCCACTTTAGTTAGATTCAAAAATCTAGTTTCTGTAGGGAAAGTGTTAAGTGCCAGGGTGACCGTAGTGTAGGGTGAACTGACACTGACTGCTATGGCAGGGTGACCAAACCCTTCCATTTCAGGGTGACCGCTATAGAGAAAAGATCGTTTCTCTTAGGTGACTTATAGAACAGCGATATGGCTTCTCGCCTATCAGCCTGCTTTTTGCTGCAGGCCTTTATAGGGCTTTTTTGAGGACATGTTTGGAGTCAGGCATGACATCTGAACTTCTGTGTAGGGGTATATATACACACACATGTCTGTATATATACACATACAGATATATAGGTGTGAAAATAGCAGAACACTATGCTTGCGCTAATGAAATATTTTAACAGGCATATGGCTCCGCTCCTATCACACCTATATGTGTGTATGTGTATAAATACATATAAGTGTGTGTGTATATATACCCCTATACAGAAGTTCAGATGTTTTGCCTGCCTCCAAAGACCCCCAAAAAATGCCCAAAAAAACTCCTGCGCCAAAAAAAAAACGCCCAGGTGTGTTATAGCAGACGTTTTTTTTTGGGCATTTTTTTGGGGTCTTTGGAGGCAGGCAAAACATCTGAACTTCTGTATAGGGGTATATATACACACACACTTATATGTATTTATACACATACACACATATAGGTGTGAAAGGAGAGAAGCCATATGGGTGTTAATTATTTAATTAGCGCAAGTATAGTGTTCTACTACTTTCACACCTATATATGTGTATATATACATATAAGTGTGTGTGTATATAGATATCCCTACACAGAAGTTCTGATGTTATGCCTGCCTCCAATAACCCCCAAAAAATGCCCAGAAAACACTTGCTACAAAACAGGCAAGGTGTGAAAATAGCGGAGCCATATCCCTGTTCTATAAGTGTTCTAATACAAACAATCTTTTTTTTTTCTGGTTCTGGACATGCTACAGAGCTGAAACTTTACAGGTACACTTTTTAGACCCCCCCCCCCCCCAGACACTAAATCCAAAGAAATCTCTTTTTTTTTTTTTCAATAATTTTTTCAATAATTGGCTCTCTATCAAAAATGACAATTTTTAAGAACTTTTTTGTGTGATTAATAGTCTCTGGGGCATGACCCAGAACCCTAGGCAATTTTTAGGGGCATTTATTGGGTTTTAGGGCTTTAAAATGGGGTTTTTTGATTACTGAAGTTCGGGTCCCATTGATTTCAATGGGGTTCTGAAATCCGGGCTGAACTTTCTGGAAGTTCTGGTCGAACCGAACTTTTGAAAAGTTTGATCATCCTTAGTCCTGAGTCAGGTGCACCAACAAAGCGTCCTCCTCTCTCCGGTTTCCTACAGCTCTCCACCTTCCGGGGATGATGTAGGCGGCTACACGGCCGGAAATTACGTCAGCACGTTTCGCAAAGCTATTGCGTAGCTTCGTCAGGACCCAGGGGCTTGCATAGAGAGGGACCCCTAGCACCCCAATTTGGTAGTCTCTATATAGTGTATGCCATGGGAATTCGTCTCTTTGCAAAAGGCACCTGGCACCGGCTGTTTGTTCACCAATTTTTGCCTTGTCTTTCATTTTTTGTTGGATGTTCACTACATTTTAGGTGCAGCTATTGAGTACCCTTATTTGGTTTATTGTACTCCATCATTATTTAATAAATTATCACAGTTCCTTAGCCACTTCAGCCCCATAAGGATTTGCCTCTTTCTGACCAGGCCCTATTTTGCGATTCGGCACTGCGTTATTTAACGGACAATTGCGCGGTCGTGCGACGCTGTACCCAAACAAAATTGACATCCTTTTTTCCCCACAAATAGAGCTTTCTTTTGGTGGTATTTGATCACCTGTGCGATTTTTAATTTATGCGCTATAAACAAAAAATATATAAAAAAACAGCGACAATTTTGAAAAAAAAAAAACAATATTTTTCACATTCTATATATGACATTCCCAAAAATAAATTTAAAAATCAAAATTTTTTACCATTTTAGGCCAATTTGTATTCTGCCACATATTTTTAAATCACAATAAGCGAATGCTTTGCGCAAAAGTTATTGCGTCTACTAACTACGGGAAAGATTTATGTAATTTTTATTTTTTTTTACTTGTAATGGCGGCGATCTGCTTTTTTGTGGGACTGCGACATTGTGGTGGACAGATCGGACCCCTAACTTACATTTTTGACACTTTTTGGGGGGACCAGTGACATTACTACAGTAATCAGTGCTAAAAATATGCACTGTTACTGTAATAATGACACTGGCAGGGAAGGGGTTAATACTGTGGGTGATCAAGGGGTTAAATGTATGCCTCATGCTTACTGACGTGGGGGGGGGGGGGGGTTCTGTGACAGACACAGAGATCGCAGTTTTTATTGCTGTCTCTGCCCCCCGTTAGGGAGATTCACCCTCTCTATTTGTCCTGTTTACCATTATCATTGAAAGTGAAAGTATAAGAAAATCCCAAATTTTGAGTTGTCCCCAAAAAATAATATAGGGGAAATCTTCCGATGGGGACACTAGTTCTGGTGACATTGGGGTCTCAAAGAAATTCTGGGATTTCCTCTTATTTCCTGTTTGGCTGTGAGACAGGAAGGGAAGGTAAATCTCCCCAATGGGACACAGATGTCGAAACAAAATCTAGCGGGTTATAACCCTCCCTTGCTCTATCCAAAATTTAAAAAAAAGTTTTGTTTATAGTTCTACTTTAAACTATGAGAACATAGAAATACTTGTCTAATCGTCTCTTCTGATCTAGTATTGGCAGCAAGGACAAGATATGTGGCTCAGACTGTGTCTCTATTTCTGTCTCTGGATCTTTTCTCAGAATGTGTATGTCAGGAAGTGACATACACAATTTTACATTATAGTGTGATACTAGCAGCTGTCAGTAGAGGGCAGCAGATCCCAACACATATATTAGTGGGAGTCCTCAAAATTACAGTCTTCTTAATTAAAGAAAAAAGTCTATGTGTAATTAGCGTGTGGTTTATGTGTGTGTGTAATAGGAGGCAACAAATCATTTAAATAAATGATTAGGAGTTTTAGGATTTCAATTCTCCATCTTTATGAAAGCACTTTGCTTTCCTCTGTACATTTAACTTTGTGGATTTTAATATCCTCAAAACTAGGGAGCAAATAATCCCCTATATAATGCACTTTATCATATTTGTATTGGTCGTGCTTTCAGGATAGTTTAATGATTTTGTCCTTGCAAAACTCCACTATGTTGTACTATTTTTATAGGAACAACTTCTACAACAAATACAAGAGTTGACTTGCCCCTTGAAGGAACCATCTAACATCTACATTATGTAGGAAGCACATCTTGATAGAGTACGCAGGTAGAGTTTTATCAAAGATTATTGACAATGTGCAAGAAAACGGCGTGTCGTAATGGGGGCTGTTAGAGAGAATTCTTGAGATGCAGTTTCATTGTTTAAGACACACACCTGGCTCAACATGCATAGGCTGCACTCTAATCAAATCATAATGCTCCTTCCTTCGTAGGTCACGCTACCAGGCCGAGCTGTGACTGTGTGTGTTTTGGCATCGATTCAATCAGACCTAGTCAGTCTCACGCTACTTTCTTCCTCCTCCTTCAGTCTTGGGAGTTGTATGTTTTAATTTGACTCCTCTAATAGCTCTTACTGGCTTATAGTAGCACATTTTCTGTTTCTCTGCTATGTGTGCCAGATAGTCTGGAAAGAGAGACATTTATAACAGGGTGTGGCTGTCTTTCATCACCTTGTGGCATTTAAGTGGAGGCTTTTGATTTCTTTAGAAGTTCAGAATTCAGCTGTGGATTTATACTGGTGTTTTCTAAGCCAGGCTTGGGCTGTAGGCCCATTAGTTACAAATATGTCTGCAAAAGAAAATCTTCTGGGCAAAGCTTTTTTTTCTGCTCTTCCCTTTCACACTATGAGCTCTTCATGAACTGGGCAAGCTGGTCTAAAGGCTGATCCTTTTGTCCTAACTGTTACATTAGCCGCCACGGGTTGGTTTTAATTTAAATTCTTCAATTGTGCACTGTCCAGGCTCCGCACTGTACATAGTGTACTCTGCTTTGATCAGTCCACTGACGGAACTCCTATGTCTAGATTGCAGAACACTTGTATAATGGACAAGTGTATAACAAAACGTGGACACGTGAAATTCGGTGTTCTAAACTATACTGGAGCTAAGGAATAAAAAAAATGTAAAAGTTTATATTGGTCAAACCTGTTCTAAATTAGTTTGAAACAAAATGTATGAAATTGGCACATGTACTTAATAAATTGCGATTTTAAAACAAGCTGAAATACATCACTGCATTTAATTATCCCACAAAAGTCAGTCTTCTGGCTTTCCGTGCATTTGGCTTCTGGACTGTGATTGGTGCATATGCTATTTGTCCTATATTGATGACCAACACAATACCAAGGACATTTGCTTGCGGTTCAGCTTTATATTGACAAGAATAACACAATGTAATCTCACATTAACTTAGGTAACATTAAAAATAATTTCTATGATGTGGATGCACAATTGTTAGTAACATATGTCAGAAGCGGCTGGTGCTCCATGGGCCGGGGGGGGGGCTACAGACGGACCGCACCATACACCCTCCCCGGACCACACCAGGCTGCACACAGTACACACAGCATTACAATACAGGACCCACAGCATAGCATGACATGACAGTACAGTACAGGACCCCCCCGGCTCACTCATCCATCTGCAGCAGGCGTACGGCACGGCGGCTTCTTCCCCATCTTCTGCGTCTCCTTCTCCCTCCTCCTCCATGCCCAATGACATGGCTTCTCCTTTCGGCCAATCGGAATCAGAACCCGCTTCCTGATTGGCCAGGAGGAGGATCCGTCTGACAATAGTGAATTTTCATTCGCTATTGTCACATAACTGGGTGGGCTCGGGGAGCAGTGCTCTGCGCCCCGAGCCCACCCTTTTTTTTTTAGCCTATTAGAGCCTCTGGCTCTAATCACATGGCTGAAAATGGCTAAAAAAAAAAAAGCCCCATTGAAGTCAATGCGTCCAGCGCCCCGCATGTAGATTAGGGGGCCGGACGCATGGATGGGGGGGGGGTGGCACCCTTGTCCCTCATATGCACCAGCCGCCACTGGTCAGAAGTACCCGATGGCTTGAACACCACATCACTTCGTAACACTATCTGGTAATAGTTGTAGGAACTTTTTTCAGAAGGTTTTAGAAAATGCAATACAGTCTCTTTAAAGGGCAACTCCACTTTTGTGTAAAAGAAATAGCATATAAAAAAAAAATGTATATTGTTGAACAAGTTATATTGTAATTGAATGTTATTCAAAATTCCCTTTAGTTTCAATTAGCAGCACTGTAATTTTCTGTAAAATACATGCAATATGGCTACCTGGAGGCGTTCTGTACACAGATGGTGTATGGAACGCCCCCAGAAATGTCATTTCCTGCTTGTGTGATTGGTTCACTGATTTTACTGAAGTTTGCACTAAGATACAAGTCAGATTTTGGACATCCTCTGCAACAAACATGTAATTTTTGGTAAGATACTACCAAAGGGAATCATGTCTAAAGGGACACAGACCCTGCCACTTTCCTCAAAACCCTGCAAGTGCAGCAGCTGACTGATAATTACAAAATCACTACCATTCCACCATTGAGCACATGGACACAGACAAACAAACAGCTACTGTCTTTCTTCAGAATAACAAAAAGGTGGGAATCTGCAACAAAGTTTGTTAAAATCCCTGCAATGTACATAGATTACATGTGAGCCTGGGGTCACATGATGGCTATGATCCCAACTAAGCATTACTACAATGCAGCTTGAGGCCCTGTTCACATTTAGCAATTTGTAATAGCAGGCAGAATCGTTGTGATTCTGCCTGCAATTCCATATTGTGCTAAAATCGTGGCAAAATGTGCAACATGCATTTGGATTCCATTCATTCCTAATGGCACACGATTTTGCGATTGTCGCACAACAAAACACGTGACAATTGCAATGAAGTGCACATATAAAAATGTGTCTGGCTCAGAGCCAAAATATGGTCCATGTGCTCCTTTTCTGCTACAAACATGCATAGGGCAAACCATTCAAGTTAAAATTGTGCGACATGCGGAAACACACGTTAATCATTAAAAAAAAAACACAAGCAGGAATGCATGTTCCCGCAACGTGAAATGTGAACGGGGCCTTATTTATCACTGAACCCATTTCTTCCATTATCCCATCAACTCACCACTTTAACTGCTTCCTTCCTGCGCCATTGTGAAATAATGGTTGGGCGGGAACCCTATTGTTCTGGGAGGATGTCATATGAATGGACACAGCGGATGACTGATCAGGGTACCAGCCCACTGCTGGTACCATGTGACCACTGTGACCTATCACAGCAGATCACATGACAGTTGCAAACAATGAATGGCTTCCTTTCATACCATTTATTGTATGCAATTGTGTTGCTGGCTGTGATTGTTCATAATGATCACATGGTACAGACAGGGCCAATCACAGCCCATTTGCACCATGTGGAAAGCTGTGGCCAATCACAGGTAATCACAACACTACACAGTGTCTACACACTGTCATTCATTAAAAATATTTTCTTATAACAATGAATTTTACTGCTATAAGCAAGCATAGTTTGTAGGATAAAAATCCTGATTAACTCCCCAGAGTGGCACAGAGGTGTATGATAACTGTATTGCTCTGATCACAGTATGTAAAGAAAAAAATATTTTAAAAAATTGATAAAGTAATATGTATTTATTTTTTTACATACTTTAACCAGTCAGTGCCCTGGTCCCTTCCACACCAATTATATGACGACGCTGTACTGCACTGGTGACAGTATGTAGAAAAAAAAAGTTTTTCTTAATTTCCCCAAAAAATTACAACTTCAAAAAAAGCGCCATGCCTCTTACTAAATACCTCAGACTGTCTACTTTTCAAAAAGGTCATTTGGGGGGCATTTGTACTGTCCTTGCGTTTTTGGGTCTTCAAGAAATTAGATTGCGGGAGGCCGTTAGTACATCAGGATTGATTTTCAGATATTGTTATATATATATACCATAGTTTATAGGCTCTATAACTTTCCTACAGACTAGAAAATATACACTGATTTAGGTTATTTTCACCAAAGAAATTACCAGTATACATTTTGGCCTAAATGTATGAAGAAAGATTATTTATTTGCAAAATATTCTTACAGAGATAAAAGAAATTACTCAAAAAACAAAATTGGCCTTTTTTCCTTTATTTAGCAGGAAAAAAAAAACCCAGTGGTGAATAAATACCACCAAAAGAAAGCTCTATTTGTGTGAAAAAAATTATAAAAATGTCATATGGGGACAGTGTTGCATGACTACACAATTGTCATTTAAATAGCAACAGTTCTGAATGCTGAAAATTGGCCCCGGGCAGGGAGGGGGTAGAAGTGCCTGGTATATAAGTGGTTTATAAGGAACGAGCGCTCAGCTGGAACTCAGGAGCCGTGCTGCAGCTCAGAAAGAAACAATATATATGACAATAAATTAAAAAAAACATTTTTTCCTAACTTTTTTATTCTTTACAACTGCACCTCAAATATACTCGCAGGTAATAAGATAACTTTTGACTAATGGCTTGAGGTGACGCTGAATGTTGTCTTGTTACAGGATGTGAATCGCCCCCTGAGCTGACACTGGATAAGGCCACAGCTGCAGTGGATAAAATCTTTGCTTCCTTGCGGGATCTCACAAAGGTTCGAGCACACCTGAAATTGTTCAATTCTGTCTATGTGCCTGGGAGCAATATCCAGCAGGTGAGAAAATGTTTCTCCGACAAAAGAACCAAATGTATATGCACAACATCACTCGTTCCTAACCATTGATATGTGTATCCTTATTGGTACCTTAGAAAGGTTCAGCGGGTGTTTCTGTTTCCTAAAATCTTTTTAAGTAATAGTTTAAATTTGTTGCATGCAGTAACTCCCACATACAAAACACCTCACTACACATTTTTCCTATTCGAAAACATTCAAAATCTCCTGGAAACAGCCATCTACATTTAGAATTTGGGGTTGAGGGGTACTTTGCATATATCTGATAATAAAAAGGGTAAGAAATCTAATTTAAAAGTCATTTAAGTCGGGTGGCGGTGGGTTGGGGCTGGGCAGTCGCTCCCCCCCGGGCCGCCTAGGCTCGGGGCATGGTAGAATTTATGTTGCATAGCGGGATGTGCTAATGTTCTGTGTTCCCTTGTGGGCTGCGTCCCTTGATCTCTTTCTCATACTGACTTGTTATGTCTTATAACTACTGCTATTCCTATTTTTTATTATGTATGTTTAACTTGCACTTAAAAACCAAATAAAAATCTATTGAAATCTAAAAAGTAATTTAAAATGTAAGCACACCCCATGAAAATTAAAATCTGATGATATGCCTAATGTAATACAAAAGACTTATTTTTTTTACCTTAAAAAAAAAAAAAAGAAGAGGTTTATATCTCCCTTTTCTGTGCAGTGGCCACTTACCTCCTCTTCTGGGATCTCCCGCCAGTGCTCTCTGCTCCTCCTCTGTTCTGTGTGCCTCCATAGCAAGCCACTTGCCATGAGGACACACATGCGAGCAAGCTCCTCTGTTACGTGCATCCATAGACACACATCATGACTTAGCCACGGCCCCCGAATCCCTCCTCAAAGGATTTGATTGGCAGCAGCAATAGCCAATGGCTCTGCCTGTGAGAGCAGGGAGAGAGAACCAGTGCTGCTGCAGACTGACACAGCACTGGATCAATACAGAATTCAGGTAAGTATTTGGGAAGGGGGATGGGTGAAACAACTAGTTGAAGGTTTTTTACCCTTAACGTTGGCAATGCATTAAGGTAAAAAAATTAAATAAAACCATTTTGGGCTTAGAATCACTTTAAATAGGAACTTGAGAAAAAATGGCCTTTTCAATAATTTTTTTATTAAAAATATCTATAGTTGTAATGGTGTACTGTTAAAATCATAAGTAGACCTGTGGCATCAGAGGTTGATATTGACAGAAATTACTACTTGTATGCATTATGTATAACTTCCCTCGAGTCTTTGACACTGAAACTTTTGGACACTTCTTGGATTAGTTGTAAGATGTTTGTGGGTTTGCTTGCAAGAACTACTGCTTCAAAAGACCCCTATACACATTTTCAATAAGAGTCTAATCAGGGCTTTGTTGAAAGACAGTTTTGGTTCAACTTCAGTTTTTGAACCCATGGCTTCACATTCTCATAAGGCACACTTTTATATGATGCAGAATGTATAGTTGACTCGATGACTGCAAGCTGCCCAGGCCCTGAAGCAGCAAAGAATCTGCAAAAAAACATTTCCCCACCATGCTTCACAGCTGTTATGAGTTTCTTCTGAAATGTCATCTTCGGTTTGCATGCAATCTGATCCAAACTGTTGAAAATTTTTTCCAATATCCTGTGATGAAATTTTGTGATTCTGGGAGACTGGTGTTAGCTCGTGGGCTGAAATCTCTGGGCCAGCCTGACCTAGACGAAATAGCAGTCATTTGAAATCTGTTTCACCTATAGATTATATTCCTTACAGTGGAATGATTGATTTCAAAGCATTTGATGATATTTTTATATCCCTTTTTTATTCCTTGCCAGGCTCATAGGCATCCCCAGTTTTCTTTCCGAGGGCCTTAAAGAGCTCTAATAATCTTGGCATGATGACACCACACACATCACTAGCAAAGAGAATACCAGACCCTAGATTTCTGAAGTTAAACAGGCTATGTTCCACCAGCATACTCCCTGAGGAGATTCTAATAATTGGCATCTAATCTGGAACACCTATTTTTAATTTCATGAATTTTAAGTGTGTTAAATGTAGGGGTGTTTCATATACTAAATTTGCATGTTTGTTAATTTAGATCATGAAAGTGAATACAGCGTGTTAGTTTTATGTGTCATTCGTTCATATAATCACCTTTTTTTGTTTAAGTTATTTTAGTTAGGATCTAATATAATGAATGCCTGTTCAAATATGTTGAAAAAGTCAACAGTTTCCATGGGGGTTTTTTTCAAATGATTGTAGTTTGAGAAAGCCAGGATTATTTAATGCAGGTTAGTGGAAGCAGGGCCTTTTTAGGTGACCATACATGGTAGGTATATGCCTTCTACATTTAAGTGACAATTTGACCATTTAGGATTTCCCTAGAGGTGGTAACAATCTGAAAGATCTGGGGACGATAAAAGAATACTACTTAAAGTTTGCATAGTGCATTTATTTGTTGAGCTAGAGAGAAGGAATGTGTCAGGGGAGGTGGGGCCGGAGGTTTTCTTAACCGAGAAATTATGCTTCTGGGGTTGGGCATGCATCCCACCACCAGTCATTCTCATTAAACCCTCTGTCTACAGTCTGAATATCACACAAATGGATCCAAGACAAAAATCACTGTAGTGGGCTTCTATCACCTTTGTGAAACGTGATGCACATTTCAGAGAAATGCATATTGCTTACCAAACATTTTACATTTTGGGTGTTCATATTATGGCCCTGTTAGGCTCCACGACAGCATTGATGATGATTCATGAATAGTAGGTTGGATTAGAGGTAACCATAATGTAAGTATTTTTAGATGACATGGGATATTTGTGTTCATGTTACTCTAATAAAATGATTATTCTCTTAAAAGTGAATGTTTAGTTTTTTTCAATTATATATACAGCCATCAAAATTTCCACTTGCATGCTCGCATTAGGCGAGTGGAAATAAACTGAGGGCAAGTGTGGAGCTCCCAACCTCCGCCCCAGGGGCGTATCTGCTGCAAGGCAAACAAGGCATTTGAATCCAGGGAAGAGGGACAGACTGGGCTGCCAATTTAGGAACCCGTAGCGCTGGCTCCACCTCCACCACTGGCTGAGGCTTTACTGGCCACTGGTTGCTAGGGCCATCTGGTGTCTAGCAACCAGTGGCGTCACGTCCCGACTCTTTGTCCTAATGCAGAAGGAGGCCAAGGCGGCCCCAGCATTCAAATCGGAGGAGGATTTAACTTCCTCCTCCACTGCGCCTCGTGCTCTCCACGTTCCACCCACCTCCTCTATGATCTTCTCCTGGTATCCAGCATGCTCCCAAGGAAGGGAATTAAAGGCTAAAGGTGAGGCGGGGCGCAGCCAGATTGGAACAGTGTGTTCAGTCACAGTGTCATGAGGGAGCCAAGCACAGTCACTGCAGAGCCAGAGACCCATACAAAGAGGAGGATGTGACCCCCAAAAGTGAAGGACTACAGATCCCAGCATGAGCCCCTAAATGCTGAGGATGTGACACCCCCCCCCCCGACTAGGGAAGAACTACAGGTCCAAGCATGAACCCGTGCGATCTAAGGATGTGACCCTCCAAAAGGGAGGACTACAGGGTCCCAGCATGATCCCCTCAGAGCTAAGGATATGAAACCCCCCCCCCAAATAGTGAAGGACTACAGGTCCAAACATGAATCCATGAGATCTAAGGGGTTACATCCTTAGATTTCAGGGGTTCATGCTGGGGTTCGTAGTCCTTTAATTTTAGAGGGATTCACATCCTTAGATCCAAGGGGTTCATGCTGGAACTTTTAGTCTTTCACTTTTTTTCTCACCCCCCAAATGTAAAGGACTACAGGTTCCAGTATGAACCCCTCAGAGCTGAGAATGTGAAACCCCCCAACTAGTGAAGGACTACAGGTCTTAGCATGAACCCGTGAGATCTAAGGATGTCACCCCCCCCCCCAAAAGTGAGGGACTACAGGTCCCAGCATGAGTCTCAGAGCTGAGGATGTGACACCCCGCCCCCCCTTGCATGTTTATGGACGGGGCAGGGTAGGGATTGGGTGGGGCAACTGGCGGCGAGTAACTTTTAAGACCTGGCTGTAGCTCAGGAATTGAAATTTTGAGCCCTGATATATAGATATAAAGAAAATATATAAATAATGTTATCAGTGTGTATTTATCTTGTTACTTTGTATAACTCATGATTATATATTATGTATATGGGAACAATCATTAAACATGCGGCTATATTATGTGTATGGGAACAACCATTACACATGTGGCCTCTTCTGCTGGTTAGCAATGCTACATGATGATTGCACTTATTGCTCCTTCCCGTAATGCAGCATGTCATTTAGCCAATGTGCTAAATATAATCACTTCATGGGGTTTATTTACTAAAATTTGAGAGTGCAAAATCTGGTGCAACTGTGTATGGTAGCCAATCAGCTTCTAACTTCTGTTTGTTCAATTAGGCTATGACAAAAAAACTGAAAGCTGATTGGTTTCTATGCAGAGCTGCACCAGATTTTGCACTTTCCAGTTTTAGTAAATCAACCCCTTTGTGTGACTGATCTTTCACACATACGGACCTTTCGTCCGTTTTTCTATCCATCCATTGACGGATAAAAAACGGACATCAATGCATTCCTATGGAAAAATGAATGTAAATGGATGATCAGCTTCCATCAACATCAATTTTTTGAACCGATGAAAGCCCTATTTTTCATCTGTTAAAAAAATGGATCGTATGAAAAAACAGATGACAATGGCTGTGAAACAGATGTTGACTGAAAAAACTGATGACAAAAAACATGACTGAACTGATGAAATGAATGGTCTGTATGGGTGAAAGGGGCCTTAGGCTTCATGTACACTGCGGCTTCTATACTTGAGTTTAGAAGCATTTTGCATTTTTTTTGCCAAAGCTCCTAAACTCAACTCCATTAAAGCTTATGTGTCCATGGAACTGCTGAAGTTAGGGGAGGTTCAACCTCACTTTTCTGAAGGCAGGAGAATTGCACTCAGGATAGGAACGTTTTGAGCATTAGCTGCAAATTGCAGTAAAATTGCGGCGTTTTACGTTTTCCAACGGCCAGCGGTCAAAGTAGGCTATGTGTACTTGAAGCTTAAAGTTGTTACCACTGAGAAAGGTAACTACTCTAAGACAGTGATCCCTCTGTCTAGTGAAAAATCTATAAATCTCTATATTTAATACAATAAAACAATTATGTATACTAGCGTTGCACTGATACCGGCATCTGTATCTGGGCAGATACTAAGCATTTGCATGAGTACTTGTACTCATGCAAATGCTCCGATACTAAAACTCATACCTTCAGACTTGGTTCACATACTGTATGTGTGGGCCAGTTTGCAGTGCAATTTCAAAGTCCATTCCGATGCAACTTCCTTCAGCGGTGCAGGTGCGATTCTATTGCAAATTGTAGTGTATATGAGATTAGAAATCACACCTGAACCTGACTGAAATCACACTGCAGCCGGCTTGCACATACGGTATGTAAACAGGCTGTAAAACTCACTGAAACGCGCGCGATGTCTCTGCCATTGAAATGTGTGCAGTTTTCCCAAAAGTTTTCATGCATTTATGATGTGAACGAGCCCTAAAAAACTCTCACATGACACTAAAAATAGGTATCGATAATTGGTATCGATAACTCTCACATGACACTAAAAATAGGTATCGATAATTGGTATTGGGGAGTACTTGAGAAAAAGTATCGGTACTCGATCTTAAAAACTGGTATCAGTGCATCCCAAATGTACACAATAAGCTTGCAAAATTGTGAAAGTCATATCAAATATTGTAATCACTCAAAATTAGCTTTTAATGAAAATAACAGTAACTTTTCCTTTTTTATATGTTTTTTGAACGGACACCTTCATTGCAGGTTACAAGATCTGCTTTTCATATACAATGTATACTAAGCCTTCAAAGTCTTCCTGGTATGGGCAGCCATTTTTTGCCAAACGTTTCTCGGTATTGTGCATACTTTGTACAGTGCTTGCTGTTTGTAATGTGGCCAACATTAAAGGCTCTGTACTGTCTTGCCTTTCTCTCTGGTGGTTACAAGTATTTTCATTATCCCAGTCAGACTGCAATTTCCTGAAACTTCTTTGCCATCAAATCCATTGTAAATAAATGGGTCTTACATGTGTAACCGGAGATGTCTTCACATGTGATTAAATAAGCATAATATCCTAATATTTGGATTTCCTGGATAAAGATGTTTATGGGATCAAATTATGTATGCAGAAAATCAGCCCAAAAGCAGGAGATTTATACAGAACAGCACCTATCAAAACCTGTTTTATATTGTCAGCAGGGAAATTATATATTTTTCTTGTTATTGCCAAGTGAAGCTGCCCTTAGCTGTGCTCAATCTGTGCGGTGCAAAGGGCGCCATTCAAGAGAGGGAAATCCACAGCTCTGTTTTTAACATTGTTAACAATTTGTTAAAGAGAACTATTTAATGTTCATGTTTTCTGTAGCCCCTCTTTCCTCTGTAACGGTTTTCTCTCCTAATCCTCGCTGCTTTTGGTAGTGAAGGTGGTGTGGCAGGCTGACAAAGCTTCTCCTCTATTGCACGAGATATACTGAACACTAGAACCTTTCCCTGACTTCCATCAGTGACAAATCACAAGTTGATAGCAGTACAGTTAAAGTGGAAGTAAACCCTCCTGTCTTTTTAAGTCAAGGAAACTGCCATCTTGGCCTCTGTTTAATCTTCAACTGCCATGATGCTGCACATGTGATCAGTTATTACACCAGCCATTGAATGGTTTGACAGTTTGGTTGAGAGCACAACTAATTTGACAGCTAGCATTTCCTGCATGCCGGGAATATAACTACTTTTTGGAAACTGTTAATCGATGGGTTTACTTCCACTTTAACATTGCTTCTTCTAAGTATTGCTTCACCATGCCAGAGTGGAGGAAGATTTTTATTCGGTCCTCTCCTTAAAGCGGAGTTCCAGCCATTTACTCACCTGTCCAACGGTCCAGCGATGCGGCCGCCGGAAGCCTCGATCCTCTCCCACGGCGCCGGCATCACTGCTGTGGGCACCCGGCTGTTACAGTTTGCGGCTTCACAGCCGGGTGCCCACTGCGCATGCGCGAGTCGCGCTGCGCGCCGTGATTGGCCGGCAATCTTCTGGGACCTCTGACGTGTCCCAGAAGATTGCAGGGAGGGAGGGGGAGAGGAGAACTTCCGCTCAGGGCGCCGCGGCGCTCCGAGCGGAAGTGGGAGCGGGTACCTGTCAAAACTAGGTACCCGCTCCCCCCCCCCAAAAAATGACATGCCAAATGTGGCATGTCGGGGGGTCAGGACTCCCTAAAGCGGAAGTTCCACTTTTGGGTGGAACTCCGCTTTAACTTGTCTCAAGACCGGGATCATGGGTTTAACAAAAATAAAGAAAGAATTAGAAAGAGGTGAGGGGAATAGGCTAAGGTCCTTCAAAGCCTGAAAGCACCATTCCTTTTGATTATGACACCAGTCTAGCAACATAAATTTACTGATGCCATTCCACTGCTATTATGATATGATTTTGATATGGCATCTTTTGGTAGCAAGTATAAAATGTATGAGGATATGAGAGATCAAGCAGGGGTTTAAGGCTTCAAATCTACTTTTCCTAATGCAACATGGATCAGAATAGTTTTCAAAATTGACCTGGGGAGACTAAAGGAAAATCTTGCACATGGTGTCTGATACCCCAAGGGATTCTCTGTCATAGTATCATACAACTTCTAAGTATGTTTTTATGTTTTTCCTCAGGTTTTTAGACTGTCTGTGGTCTTTTCTTCTAATCGTATCCAAGTTTAGCATCAAATTTGACATGTTTATGCAACTTTGACCTTATAAAATGTTAATAGTCTGGAAATGAACAGTTAGATATATACCCAAGTATATTCTGGCTAGTATACACTCAGATCTCAGAAGAGTAGATCCTGAATTGGACTCAAAGCTATGTACAGTAGATGGGTAGCTAGATGGAACCAGTGTTATGGGGCCAAGCACCACTGTTTTGACAACAGCAAATACTTGTCAGTGATTATCATACATGAACCTGTTCCACTTCAGGCAAAATATAGAAATACATTATGGCTTAATTGTGATCTTTCCAGGATTCTGTAAGAAGGAAATACAAAATATATAAAAATATGGGAGCTGGCACTGCTGACCTAAAAAGGTTTGGGGAATCTTTAACCTAGCTTCACTACTTTGTGACTATTGACCTGTATCCAGGATGCTGGCTTGGAGATCAACTGGAGATCAGCAGATTTTATTGAACGAAATTCCAAAATTACATTCCAGAGCAGATAGTATGCATTGCAACATGGACTGTAAAAATAATTGATGTAAGTAGATATCCATACAAGAGCAGCATATTGCTACTCAATTTGTATGTTCATATAAAGTAACATACTGTCCCAAGAGCAGATGCAGTACTTATATAAATCAAAGGTTCCAGATACTGACATCTTTATAATAACATTTTGTCAATAACTAAATCAATGGGACTGGGGTATTAAGCCATAAAGCATATAACTCAATTTTAAAAAGTTTTTAGAGGTATAATGAGCCTGTATTAAAATATACATTTGCATAAGCTTTTGTGTAACATTAAGGGAGCATGTTTGCACTGCCTAAAGAGCCTCCCCCATTGCCCTTTCTCAAAGGGTCCCACATTCGTTTCCCACAGTTTCAGTGCCCTAAAGGGGTAGTCTTTTAAAAAGTAACTAAGCATAGCATCTAGAGATAAACCCTTTTTCAATAGCAATATTCTGCATTAGGTTGAAAAGAGGAGTAGAAGACTATTGCCATATTTTATTGCTGCCCTGTGCCTTATGGGACCTATTACCAAAAATGTGATGTAAATGGGTCCCACCGAAGCCCATACCAAAATTTAGCTAGCTCGGGACATGCATTATTACCACATTTGGAACTGTACACAGTAAATCCCAAAATTTTGAATTAGGATATAGGTGGGGAAAAGTTTATTGGATCTAGTAAATGCTATCACATCAAGGCCTGATGGCACAGCCTCCACCCCTGTAATATATAAAATAATGGATAGTGTGGGATCCAGTTTAGAAGGGCTCAGTGTAGGTGTTCGTGTTGGTGCGCAGTGTTCCATCCAACAAGATTAAGGTGGATTTGGTCCAGTTAATAGTAAAGCCTGAGTATACACTAAACTGAGTAATATTCTCCATCGCTGCACAGAAAGAGAAGAAGGTGTTGACATTCTTTTACTTAGGAGAAAATGGAAAGGGGGGCGTAGTTGCTCAAGACAGCTGGGCTAGGGGAACAGAAAGTAAAAATCGTTCCTTGTGTTTGGGAGGTCTGTGGGTCCCTTGCATAGAGGCTCCCAGCTATATGCATGTGGAGCCTATTTCAATCCACCATCTACAGCCATCTGCTTTGAGACCCTTATTTTATTTCCACATAATCCTTCCTCTTCATGGAGACCAGCATGTTCCTCTCTGTTAGAAAATCAGACGTTAAAGAAAATCAAAGTGAATGTGCAGTATAACAAAAGACACAGGTGTGAAAATACAGTGCAGCTGATATGAATATTTAGATACACATAAAAGATCCTGTTCTGAGTGGGAAGGAATTTGTCTTGAAAGGGTGTAATGTAAGGCATGTACATAGGACTTGTTTGTATAAGTATGCCCTTAGTTCTGGTTATCACTAGTTCCTTAATTATACATTTTAAATCACAATCACATCTACAGTGCCTTGTAAAAGTATTCACCCCCCTTGACTCTTTACCTATTTTGTTACATTACAGCCTTAAGTTCAGTGTTTTGTTAATCTGAATTTTATGTGATGGATCACAACACAATAGTCTAAGTTGGTGAAGTGAAATGTGAAAAATATATACATAAAACTATATTTTAGAAATAGAAAACAGAAAATTGGCATGTGCATATGTATTCACCTTCTTTGTTATGAAGCCCATAAAAAGCTCTGGGGCAACCAATTACCTTCTGAATTCCCACAATTAGTGAAATGATGTCCACCTGTTTGCAATCTCAGAGTCACATGATCTGTCATTACATATACACACCAGGACCACCAACAAATCTATCATAACCAAATGGAAAGAACATGGCACAACAGCAAACCTGCTGAGAGACGGCCGCCCACCAAAATTCACGGACCGGGCAAGGAGGGCATTAGAGAGGCAGCATAGAGACCTAAGGTAACCCTGAAGGAGCTGCAGAGTTCCACAGCAGAGACTGGAGTATCTGTACATAGGACGACAATAAGCCGTACACTCCATAGAGTTGGGCTTTATGGCAGAGTGGCCAGAAGAAACCCATTCTTTCAGCACAAAACAAAATGGCACGTTTTGAGTTTGCGAAAAGGCACGTGGGAGACTCCCAAAATGTATGGAGGAAGGTGCTCTGCTCCAATAAGACTAAAATTTAACTTTTCGGCCATCAAAGAAAACGCTATGTCTGGTGGAAACCCAACACATCATATCACCCAAAGAACACCATCCAGCAGCTGGGATTGGGAAACTGGTCAGAGTTGAGGGAAATATTGATGGTACTAAATACAGGGATATTCTTGAGCAAAACCTGTACCACTCTTTGCGTGATTTGAGGCTAGGATGGAGGTTCACCTTCCAGAAGGACAATGATCCCAAACACACTGCTAAAGCAACATTTGAGTGGTTTAAGGGGAAACATGTAAATGTGTTGGAATGGCCTAGTCAAAGCCCAGACCTCAATCCAATAGAAAATCTGTGATCAGACTTAAAGATTGCTGTCACAAGCGCAAACCATCCAACTTGAAGGAGCTGGAGCAGTTATGCAAGGAGGAATGGGCAAAAATCCCAGTGGTAAGATGTGGCAAGCTCATAGAGACTTATCCAAAGCGACTTGGAGCTGTGATTGCCGCAAAAGGTGGCTCTACAAAGAATTGACTTTAGTGGAGGGAATAGTTATGCACATTGACTTTTTCTGTTATTTTGTCCTATTTGTTGTTGCTTCACAATAAAAAAAAAAAACACCTTCAAAGTTGTGGGAATGTTCTGTAAATTAAGTGTCCATTCACATTGATCCGACTTGTCAGGCGACTTGTCAGCCTGACAAGTCGCGGTCCTCACGCTCCCACTGTGTAGTACAGGAGCCGTTTTAATAGGAGTGACACAAGTACTACTTCGGGGCGACCTGGAGGCGACTTGCATAGACATTCATGTTATGAAGTCGCGCTGCACGGGACTTCACAGGTCGACCCTAATTTGAAGCGACCTAATGTGAACGGGGGCTTAATGATGCAAATCCTCAAACAATCCATGTTAATTCCAGGTTGTGAGGCAACAAAACACAAAAAAATGCCAAGGGTGTGAATACTTTTGCAAGGCACTGTAAAACTGTAACAACTATTTCAGTTCTCAAAGGACCCCCTTCAATCACTCTCCCACAATCTTGTGAAGAATGGAGTTGTAAAGGAGCAAGGTAGTGATTGGTATGTTTTTCATCAGAATGTAGGCAAGAAGATTGCCATGAACAAGGCACATCATGTTCTGAAATATCACATTCTAAAAATATCATATGCTTTACAGTAATTCAAACGTGTTTATATTTTTGCCTAAAAGCCAGACTCCAAACTTTTTAGTTTTGGATAGAGTTGAATATGGGTCTGTAACTTTAAATTTACTTTGAAAAAAGGCATATTTCTATTGAGTTCAACCAGAAGACAAAAACAAATACATTAAAAAAACCTGCATTTTAAAACTCCAAACCCAGGAAGGCATATTAGTTGTAGGCTCGATGACACCAAGACAATCAAACAGAGGTTCTGACTATTCTCTGCGTTACTTTAAATGGGGTTTTGTTGCTTTCTGTGTCCCCATTGGGAATACTTACCAAAACATTTTGTTCCTTTGACAGCAACTGAAATAGGACAGAAGTTTAAACCATTCCCCATATCCTAGTTGATCTTTAAAAATGAAGTATAGCCAAAGCTAGTTTGGCAATGCTTCTCCTTTAGATCATAGGAATACAGTTCTTTCTGCACTCCTGTGATCCGTTTCTGCCGTCGGCTAACATCACAGAGCTGCTCCAGGCTCTGAAAAGATCCCTCCCCCGGAGACTAACAGTTCCTGGCTCTCTGCTCACGGAATGCTGAAATTTGAGCAATCAACAGTCTTTGATCGCTCCGCTCTCATTGCAGAGCTGGCGGAGGACAGATGCAGCATCAGACTGATGCTGCATCCACCTTGGTGAGTACATACTTGTCTTTTATAGGATCTGTCCAGCTAAAATGAATATTGGTTTTCAGTAGATGCTGTGGACTTATGTGTCCGAGTGACTACAGGGGAATAGTGGTTGCACCACTCCCTGATATGATTTTTTATTTACTTTATACTGTGGGAATGTAGCACAAAGAATGGAAGAAGTGCAGAATTTCTTAGCAACAACTAAGTTTAGAAAGTCCCCAGAAAATGTAGGAAACTCAACTCCGCTCACCTGCACCTATATGAAATATATCACTTTGGCATGGATCAATCCGGTATATAGGGTATTGTTTAGTGTCTTAGACCAGTACTTTTCAACCTTTCTTCAGTCAAGGCACCTTTTAAAATTATGCACAATCTTTTGGGCACTCCATTTTAAAATTGAACAAAAATGAACTAACAGTTTGTGTGGGCAACACCCACACATGTAGGACACATGGGCGTCCACAGGTAGGGGCAAGGGGGGGGCATATGCCCCCCCCCCACTGGAATCTCAACTTCCCCTTTAAAGTGGTTGTTAAGCCACTTTATACCATTCTGTCTGGTCTGTTTAATAATCCTGTGTGCCCCTGTGTCTGTGTATTTATTTTAAAAAAATAAGGTGTTCTTTACCAGTTTTCAGAGGGCCGAGCACCGCTCACTTGACCTGTTGGCTCTCTCCTCCCCCTGTCTGACTTCTGCCTGCAGTGGGTGGGGCCCAGGGGCTGACTGGTAACTTTCGGCCCAGGGGGCAAGTACAAACCAGAGCCCCATGGTGCATAAAACTCGGCCCACCCTACCTCTTCCCGGCCTCCTCCTGACCCCCATTCCAGGCTGAAGCTCCACTCCAGGTACTTTCTACTCACCGTCTAAATCGGGGTTCCCAACCTGACCAGCAGGGGGCGGTTGGGGGAAGCTGGGACAGCTTGGTTGGGGCTGGCCGGGGAGAAGAGTCTCCAGTGGGGCATGGAACTGGTCTCTGCTTAGACACAGTTTACACCATAAACTGCACTCTGTCCTTGTCTTCAACCCGCACTTAATAGGTCAGTGGCAAGGACTTTTTACTTCTCTTCACCCGGAATCTCTTAAGGCATGTCTGTGGCAGAAGTGGTGCAGCCTTTTTACGGGGCATCAGAGCGGCCCAGGGGGAAATTGCCCCCCTGGCCCAGTCCTCCCCTGGTGGGGCCGAGGATTCCTCGCTGTCGTCAGTCAGCAGGGGAAGAGGAGGGGGAGAGGGAGAGGAGGGGAGAGGCGGCGGGTCACATGAGCGGTGATTGGCGCTCTGAAGACTTGTAAAGAACGGCTTATTTTTATAAAACACAGACACAGGGGCACACAGGATTATTAAACCTGTAGACAGGATATGAAACTTTAAATGAAACTACAGCAGAAGGAGGGGCACTGACACAGGAGCAGACAGGTAGGGAGAGAGGACAGAGGAGGACAGGTGAAGTTGCGGATGACAGAGGCACGTAAACTGACCACAGTGTTAGGGCTCAGCAGCCATGGTGTACCGTGGTCAGTTTACAGGGGGGAGGACATAGCCAGGCAGGATCAGCCAGGTATTTTAGGTGATACGGAGGGGCAAAATTACACAACACAAGCACTGTGCTGTATAACATGCTTTAAGAGAACAGGATCATTTTTTTTTTTTAGGTTAACAAATGCTTTAAAAATAAATGCTGCCTTTTGCCCTATAAAATAAATACACTAAATAGGTATAATGACTAAGCCCCTTCATGACATTGGTAAAAAGGGGCGGAGCATGGGTGACCTTTAAATGATGCCCCCCTTTGAAAAAAGTTCTGCGGACGCCCATGGTAGGACATCCACATTAGAGGTGATTAAGTCTTTGAAAGCAAATACACCTTTACACACTGGAATTGACTAGTATTCCAATGTTTCTCTTCTCCCTCAGTTTCTCTCCCTCACTCAGCTAATGTGACCCCAGTGCTGACAGGGAGGGGTAAACAAGGAAGCTGTACAGGCACCCGACGTCATCCTTATAAACTGATGATGTCATTGGCTATTACGGTGCCAGCGGCTAAAAGGTTGTATTGGTGCACAATGAAAACCTGTGGCTTTGTGTAATTAAAAGGCCGGTTTCATCCATCTACTGGATTGTATCCAATGTTTTGGCAATTTTTAGGCATTTTGGATAGGCACCTCTGAGCAAATCTGAAGGCATCTAGGTTAAAAAAAAGTCTCTTAGGCTACTACGTATTATATTTGTTCTCTCATTAGCCACATCTTTATGATGTCTTAAAATCATGGCAAACTTAGTAATATTGTGAATCTTATGACTCCAGAACATCTGTTTTTGGACATTTATATTTGGATGCTATAAAAAGTTATTGTTTAAAGTGGTTGTAAACCCACTTTAAAGACTTTTACCTATAGGTAAGCCTACATTAAGGCTTACCTATAGGTGCTATAAATATCTCCTAAACTTGCACCATATTTACAGCGCATGCAGCCGATGACGTCATCGGCGCATGTGCTCTGAAGGAACGGCCACCCGTGCCGTTCCTTCAGAGCCCAGTGCCGTGAACGGGGGCTCCCTTGCGCATGCACGGAAGTGATGTAATCGCGCCTCTGGCCAATCAGATGGCTGGAGGAAGCGAACCAGGAAGCAGGACGGCCAAACATGTCAGCCGTCCTGTCGCTGAACGGGCGGCCCTGCGGGGGCTTCGTTTTAAGGTAAGTACTTCATAATGAGCTAGTATGCGATGCATACTAGCTCATTATGCTTTTGTCTTTACAGGTTTTTTTTTCTTCTCATTTTTTTTTCAGAGGGTTTACTTCCTCTTTAAGAGGAATGAGCCAACTGCAGTTAGCAATGGCAATTAACTGAACATTTTTTTTTTTTACTGTTCTACGTGAATGAAAACTGGCTGGTAAGGCTTACTATAATTTGCACCATTGCTGTCAGTTTATAAACTGCATTATTATCTAATTTTAACAATTATGTTATTTTTAAATTTCTATAATACTGCATTTCAGAAGAATCCATACACCTGGGCTGTAATAAACTGGTATCATTCTTCTCAATAGCAGTAGGCAAATAAGGTAGAGACACATTGACGAGTGATATGAGCTTCATCCACTTGATTTTGGAATGTCTCGTAAACCATTTACAAGTGAGGACTGCATGAAACACCTGCAGCTTGTTGAAAGGCAGACAAGTGATGATGTTTCACTGCTACCTCCCGTATCTAGATGATCTGCCCATGCTATATTCCATTCAGTTCCTAAACAGCAGAATACAAGTGTATTGTCAGAGAGTGATCATGCATAGAAATATGCGGCATGATGCTGGTGCCGGAGGATTACTATTCAGTGTCACATAAGAATTGTGTAAATGTTTTCTCATTATCTGTATGGATGGAGTAATATATATATATTTCTGTTCTCTTTATATACAACATCTGCAGCTAGAGAGGGCTGATCCATTCTCATGATGCCCCTATTCATGGCTTCCTTAATTAAAATTGTTTTATTTATGCTGGGTCCTGGCAGGGTGAGGATATTAAACAGATGGGACTTAAAGGCTGCATCGCAAGCATGCAAACTAAAGTTCAGGCTTTTAAATATTGCGTGACTGGATTTGAGACAGGCCATGGAATTCTCTATTACACAAACTCACAGGCAGTCTCCTTGTGTTCACTGGATGCTAAGCACATGTGCTAGGACGACCTTCAATCAACTTCAAAGACCGGCTTCCCGCACCAATGTACACAAAAATACAGTTTTATTCTGCCCGTTTATATTTCTTGTAATGTTTGCATTTTTCAAAGGATGCTTTGTTTTGGTAAAGATGTTAACCCATTTTGGCTGTTACGGCACTTTGTACCCCTTGCTGCATTATAGTTTCTTTCTGTTTTGTATACATGTACATGCGTCCTTACATACACAAGTGAATGCTAGTAGAATTCCAGAACAATGAAATTAGTAAATAGCACTTTCACCATATGCTCATACAATAGATTGAATCATTCTTACTGGCCTTGTTATTTTTCCACTAACATATGATATCATAACTACAACTTTAGCTATAATCTTATACAAATGATCACATCATTTTATTTTATTCTGTAAATAAGTTATGTCTTTTAGGCATTTTGCCGACTAGGCTTTACAAAAAGAAGTAAACTGTCCAAGTTTGCCTCATTTGAGCCCAATTCATTACCTTATGTGTGCCAAATTGTCTTCACAGTATAGACTTCAAAATGTTGTCTTATTGAACCTATAGGAAGAAGGGCCAGGTATGGCCTATATCAGTGATCTTCAAACTGCGGCCCAGGGGCCGGATGCGGCCCTTTGCCTACTTTTATCTGGCCCTTGCGGCACTATTTCATTCATTGTCAACAACAATGGGGCACATTTCCTCCTAATGACACCAATGATGGGCCTCAGTTCCTCCAAATGACACCAACGATATAACCTAATGACAGTTATGATGGGGCACAATTCCTACCAATGACACCAATGATTGGGCAAAATTCCTCCCAATTAAGCAAACGATGGGGCACAATTCCTCCTAATGACACCAGCAATAGGGCACAATTCTTCCCAATGACACCAATGATAGGGCACAATTCCTCCCAATGACACCAATGATGTGGCACAATTGATAGCAATGACACCAACCATTGGGCCCAATGACAGCAATGATGGGACACAATTCCTACCAATGACACCAATGATGGGCATTGTTTACTCCAACTGATGCTTGGACATTTTCTACTCCCGATGGCCACAGTCTGGCCCCCCTAAACTCTGAAGGACAGTAAACCGGCCCTTTGTTTAGAAAGTTTGGAGACCCCTGGCCTATATTACACTTGCATGAAATACACTGTTACCAAGAGTATTAAGACGCCTGCCTTTACACAGACATGAACTTTAATGGCATTCTCGTCTTTGTCCGTAGGGTTCAATATTGAGTTGGCCCACCCTTTGCAGCTATAACAGCTTTAACTTATCTGGGAAGGCTGTCTACAAGGTTAAGGAGTGTGTCTATGGGAATGTTTGACTATTCTTCCAGAAGCACATTTGTGAGGTCAGGCACTGATGTGAACAAGGCCTGGCTCACAATCTCTGCTCTAATACATCTCAAAGGTGTTCTATCGGGTTAAGGTCAGGCCAGTCAAGTTCCTCCACCCCAAACTTACTCATCCATGTCTTTATGGACCTTTGTGCACTGGTGCACAGTCATGCTGGAACAGGAAGGGGCCATCTCCAAACTGTTCCCACAAAGTTGGGAGCATGCAATTGTCCAAAATGTCTTGGTATCCTGACACCTTAAGATTTCCCTACACTGGAACTAAGGGGCCAAGCCCAACCCCTGAAAAACAACCCCCGCAACATAATCCCCCCTCCACCAAATGATCTGGACCAGTGCACAAAGCAAGGTCCATAAAGACATGCATGAGCAAGTTTGGGGTGGAGGAACTTGACTGGTCTGCACAGAGTCCTGACCCAAACCCGATAGAACACCTTCCGGATGATTTGAAGTGGCGACTGCAAGCCAAGCCGTCTTCTCCACGACAGTGCCTGACTTCACAAATGCTTCTGGAAGAATAGTCAAACACTTCCATAGACACAGACCTAAACTTTGTGGACAGCCCTCCTAGGAGAGTTGAAGCTGTTATAGCTGCAAAGGGTGGGCCAACTCAATTTCTCTTTCGTTCATCGACGAACACAGTGCTCCATAAATCAGAACTACAAGGTTATATCACCTTCTGCAGGAGTAGTACTAAACAGAACAAAAAACTTTGGTATGCCCATGGGCCCTCCTCAGCTGGTATATAACCCCCATTTTGCTATAGGTATTCAGTTTACTTCTGTCTAGTCAGGAGTAAAGACCTAGGCTCCCTGCTGGGATCTTTTGGTCCTAGCAATTTTTTCTCCTTCCATACTTTTTCTCCTGGAAGATCTACGATCAATTGCTGGGCTGGGCAATGGGCTGGATAATTTAGATCCAGTGGCCCCCCCAGTCCGGCCTGCAAGTGTGTGCAGACCACAGCTATGCGCTAGGCTGGCCCACTAATTAAATGTCTTGCAGGGTCGCATACGACCAGGCGCTGGTCTGAGCGATGAAGACGCCTGGCTGTCTCCCCTCCATCCCCCCTCTGTAGAGCTCTGGGGGTGATGTATGTCCTGCCTTAAGCAGTATGGGATGCAATACCTTGGGAGTCCCAGTGCAGAGGAGGTAGCGGGACCCCTGGGTGTCTCCGCTCCATCCACCCTCTGTAAAGTCCATGGGGTGGTGTATGTCCTTCCATGAGCAATCTGGAGTACAGTACCTTGGGGGTCCCAGTGCAAAGGGTGCAGCAGAGTCTCCTGGATGTATGTCCTGCCCTGTGCAGTGTGGTGTACAGTACCTTGGGGGTCCCATTGCAGAGGGCGCAGCAGTGGATCCTGACAGCCTGTACTGAGCATTCGGCGCTCCCGGCGGCCATGTTTGGGAAGTCCATGACGTCACGGTTGCCTTTTCCCCTTGGTTTGGCTTGGTCTCTGGCCGGCAGCTATGTTTGTGTAGTCTGTGACATCACGATGGCCATTTTCCCTTAGTCTGGCGTGACGCTGGAGACGGTTGAAGCCGCGTAGTGATGCCTGGGCTCCTCCTCTTCCTCTCTACTCGAATTATATGAACTGGGTGGCACTTATGGCAGTTGCTGGGTCCGAATTGCGGCGCTCCTCCGGCTGGTAGTTGTGAGTCCTTGGGGGTCCCTATCTCTCTCTCTCTCTCTGGTAATAGGTGTGGGGGATCCATAGTAGTGACAAAATTTTTTTTTGTGCTGCAGGGTCTCCCTTATCCTATGGAGCCTCAGGGTCACATCTACCCCACTGACCCCCTCATGGAGGCGCCCGGTCCCTCAGAAATCCTAGCTCCCCATTGTTGCGCTGACGGCGGTCCTACAGTCCTTGGTATCCCGGGTGGAAGTGGCGTGTGAGCAAAGGCCCAGGAGGAAGAGTCCCCCTCCTTCTCCTGCTCAGTCTGTCTCATTTGATTCTGAGCCTGGTGCCGCCATGGACGTGGCCCGTCCAGTGGGACTTGATATCACGCACCCCGATCTGTCCAATAGTGAGGATGATTCCTCCACTGTCACGGCAGCTAATGAGAAAACGCTGGTAGACGCACTGCAGATTACTGCAGTGCATGAGACTTTAAAAATGGAGGATGTGACTCACAAGGTCAGGGACATGGCTGTCTCTTTCGGTACACACAAGTCACCTCGTACGGCTAAGGTGTTTCCTTATCCTCCTTATTTTGACAGACTTATCTGTAAGGAGTGGGGGCAACCAAAGCAACCCTTTGTGGTCCCCAAACCTTTCTCAGTACATTACCCCTTTGAGGAATCAATTTTAAAAAAGTAGACCAGTCCACCAATGGTGAACACTCCTGTTTCCAGGTTAAATAAAGCAACCATCATCCAAGTAGAGAAATGCCCATCCTTTAAAGACCGGGCTGACAGGAAAGTGGAGGTTGTGGCGCACAGCATGTTTACTATGGCTGATTCGGCATTGCGACCAGTCTTGGCCCTCGCCCTGGTGTCTCAGATGCCAAATGAATGGGCCAAGCTTTTGCACCAGGGTCTGGGGAATGAGCAGGTTCCCTCTGCTTATGTTGAGTTAGCAGACCAGTTGGTCCAGGGGCTGCAGTTTATTTGTGATGCAGCTTTGGATGCAGTTCCCGTGCTTCAAGCTCTTTGTTTCAGCGGTGGAGATTAGGTGCATGCTGTGGCTTAAAGAGGTTGTAAACCCTCTCTTGGAAGTTGTACCTATAGATAAGCCTTTAATAAGACTTACCTATAGGTACTGTAAATATCTCCTAAACTTGCACTGTTTAGGAGATATTTACTTTTAATGCAGCCGATTACGTCATCGGTGCATGCGCTCTGAAGAAACGGCCACCTGTGGCGCAAACCAGGAAGCAGGATGGCCGAACGTGTCGGCCGTCCTGTTGCTGTGCGGGCGGCACTGCGGGGGCTTCGTTCTAAGGTAAGTATTTCATAATAAGCTAGTATGCGATGCATGCTAGCTCATTATGCCTTTGTCTTACAGGTTTTTTTTTTATAATTTTTTTTTGCAGTGTTTACTTCCTCTTTAAGAATTGGTCTGCAGACCAAGCCTCCAAGAAAGCTCTTATTAAACTACCCTTTCAAGGCGATCGCCTGTTTGGGGCTAGTCTGGATGACATCATTAAGGGTCTCACAGTGGGGGGGAAGAGTACTTTCCAGCCACAGTCTATGAAAGGGAAGGAGCCTCGTTGCAAACCCGGGCCCTCCTTCTCAGTCTCATGCTTCCGGGACTGCAGATAAAGGAAATAGATTTTTCAAGTCTTCCCCGGGAGGTTCCAAGCAACCTTGGTCTGTTAAGCCTAGGACTGGCTTCTCTGGACCCACAGACAAGACCCCTTCAGCATGAAGGTCTGCCCTCACCCATATATGGGGTGGGGGGACATCTTCGCTGGTTTCCAGCCCCATGAACCTTCTTTGTGAGTGTCAAGGGGATCCACAAAATTATCCTTTTTTGGGGGTACCAAAGTAGGGGGGCAGAGTTTGTCTCCTTCAAGGGTTTTAGGTGACTTTCAAATTACCTAATGTCCCCCCCCTATCCAGGAAATTTAATTACCTAGATGTGGTTTTAATTCTGACAAGGGTGGTCTTTCCTCTGGACAAACTTCGGGAACCACAGGCCATTATTCACCGGCTGCTGTCACACAGACCGTTTTTTCTCCCGACTTGCATACAGTTTCTGGGTCTGGTGGTATCCACCTTCAAGACAATTCTGTTTGCACAATCCTGTTTGCAGCTCCCTCAGCAGGTTTGGCTCCACACTAGGATACCAAGGTTTGCGGAAAGGTCACGGATTCCTCTGGCAGGTGTTACAGATGTCCTGGGGGCACTGTAAGGACAGTATCATCCTCAGCTCAAGTTCCTGCAAAGATCTTCCAATCATTCTGGTGGGCGTAAACGTCCCTTGGCAGGCACCTCTCAGAGAAGACCAGTTTTCCCAAGGGCTGAACAACCATCCTGCTTTACAGTCGCTGGTTTTAGTGGCTTAGCTATTGAAAGCCAGGTACTGAGGGATATAGGTTTGTCTTGATCAGGTATCCCTACTATGTTGAAGGCAAAGAAGTTGACTTCTAGCAAGATATACCATCATATGTGGAAAGCTTACATTTCTTGGTGTAATTTCATTGGCCGTCATCCTCGCTCCTTTTCTGAAGCTCAGATCTTGGCTTTTTTTCAATGGGGTGTTGAGTAGAAGTTCACCTTGAGTACCATCAAGGGCCAGGTGTCTGCCTTGGCAATCTTCTTTCAGCGACCTTTAGCCACGCACTCTTTAGTTCGTACCTTCATTCAGGGGGTTCGACATGTGGCCCCCCCTGTACGGTCTCTTTTGCTGCCATTGAATTTAAACAGGGTGCTCTCAGTGCTCCAGAAACCTCCATTTAAAAATATTCGGGAGATTCCCTTGCCTACTTTGTCCCAGAAGGGGGCATTTACCTCAGCCCGCAGGGTATCGGAATTGGCAGCATTATCCTGTCGTACTCCCTATTAAGTGGTCCATAGAGAAAAAGTTTTTCTTTGTCCCTGTCCATCATTCCTGCCCAAAGTTGTCTCTGACTTCCCGGAAGTCTTAAGGAGGGGAGGAGAGGAGGAGGGGTTTTCTCAACTAAGCACACTCTCCTTCATGCATACTTGAGCTCAGGATAGGAAGTAAATGCTATATGAATCATTTGCCTTTACTACAGATGGCCACAACCAGAAATGCTAGGGGGGTGTTTTTCAAAGAGATTTCTCACCCAAAAAAAAAAAAGCAGAGGGGCATGGATGAATGGGGGAGTTTGCTTTGAATACTAAAAATGAATTAAATCGCGTTTATGGTGCTCAGATGCAGTAAAGATCTGCTTTAAGTAAAACTTTGAGGAATGCTTATAGTACAGACCCAGGACACACTGATGGGAGTTTATTTTTGGCTTAGGAGCTCCTCAAAACCTTCCAGGAAAAGTGGTATTGGTCATGCAAAGGGAAGTATGGGCTGCTCTGTTCAGCTTGTTTCCCCAGTATACAATTAAGATTGGCCATAGATGTCTTTTTTTTTTGTTCTACCAGCGGGTTGAACGAAAAATAAAAATACTTGATTCCCCCATCCACTTATTTGAGGTGGATTGGGGAACCCCCCCCCCAGCTAAGCTATTGTATTCTGACAGCAGGGAGACTTCCCTGCCATCAGAATACACTGATCAGCGTTGCCTGCTATAGCCAGAGGCACTGATCGAGCGGCAATTATCTAAAAGGGCAGTTGTAAATAAGTTGATCAGTAGTTCGTCTTATGTACAACCACCCTGCTCATACCTGGATCAAAATTCGTCCAGCCCCTGATGAACTAGACAAATTTTGATCCATGTATGGCCAGCTTAAGCAGCCTGAAACAATGATTCTACTTTTCTTTTTTCCCAGGGTGAAGAACATATTATAAAATGTAATCTGATTGACTTCTCCAGTAAACTCCTTTACTTTTTCTCCATTTTCTATAAATCAAACCTATTTTTATTTAAAATTCTTTGAATTAAATATAGCATTACTGAACTATTGTATTCGCAATATGATATTGTGATTGCATGCTTGACATCTGGAGACAGTAATAATGCAGCAAATACACTATATGGCTAAAAGAATGTGAGATGACCTCATAAGTCTTCTGCTAATCCTTCATTGTTTAGTCTGCAGGCTGTGCTAAGAGAGATGATACCACTGTATTCCTTAAAGTGGAACGCCACCCAAAAGGGGAAGTTCAACTTTAAGGACTTGTTCCCTGCTCCTCTTAAACAATTGGCACTTTTGAGGAGGAGGAGGAGCGGGTACACGATTTTGACAGGTACCCACTTTGCACTTTCGTTTTGAACGCTGCGGGGATGAGCAACAGAAGTTCTCCTTCCTCCCTCCCCTCCCCCCTGCAGTCTTCTGGGACACAGACAGATCCCAGAAGACTGCATCCACCACTCACGCAGTGGGCACCCCGATGTGAAGCCGCAAGCTGTCACAGCCGGGTGCCCATAGTGAAGATGTCTGTGCCGGGTACCGAAGACAGCGGGTGAGACCGACTGGGGTGAGCTCACCACTGGATCCTGGGATAGGTGAGTGGCTGTTTTTTAAAAGTCAGCAGTTACTTTTTGTAGATGCTGACTTGTATTTTTACCACAGGTGGCTGGAACTCTTTAACTGTATGTGGTGTCATCCACTTGGTTGTGTTGTGTGCCAGGGTATTGTAAACCTAAAGAATGAATAGACAGAAAATATAAATCAGTTAGCAGCTAAAACAGCTCCCTTACAGTATATCTGCAGTATTTTATCTGTGTATTTAGCAGATGCCTGGAGTTTAGATTTATTGTTAAAGGACCTATGTTTACACACGGCTTTTTCTCTACTGTAAGTCTGTAAGGTGGACTGTGCTACCTGTATATTAATGGAGTTATAGAGGGTGAGAGACAAATCTGACAGTACAGCAAATATGTGGCAAGCTGAAAAAAATATAAAGTTGAACTCTTGGCTATAGTCAGCTTGATATACCTAGAGGCTGCGGAAATATTGTAACTAGCATTGAACCGATACCAAAATCTGTGCCGTTTCTAAGCATTTGCAGTACTTGTACCCGTGCAAATGCTCCAGTACTGAAACCAATACCTTTAAGTCACAGCGACTTTGAAAAAGGTTCATGCACTACTTTTTAGCGATTTCATTGCCACTTGCATTGACTTCTGTTAAAAGCCGCAAGGAAATCGGAGGTCCAAATCGCACTGATCTGTAGCTTTAAAATCGCACTGAAATAGCACAATTTCAAAGCCCCACTCCTGTGAACTAGAGCTTACAGTTCTTCATAATTATAAAGAAATTGTAATATTTTTTCATTAGTCTAAAAAAACTGTCAGGTATTGGTAATCGGCATCTGTGTGTACTTAGGAAATAGTATCCGTATTCGTACTTGGTCTTAAAACGTGGTATTGGTGCTTCTCTTGTAACTTTAGAAAAGCAACTGTAGTGGCTTTACAAAAACTATTGATATAGTAATAATAGTTGTATTACTCAGGGGGTAGCTGAGCAACGAATGCCTTTATTAAAGTATATGTGTAGCCAGAACTTTTTATTTTTATTTACTCATGAGTTTCACTTTGAGGACATTTACATTCACTTCCTGCTCAGTGGACGCAACAGGAGGTAAAAGGAATTCCCCTAATAAAAAGTTGTCCCGATAAGATCTACCTTTACCTCATGTTACAGTGACAAGCATAAAATGTTGGATTTCACGCAACTTTCTGTTGTGGCGGGTATGGTCATCAGGACAAATAGAGAGATTAAAACTCCCCAGCAGGGGACAATATCCGTAATAAAAACTTAACAGAAAGTTTATATCTTCCCCTACGCTATCCAAAATTCATTTTATGGCAAGGTTGTTGGTAAGTTGTCTTCATCCATTCAACCTGTTTTACAGTCAAAAGCTGGTTGAAATTGCTTGAGATTTGATTTTTATGTAGACAAGGCATATTAACCACTTTACCACTAGAGCATTTTGCTGTCTTACGTCTGGGCCACTTTTTGCGATTCGGCGCTGTGCGACTTTAACTGACAATTGCGCGATCGTGCGACGCCATACCCAAACGAAATTTATGTCCTTTTTTCCCCACAAACAGAGCTTTCTTTTGGTGGTATTTGATCACCTGTGTGATTTTTACTTTTTGCGCTATAAACAAAAAAAGAGCGTAAATTTTGAAAAAACAACAATATTTTTCACATTTTTTTATATGAAATTCCCCCCAAAAAAATGTAAAAATCAAATTTTTTTTACATTTTTGGTCAATTTGTTTTCTGCTACCTATGTTTGGTAAAGAAAATTCACAATAAGCGTATTTTGATTGGTTTGCGCAAAAGTTATTGCGTTTACTAACAAAGGGAAAGATTTCTGTTATTTTTGGTGTTTTTTTTTTAACGTGTAATGGCGGCGATCTGCGATTTTTTTTGCGGGACTGCGACATTGCGGCGGACAGATCGGACCCTTGACTGACATTTTTGACACTTTTGGGGGTACCAGTGACATTACTGCAGTAATCAGTGCTATAAATATGCACTGTTACTGTAAAAATGACACTGGCAGGGAAGGGGTTAATTTTATTGGAGAGGGAGGGGTTAATGTATGCCTGGTGCTTACTAACGTGTGTGGGGGGAGGTGACTGTGTGACACAAGGACAGATCCAGGGTTCAGCTATGCTGAACCCTGCAATCTGACCCTGCCTGTCACTTGGGAGATCCGCCCGCTTGTGTTTACACAAGCAGGCGGATCTCCACACTAGATCCCCGATGATCGGGGAATAGCGGCGGCGATCGCCGCTGCTCCTCCCCTGGCCCGACTCCCGCTGTGACTGAATACAGCTGGAGCGAGCCTCCGGCGGCGCGCGCGTGCCGCTGAGAAGGGGGAGTGTCTGACGACGTAGTTCTACGTCGTCAGACGATAACGAGCCACTTTACCGCAGTAGTACTACGGTACTCAGATGGCAAGTGGTTAAAATGATTTAGAACTGGATAGTAATGTGTAAATGTCATGCTTATACAGTGTCAAAAGTTAATACATCCCTCACATTTTTGTAAATATTTTATTATATCTTTTCATGTGACTGAAGAAATGACACTTTGCTACAATGTAAAGTAGTGAGTGTACAGCTTGTATAACAGTGTAAATTTGCTGTCCCTTCAAAATAACTCAACACATAGCGATTAATGTCTAAACCACTGGCAACAAAAGTGAGTACACCCCTAAGTTAAAATGTCCAAATTGGGCCCAAAGTGTCAATATTTTGTGTGGCCACCCTTTTTTTTTCCAGCACTTACTTAACCCTCTTGGGCATTGAGTTCACCAGAGCTTCACAGGTTGCCACTGGAGTCGTCTTCCACTCCTTCATGACGACATCATGGAGCTGGTGGATGTTAGAGACCTTGCGCTCCTCCACCTTCCATTTGAGGATGCCCCACAGATGCTCAATAGGGTTTAGGTCTGAAGACATGCTTGGCCAATCCATCACCTTTTCCCTCAGCTTCTTTAGCGAAGCAGTGGTCATCTTGGAGGTGTGTTTGGGGTCGTGATCATGTTGGAATACTGCCCTGCGGCCCAGTCTTCGAAGGGAGTGGGATCAGGCTCTGCTTCAGTATGTCACAATACATGTTGGCATTCATGGTTCCCTCAATGAACTGTAGCTCCCCAGTGCCGGCAGCACTCGTGCAGCCCCAGACCATGACATTCCCACCACCATGTTTGACTGTAGGCAAGACACACTTGTCTTTGTACTCACCTGGTTGCTGCCACACACGCTTGACAGCATCTGAACCAAATACGTTTATCTTGGTCTCCTCAGATCACAGGACATGGTTCCAGTAATCCATGTCCTTAGTCTGCTTGTCTTCAGCAAACTGTTTGCGGGCTTTCTTGTGCATCATCTTTGTCTTCCTTCTGGGGCGACACTGCGACAGTCATGCAGACCAATTTGATACAGTGTGCGGCGTATGGTCTGAGCACTGACAGGCTGAACCCCCACCCCTTCAACCTCTGCAGCAATGTTGGTAGCACGCATGTGTCTATTTCGCAAAGACAACCTCTGGATATGACCCTGAGTATGTGCGCTCAACTTCTTTGGCGACCATAGCAAGGCCTGTTCTGAGTGGAACCTGTCCTGTTAAACCTCTGTATAGTGTTGGCCACTGTGCTGCAACTCAGTTTCAGGGTCTTGGCAATCTTCTTATAGCCTAGGCCATCTTTATGTAGAGCAACAATTCTTTTTTTGCAGATCCTTTAGAGAGTACTTTGCCATGAGGTGCCATGTTGAACTTCCAGTGACCAGTATGAGAGCGTGAGTGCGATAACACCAAATTTAACACACCTGCTCCCCATTCACACCTGAAACCTTGTAACACTAGCGAGTCACATGACACTGGGGAGGGTAAATGGCTAATTGGGCCCAATTTGGAAATTTTCACTTAGAGGTGTACTCACATTTGTTGCCAGCAGTTTAGACATTAATGGCTGTGTGCTGAGTTATTTTGAGGGATCAGAAAATTTACACTGTTATACAAGCTTTACACTTACCACTTTACGTTGTAGCAAAGTGTAATTTCTTCAGTGTTTTGACATGAAAAGATATAATAAAATATTTACAAAAATGTGAGGGCTGTACTTGCTTTTGTGAGATACTGTATGTATTTGTTGCCTTTCTTAGAGATTGCAGAAGGATAGTGCCATCTGTGGTCTGGTAACACCCAGGGTCAGAATCTACTACCAGGCTTGAGATGCTGCTTTAGAGATGACGTGATCATGGAAAACCTGCTGTTGTGCCGTTCATGGCATGAACTTCCACAACAGGACAAAGACAAACTTGACAGGGGATTTAACCCTACTATATCCAAAACTAAAAATGTTGGCTATACATACACTTTAATGCCTAGGCTGGCTATTATTGCACTGCTGCAGGGTTTTCTCTCTGTTATGGTGGCCGGTGACCAGTTTGGCCTTGAAGCCTACCCAATACAGTCCTGGGCTTCAGACACGTGCCAGATTACTCACTGTACTGAGCTGAAAGTTACACGGAACAGAACCTGTTTTACTATTGGGTTTTTTTTATGCACGCCATTTGCTAACACACCACTAATTAGTTTTTCAAAAGGATAACATTGTTTTTTTCATGCAAAGCTTCAAGGATGCTTGATTTTGCATATACATGAATCGGGCCTAATTGTGCCTTCCTACGTCCTGTCAGAAAGGCAAAAGAATTCTGATATGTGCCATTTCAATAAGTACACTCAAGCAGAGTTATAAATGGAATAGACACAGTAGTAATTTTTAAATGAAGAAGCAAAATAATAAAAGATCTGTAATAAAAGAAAGAGGTAAAAAGGGAAAGTGTGAACAAATCTGCTGGGCTCACAAAAATACTAGTAATGACATTGGATCAAAAAAGAGCGTGATAACACATCCAATCCCTCACCCAGCGCTCAAAATAAAAGTTCTATGTTATTCCTCTTTTCAATGATAATTATCCTTTAGGAAAGCTGCTACTATTAAACCAAAATTGATAGTAAATCACACATGCATTACCTTACCCAATTACAATAATAATAAAAATTGGAAAGATATACATTAGCAGCGCTATAAATCATCCTTATTGGCACAAAGGAGACTTTTTTGTATACTAATAGTCCAATACAGTTCTTTTCCAAAACAGTTATTTTCCTTCACCAGTGTATTAGTTGTTCACACCATGCGCCTTCACCACACCTCTCATGATTCCCCTTAGGCAATACACAGTCACCGGAAAAAAACGGTACCCTGCGCTTTTAAATGTAGTGTCCAGGTATCAGCCTCCACAGCATCATACACCGCCAGAGAAAACTGAGAATCCTCTATTTCCTGTTTAACCACACAGATTTACTGCGGCAGGGCAGCTTGGCTGTGCATGATCACATAGATCTACATGATTATGTGCACGTGGTTTTGGCGGCACTGATATGATTAGACTCAGCGGGAGACAGACTGCGGGAGGAGCGAGCTCGATCGCCGCCAGCCTCCCACGATCTTTTGGCAAAACTGACAGGAGAGCCGTCTGGTATGTAAACAATGCAAGACGGCTCTCCTGTCAGAGAGGCAGGGAAAGATCATGTGATTAAGCTGAATTACAGATTTCTCTCTGCCTCTGTTAAATCCAACCCCCCCCCCCCACAATTAGTAAGCACATCTAGGGAAGACATTTAACCCCTTGATCACCCCCAGTGTTAACCCCTTCCCTGCCAGTGTCATTTATACAGTAACTGTGCATATTATTTAGCACTTATCACTGTATTAATGGCATTGGTCCCCAAAAAGTGTCACTTAGTTTCAGATCTGTCCGCCGCAATGTCGCAGTCTCGATAAAAATCGCTGATCGCCGCAATTACTAATAAAAAAAATAAAAAGTCCATAAAATACCCAACAAATTCAATTAAAAATACTAACAACATCTTACAAAGGCATCCACAGCTTACCCCCCAGCTACATCACTAGCCTAGTCTCAAAATACCAACCTAATCGTTCTGTTCGTTCCTCTCAAAACCTCCTGCTCTCTAGCTCCCTTATCACCACCTCCGATGCTCGCCTCCAGGACTTTTCCAAGTCCTATGGAATCCTATGGAACCCCTTACCCCAATCTGTCCGATTATCTCCTACCCTATTAGCTTTTAGACGATCCCTGAAAAACGTCCTCTTCAGAGAAGCCTATCCTACCCACACCTAACAACTATACTTCCATATTCTCCATCAGCCCATCCCCCGCGGTTACCGCCTTTTGTTTCACTTGACCATCCCTTCTAGATTGTAAGCTCTAAGGAGCAGGGCCCTCTATTTCCTCCTGTATTGAATTGTATTGTAACTGTATTGTCTTCCCTCACATTGTAAAGCTCTGCGCAAACTGTTGGTGCTATATATAGTGTTTTGCGAAAGTATTCGGCCCCCTTGAACTTTTCGACCTTTTGCCACATTTCAGGCTTCAAACATATTCAGAAAAAAAGGGAGAGGTTTTTGGGACTTTAAATGAGGCTACACAAAGACATGTGCCTCCATCCCTATTACCACATGATAAAATGTCAGTAGTTTGGGACATTAAATGAGGTGTGTGGCCCTATGTGTCTGATAATTGTGCAAACATGTCATAGAAATGAACAAAACAGATCAAGTAGATCACGTTTTATTTGACTCATAAAATGAGGGTAAAAAGGTAATGGCAATATACATGGAGAACAGCATAAAGGGTAGGGATCATACATGAGTACTGTGGTATAAATATCAACATAGGTAATGGATAATACCATATATGTATGTATGTTGTATACCAACATGAATGTAAACAGTACATACAGGTAGTTGTAACAATACAATAAAGTACATGATGGAACAAAATGATACAATAAAATTGCTTCATGGAAAGCTCAACGCGTTTCGTGAATAAACACTTCATCAGGAGCGGGTACAATTCATATATCTAGAAAAAATAATAATATGTATATATATATACACATGTATATGTAAAATAATCATGTATATGGCTATAAACAGCTCTATAAACCCAACCCTTATAGCATTGAAACTCACAGGTAGATTCCAGGAAGAGTCACAGGATATGTGGAGGGGCGCCCCTGGGGGGTGTGCCTGACACGGGAGCTGAGGGAGCTTTCCATGAAGCAATTTTTTGTTACATCATGTACTTTATTGTATTGTTACAACTACCTGTATGTACTGTATTTGGTCCTGTATTTGGCTCCATCCATCTTCCCATCAATTTTAACCATCTTCTCTGTCCCTGCTGAAGAAAAGCAGGCCCAAACCATGATGCTGCCACCACCATGTTTGACAGTGGGGATGGTGTGTTCAGGGTGATGAGCTGTGTTGCTTTTACGCCAAACAATGTTTTGCATTGTTGCCAAAAAGTTCGATTTTGGTTTCATCTGACCAGAGCACCTTCTTTCACATGTTTGGTGTGTCTCCCAGGTGGCTTGTGGCAAACTTTAAATGACACATTTTATGGATATCTTTAAGAAATGGCTTTCTTCTTGCCACTCTTCCATAAAGGCCAGATTTGTGCAGTATACGACTGATTGTTGTCCTACGGACAGAGTCTCCCACCTCAGCTGTAGATCTCTGCAGTTCATCCAGAGTGATCATGGGCCTCTTGGCTGCATCTCTGATCAGTCTTCTCCTTGTATGAGCTGAAAGTTTAGAGGGACGACCAGGTCTTCGTAGATTTGCAGTGGTCTGATACTCCTCCATTTCAATATTATCGCTTGCACAGTTCTCCTTTGGGATGGTTAAAGCTTGGGAAATCTTTTTGTATCCAAATCCGGCTTTAAACTTCTCCACAACAGTATCTCAGACCAGCCTGGTGTGTTCCTTGTTCTTCATGATGCTCTCTGCGCTTTAAAACGGACCTCTGAGATTATCACAGTGCAGGTGCATTTATATGGAGACTTGATTACACACAGGTGGATTCTATTTATCATTATTAGTCATTTAGGTCAACATTGGATCATTCAGAGATCCTCACTGAACTTCTGGAGAGAGTTTGCTGCACTTAAAATAAAGGGGCTGAATAATTTTGCACGCCCAATTTTTCAGTTTTTTATTTGTTAACAAAGTTTGAAATATCCGATAAATTTCGTTCCACTTCATGATTGTGTCCCACTTGTTAATTCTTCACATAAAATTACAGTTTTATATCTTTATGTTTGAAGTCTGAAATGTGGCAAAAGATCGCAAAGTTCAAGGGGGCCGAATACTTTCGCAAGGCACTGTAAACCCTGTATAATAATAATCTATCCCGTAGTTGTAAACGCTATACCTTCTGCGCAAACCAATTATTATACGCTTTTTGGGATTTTTTTACCAAAAATATGTAACAAATTGGCCTATAATGATAAAAAAAATAGCTTTTTAACATTTTTTTGGGGGGAATGTTTTATAGCAGAAGGTAGAAAATATTGGTGTGTTTTCAAAATTGACACTCTTCTTTTGTTTATAGCGCAAAAACGGAAAAAAAAACGCAGAGGTGATCAAATAACACCAAAGAAAGCTCTATTTGTGGGGAAAAAGGACATCAATTGTATTTGGGTATGGCGTTGCACAACCGTACAATTGTCAGTTAAAGCAACGCAGTGCTGAATTGGAAAAAATGGCCTGGTCATTAAGGGGGTAAAACCTTCTGGGGCTGAAGTGGTTAATTAATTTGACCTCAGGGTGTCATTCAAAAGATATAAACTTCAGAACTCCAATAAAAGTGAATCATGAAAAAGAAGGGGGACTCATAGAGTAGTATTGCTAAAACTCTATTGTTTAAAATCAAACCCCCTCTCCCTTTATATATTGCGCTTACAAACACCAAAGATCTTTTAGGCATGTAGATCAAAATATCAAAACGTTGCCAATCAGCTACACAAACACCCTCAGTCGAAGTTGTGATGACAAAACGCGTCAGTGCGTTAGTACGCAGTCACCGAAGCAACAAGACACCTGGACGCCGTTCACGCCACCCGGAAATCACCATTCAGTCTATAGAGTGAAACAGGCGATGAGAGCGGTACACCTGTACCAGTGCATTTGTGTGGCTGATTGGTAACGTTTTGTTGTTTAGATCTACATGCCTAAAAGATCTTTTGTGTTTGTAAGGGCAATATATGAAGAGAGAGGGGGGTTTCGATTTTAAACAATAGTGTGTTTTAGCAATACTACTCTGAGTCCCCTTTCTTTTTCATTGGAGTTCTGGAGTTTATATCTGGAGTTCTGGAGTTTACACCCTAAGGTCAAATCAATTAAACAGGAAATTGAGGATTCTTAGTTTTCTCTGGCGGTGTATGATGCAGTGGAGGCTGATACCTGGACGCTACATTTAAAGACGCAGCGTACCGTTTTTTTCCGGTGAGTGTGTATTGCCTAAGGGGAATCATGAGAGGTGTGGTGAAGGCGCATGGTGTGAACAACCAGTACGCTGGTGAAGGAAAAGAACTGTACTGGACTATTAGTATGCAATAAAGTCTCCTTTGTGCCAATAAGGACGATTTATAGCGCTGCTAACGTGTATCTTTCCAATTGTTGTTATTATTGTAATTGTTGGGTAAGGTAATGCATGTTTGAATGACGTTGGATCTGTTTTGAATAAGGCTGTCATGAGAGAAATACGGAGGCTGATATTATTGACCTGCCTGCCCTTAACCCTTGTTATGCAGGCTGGCTGGTAAGTGTGCTGGAAAACCTTCTGTTTGGTATTGACCTCCTTCTGAAAATGCTAGATTCCTGTCTGCCATGCTGATCCTTAGATTTTAGTACTGTCCAATGACAGACCAGAAGAAGTGTGCATATCAGTAAAGTCAGAACAATCAGAAGTCCATTTTCAGGTCAGTGACTCTAAGTATTGAGGAGGGTCAGTAAAAAGCCAGACAACTAGCATTTTCAGAATGAGAGAGCAAAAGCAACTTTATTTTATTTAGCATGAAAGGGTGAGAATCAGACAAGCTTATTATAAAGTGAATCTGTCACATGTCAATATGAATATAGTATTGCCCACGAGAATAAAGCAATGGTACAATGTTTTTACAAATCATACTGTTCATGTTGGGTTTGCAGCAGTGAATGGTCAGTAAATCTTAACTCAAGCTAATCTCAACCCTGCAGTGAGTCAGAACTACACTGCTCTGTATCTGGGCAATGGAGATAATTATTTAAACTGGCCTCAAAAACGTTTCTTGTGCTCACTTAATCCTAATCACAAAGCTTTTACACTTTGAAGCGGATTATTGAATCTGGGGTAAATGTTGCACACCACCAGTTATTATATTTGAATGTGGCCCATGAGCTGAAACCAGTTAGGATTCTCTTGGCTGTAGCTTTTTATGCTATTACCTTTGCACTAGTTTTCACACAGATATTTTTTCTCCGTTTTTATCATAGCAGTAAAATCAGTATTTGTCATTTGGATAGAATTGCTGTTTAAATTAGTTTATCTAGGTATACCCACTTTAGAATAATGTAAGCAAAATCTAAATATTTGATATGTGTGATACAGCAGAAAAGTCAATACTGTGAAAACCTTGCCAGATTAACCACTATACAAAACCCTGACGTCCTTTAGGAGTACCTATTTACATAATGCAAGTACACTTTTACGTATATTCTACTTTTTAGAATCCCTAATGTCTTTATATTCTTGTGTGCAAAAATATAGTACATGTGCTGCCATTGATGACATGAGCCAGGGATGAGTGAATCTGCCTGAGTTTTATTTGCCTGAGAATTACTCAGTAATGCAACACTGTACCCAAATGAAGTCAATATTTTTTGAGCCAAAGTTTTCTTTTGGTGGTATTTATTAACCAATGTGCTTTTGTTATTTACAATGTAAGAACTATACTATACTATACTTTAAATATATTATACTATATAAAACAAAGGACAAAAATATGAGAAAACTGTTAACTTTCTCCTATAAACTATAGTAAATAAAATACCAGAAAAGTCCCCACAACCCATAAAAATAGTAAAAATAGGCCCCAAAATAATATGATTTTTTAAATTGACGAAACATGCTGCTGTTGATGTAGTTAAACCATGAAGCAAGCTAACAGTGTACTAGATACAGTGCATCATTAATGTACAGATCATACATAGAGGACGAGGTGAAGGGGTTCAAGTACAAGTCACATACAGCGGGAGACTGGAGAGGAGGGGGTTAATATGCAGGATAAAGGAGGTGACAGTGTGAATATACAGGCACTTTAGAGACAGTACAGAGATGCTATATACAGGAGAGGAGGAGGGGGTTAAAAAAGGTGTCAAAATACAATATATAGTCTATAGTATAAAGTATATAAAAACTCTCACACTTTGAATCTGCTGCTGCCTACCTCCCTAGAATGCCCCTCCATTCCTAAAATATTCCTTCCTCCCCTTCTTCCATAATGATAGGAAGGAGAAGACTCTCAAAAGTAAACAGTAGTACTGCTTACATTTGTGATTATTTGAATCAAAAAAAATAAAAAAAACCCTGAAACAAAAGCCTTTTTTTTTTAAAGGTAAACCCAGGGCCAGCGCTACAAGTAAGGCGACCTAGGCAGCCGCCTAGGGCGCAACTTATCAGGGGGCACCGGCAGAGCCTGACCCGAGGTAAGGAACTTACAGTAAGTCACTGAAGGGGTTTTAACCAGTGGCGGCCGGCCCGTCCATTAGGGGCACAGGGGCGCCGCCCCCTATCTATGCATCCTAATCTACATGCAGGGCACTGGATGCATGGATTCCAATGAGAGGTTTTTTTTTTTTGTTTTTTAAGCACGTGGTTGGAGCCAGAGGCTCTAATGGGCTTCAAAAAAGGGTGGGCTCGGGGCGCAGTGCACTGCGCCCTGAGCCCACCCAGTTGTGTGACAATAGCGAATTAATATTGGCTATTGCCGCACTGATTCTCCTCCTGGCCAATCAGGAAGCGGGTCCTGAGACCTGTTTCCCAATTGGCCAAAGGAGAAGGCATACTATTGGCGGAGGAGGAGGTGAGGAGACACCCACCGATAGGGGACATGGAGGAGACGAATGGGGAAGCCGTCGCCGTCCAGGGGAACAAGGTAAGTGAACTGGCGCCCGGTGGGGGATATGGTGTGGACTGGACTCAGGTCTGTCTGTGCCCTCCCCCCCCCCCGACCGATGAAGCATCAACCGCCACTGGTTTTAACCCCTTCTTGGGATGGGGAGTGGGAGAGCATATGGGGGGCAGTCATTTTTATTTTGCCTAGGGCGGCAAGAATCCTTGCACCGGCCCTGGGTAAACCTTTTAGTAAAACATTGCTATGGACTCTTGAAAGCAGCTTAAAGCAGCCACTGACCTCAAATCAACAAAATAAAATGTAAGATAATCCCAAATAATAATAATAAAGGCAGCAAATGGGCTGATATCCCAAATAGCTAGCCATCAGAATAAAGTTCAGTTTCTGAATTGGCCTTTACCTCTTCTTATGTAGTTTGTCCCCTACCTTTCCCTACAACAGCTTCCAATGCACTGGCACTATGGCTGCTTTGTGTCCCCCTCCCCCTATTTGTAATCAGGGGGCTGGCTTTTCCAAATCCCCGTTATTGACCCTTTTAAGCCTACTTACTATTGTTCCAAAGTAAGCAATGCAGAAAAAAAAATTCCCAGGTGACTTTGAACATAAATTTGCCAGGACGTGGAATCTCAAACCCACAGCATTTGCCTTGAACCCATGGTAGCGGCAAACTCAAGCCAAATTCTTTATTACCTCTTTAGAAAATTATAGCTACCAGATTGTCTATGAATTAAATATTTTTTGAGTCAGTGACCCAGAACAGGAATGGAGAAAATGAAATTAGAACATTAACATGATGTGACTGTTGCCAAATGTGACCGACTGACCAGATTTCCCCAGACTTGTTGAAATACCAGTAAGCTGTGTTTGATATTTTAATTTCCACTGAAAACTGAAAAATGGCCTGCTAAAGAAGGTGTTTTCCCCAGAATAAACCAACACTCGATGTGTCTGGTGTCATTTCCACTCCCATATGGTATGCACACCTGGTCAGTCCATGCATGCATGTTTATGTGACCATCTTCATTTTTTTCAGTTGATTCGATTGTCCCTGAACTCCATTCGTTTTTTACTTTTTATTTAAATCTTATTTTCGAGACCTAATACTTCTAAAACTTTCTCAGGTCAGCCTTAACCTAAGATATGCAAAAGTCTGAATAGGAATTTAAATGTATGGTTGTGTCATCCTAGCTTTTTTAAAAGCCTAAGTTTACCTAAAATAAAAAATAAATCAGTACAAGGGACGTTACTTACCTTCTGTGAGATGTGTCCCTAGTGCTGCTGTGTGCTCCTTTTGCTTCCTCCTCTGATGCCCCACCGATCTCTTCTGCTGTAATGTTCCTTTACGGCAGGGTTAAAAGAACTAAGGGGTTGTGACAGGCACTCATCATGGGTGCCGGATTATACCCAGCCTTTCCCAACTCCTCTGTTCAGAGGCAGTTACTACAGCTTCATTGAATGAAACACAATTTATGAATGGAGGGGGGGGGGGTACCTAGCAGTCATCCTCCATTTATAGATCGTGTTTCAATCATGGATGCTGTAGTAATGGCTTCCATGAATGGAAGAGCTGGGCAGAAAGGGCGAGCACTCTTGATGAGCTTCTGTCACAGGTTCTAAGATCCATTACCCCCCCCCCCCCCCACTGCACCGGAAGATTACGAAGGCAGGGGGATTCATCAGGGGTGGACGATTTAAGCTCAAGAAGGACACAGCCGTATAAATGACACATATAACTGAATGTGCTGATTTTTATTTGTTTTCTTTTAGGTCAGTGATGGCGAACCTTGGCAACCCAGATGTTTTGGAACTACATTTCCCAAGATGCTCAACTACACTGTAGAGTGCATGAGCATCGTGGGAAATGTAGTTCCAAAACATCTGGGGTGCCAAGGTTCACCATCACTGTTTTAGGTAAACTTAGACTTTACTTGCTGTTTGTAGCCTGTACAGATGTTCTAAGCTTTTTTTATGGTTTATTTTTGTTTTTTGTTTTTTTAAAGTTGTTTGAGGAAGTTTGTTGCAGTCTGCAGAAAAGTTGTCACTTTCTTCCCAAGTGCTATCTTATCTCTTTCACCTCTTATTTTGAGGTGGCAACAAAATCTCCAGCTTTAGTGCATAATTAGGATTAATGTCACCCTAACGATTCACAATTGCCTGAGTCAGCTCACCTTTTCTTATGATCCTTTAGGCTCCTTTCACACAGGGCGGATTCTGTTCCAATCAGCAGAGGATCAGTCCTCTGTTTCTGTAAAGCAGACACAGACAGAGTTCTCTCTGCTCTATGCGTGGCCGGGTGTAAACAAAATCTGCTGTCCGTTTACACCTGACTACCCTTGGATCCGCTCCACCTAAATGGAAGAGGACAGATCCCCTTCCTGTTTTATTTTTAGCGGACCCAATTGGATCTGGAGGTAGGGACAGACACAAGATTGTTTACATCTGCCTGTCCATAGGGATGAATGGACCTTTAAACCAGGTCTGCCTGAAAAACTGACTGGCACGGACCTGATTGCAGGGTGTCTGCTTAGGCCCCTTGAAACTCCAGAACTCCTGACAGGAAAAAGCTGTATAAACAAAAAAACGTGACTGGTCTTGTATCCGCCTCCTCCTGTATTTTTATGCAGGAAGCCTGTAGTGGGAGGAGTCTGATGTCACTGCTACAGCATTCGGTGCAAACAAAGTGCATATAGATACTTTGTGGCTATTGAGCATATACACTGCTCAAAAAAATAAAGGAACGCTTTTTATTCAGAGCATAGCATCACGTCAATTAAACTCCTGGGATATTGATCTGGTCAGTAAAGTAGCAGAGGGGGTTGTTAATCCATTTCAGCTGCTTTGGTGTTAATGAAATTAACAGGTGCACTAGATGGGCAACAATGAGACAACCTCCAAAACAGAATGGTTTTACAGGTGGAGGTCATCGACTTTTTTTTTCCCTACTCATCTTTTCTGACTGTCTTTCACTAGTTTTGCATTTGGCTATGGTCATTTTCACTACTGGTAGCATGAAGCGATACCTGGACCCTATATAGGTTGCACAGGCAGTCCAACTCCTCCAGGATGGAACACCGATACGTGCCATTGCCATCTCCCAGCACAGTTTCAAGAGCATGAAGGAGATTCCAGGAGACAGGCAGTTACTGTAGGAGAGCTGGACAGAGCCGTGGAAGGTCCTTAACCCATCAGCAGGACCAATATCTGCTCCTTTGTTCAAGGAGGAACAGGATGAGCACTGCCAGAGCCCTACAAAATGACCTTCAGCAGGCCACTGGTGTGAATGTCTCTGACCAAACAATCAGAAACTGACTTCATGAGGGTTGCCTGAGGGCTCAGTGTCCTTTAGTGGGCTCTGTACTCTCTGCCCAAAACTTTGGAGCTCGATTGGCATTTGCCATTGAACATCAGAATTGTCAGGTCTGCCACTGGCGTGCTGTGCTTTTCACAGATGAGAGCAGGTTTACCCTGAGCACGTGACAGTTGTGAAAGGGTCTGGAGAAGCTGTGGAGAACATTATGCTGCCTGTAACATCGTTCAGCATGACTGGTTTGGTGGTGGGTCGGTGATGGTCTGGGGAGGCATATCCATGGAGGGACGCACATACCTCTACAGGCTAGACAATGGTACCCTGACTGCCATTAGGTATCAGGATGAAATCCTTGGAGCCATTGTCAGACCCTACGCTGGTGCAGTGAGTCCTGCGTCCCTCCTGATACACGACAATGCCCGACCTCATGAGGCGAGAGTATGCCACCAGTTCCTGGGAGATCTGGGAGGAAATACCCCAGGACACCATCCGTCGTCTCATTAAGAGTATGCCCCGACATTGTTAGGCATGCATACAAGCACATGGGGGCCTTAAAAAAAAAAACAGAGTACCTTTTTGAGTTTCTGCAATGAAATTTCAGCAAAATGGACTAGCCTGTTGCATCATTTTTCACTTAGATTTTTGAGGTGTCTTTAAATTCAGCCCTCTGTAGGTTGGTAATTTTAATTTCCATCAAACATTGTGGCATCCTTTCATTCCTAACACATTACCCAGTCCATATTTGGATAGATACCCAGCATGATATTTTTCCCCATTGAAATCTGTGTTTTCAAAGCGTTTGTTTAATTTTTTTGAGCAGTGTATTTGAACAAATCTTTTTTTGCCCGGTTCAGTTTTAACCACTGGATGGAAAACTGTACATTATTTTCCATGTTCTTGCAAATGAGATAAGTGTCAATACGTAGTAAATTGATAGAAGATCCAGCCAGAAAATTTCAGTTTCTTAAATTTAAATTGATTTGCTGCTCCTGGATATGTTTGTAAAAAAAACAAAATGGCTTTGAGGTTTCTGCCACCTTGATGACAACCAAGACCTAAAACTCACTCATAGGTGTCGTAACAGCCTCTCGTTACTATCTGCAGGTAGCTATTACAGTGTAGGTTAAAATAGTATGGATACAGGATATACTGCAGCACACAGCGTTTCAGGCTGATTGCTGCTGAAAACAATATTTGATGAAATTATAAAGTTAACAGGGACCTTTTGCACTGCTAGTGAAGAGTATAACTATAGGGCTCTAATGTTTGAAATATCACACGGGTAACATCACAGATAAATGTACATTTCTCTTTCGTTCATCGACAGACACAGCACTCCATAAATCATAATTACTGGGTTATATTCCCTCCTTCAGGAGTAGTACTAGGCAGAACAAAAAAACACCTGGCTACGCCCATGGGCCATCCTCAGCTGGTATATAACCCCTATCTCTGCTCTAGGTAAACCGTTTTAATCTGTCTAGTCAGGCGTAAGGACCTAAGCTCCCGGCTGGGATCTCTGGTCCTAGCAATTTTTTTCTCTTTCCTTACATCTTTTTTGTTTTTTTCTCTCGGGAGATCTACAATCAGCTGCCGGGCTGGGCGATGGGCTGGACGATGGGCTGGATAAACTAGATCAAGCGGTCCCCCCAGCCCAGCCAGCAAGTGCAAATTCTCGGCTCTCCTCCGATCTGAAAGGTGGGTCCTTGGGGGTCCCTGTTATCTCTCTCTCTGCTGATAGGTACCCTGAGCCTTGGGGGGATCATTTATGGAGTCATTTTTAAAAAAGTGGACTAGTTCACCAGTGGTTGACCCTGATGTTTCCAGGTTGAACAAAGCTACCATGATCCCAGTAGAGGAAACCCCATCCTTTAAGGACCTGGCTGACAGGAAAGCAGAGGCTGTGGCATGTAGCATGTTTTCTATGGCTGGTTTGACATTGCAGCCAGTCTTTGCCTCAGCCCTCGTGTCTCAAGGCCCGTACACACGATAAGAAAATCTGTAGGGAAAATTCCTCCGATGACCGATCTGCCGATTTTCGGATTGTTAGTATGGTGCTTTCGACAGCCGACTCTGACTTTTCGGCTGACAAAATCCTGATGTGCAGGCTATAAAATTTTTGTCGTCTGTAATACAACATCCGATTTTCGTTTCATTAGTACAGATTTTGACAGAAAAAAATCATAAGAGCAAGACTAGGCACGCTCAGAGATGAAAGAACACATAGAAAGCAATCCAACACATGACATCACTTCTGAAGTAGAATTCTGTCATACGGGAAAATTCGTATGAAAATAACCTCTTCACTTTCCACATCAGACTAGAATGTCACAAAAAAAAGGACGACAGATCGTTCGATAATCTAATCGTGTGTACGAGGCTTCAGACCCTAACTGAAAAAGCCAAACTTTTGTTCCAGGGCTTGGGGGTGAGCAGGTCCCAACTGCTTATGTTGATTTAGCAGACCAGTTGGTCCATGGGCTGCAGTTTATTTGTGATGCAGCTGTTGATACAGCTCCTGTTCTGTCCAAACTTTCTGTTTTAGCGGTGGTGATTAGGCACGTGCTGTTGCTTAAGAATTGGTCCACAGACCAAGCCTCTAAAAAAAGCTCTCATTGATCTGCCCTTTCAAGGCAATCGCCAGTTTGGGACTACCCTGGATGACATCATTAAGGGTATCATGGGGGGAAGAGTACCTTCCTGCCATAGTCTAGGAAAGAGAAGGAGCCTCGTTGCAGAGGGGGCGCTAATTCTCAGCACATAGAATATTTTGTGCTTCTGGGATGGAGAATAAGGGAAATAGATCTTTCAAATCTTCCCCGGGAGGTTCCGAGCATCCTTGGTCTTTTTAGCCTAGAGCTAGCTTCTCCGGACCTGCAGACAAGACCCCTTCAGCATGAAGGTCTGCCCTCACCCATTATTGGGGTGGGGGGACATCTTCACTGGTTTCCTCGATCCTTTTCTGTGGCTCTGATCTTAACCTTTCTTCAACAGGGAGTTGAACAGAAGTTGGCCTTGAGTACCATCAAGTGCCAGATGTCTGCCCTGGCACTCTTCTTTCAGCGACCCCTAGCCACGCACTCTTTAATTCGTACCTTCATTCAGGGGGTTCGACATGTGGCTCCACCTGTACGGTCTCTTTTGCCTCCATGGGATTTGCATTTTCTCCAGAAACCTCCATTTGAGAATATTTGGGAGATATCCCAGAAGGTGACCTTCTTGGTGGCTATTACGTCAGCTTGCAGGGTATCAGAATTGGCGGCATTATCCTGTAACAGTCCCTGTTTTAGTGGTCGATAGGGATAAAGTGGTTCTTTATCCCTGTCCATCATTCCTGCCCAAAGTTGTCTCTGTCTTCTATTTGAATGAGGACATTGTGTTGCCTTCCTTGTGTCCCAAGCTGGCTCATCCCAGGGAATTTGGTTTGTATACCTTGCATGTGGTTCATGTGATTCGGGTGTATCTGGCAGCTACATAGTCCTTAGGGAGGTCAGACTCACTTTTTGTGGTTACAAACGGACCAAGGAAAGGGCTGGCAGCTTCTTCGGCTACCATTTCCAGATGGATCAGGCAGACGGTGACTCAGGCCTATTCCATTAAAGGTCAGGTTCCACCTTTCCCTGTCACAGCACATTCTACTCGGGAGTACTTCTTGAGTCTTCCGTCATCAGGCACAAATATCGCAAGTTTGCAAGGCGGCCACTTGGTTGTCAGTGCATACCTTTACAAAATTACTTTGGCATCTGCGGATGCTTCTTTTGGCCTCAAAGTTTTGCAGGCTGATGTTTAAGAGGGGTTGTTCCCTCTTGAGGGGTGTTTTTCTTTAAACTTTTATTTTTCAAAGGGAGATCCTCTGACCTTGTTAAGGCTCCTGTGTCCTGGTTAAGGGCTCTTATGTTTTATCTTTGTATTATTTTATTTTTGTACTTACCGTAAAATCCATTCCTTTGAGTTCATCGTCGGACACAGCACCCACCCCTATATGGAGTTCTAAAACTTCTAATACTGCTTGCTACTAAACTGATTACCTAGAGCAGAAAGGGGGGTTATATATCCGCTGAGGATGGCCCATAGGCGTAGTCAGGTGTTTTTTTTTTTCTGCCTAGTCCTACTCCTGGAGGATGCAATATAACCCAATAGTTTTGATTCATGGAGTGCTGTGTCAGTCGATGAACTCAGAGAAATTGATTTTACGGTATGTACAAAAATCTCATTATTGCCAGCACATCAGGGATCTTCAAGTAACATACAAACCTTTTTTTTTTTATTCTAAGTGATCATATCACAGCAGACATGTGATCATCACTCTTCCGCTGTGATATGATCAAAAAACATTTGGACATTACTTGAAGATTCCTGGTATGCTGGCAATATATAGGTTCCTCTGGAAATAGAGCTCAGAGCATGTGTCCGTTTGCTGCAAAGTCCACCTGTGCTTTTCTTGCATCTACAGTGCCTTGCGAAAGTATTAGGCCCCCTTGAACTTTTCAACCTTTTGCCACATTTCAGGCTTCAAACCTAAAGATATAAAACTGTAATTTTTTGTGAAGAATCAACAACAATTGGGACACAATCATGAAGTGGAACTAAATTTATTGGATATTTTAAGCTTTTTTAACAAATAAAAAACTGAAAAATTGGGCGTGCAAAATTATTCAGCCCCCTTAAGTTAATACTTTGTAGCGCCACCTTTTTCTGCGATTACAGCTGTAAGTCACTTGGGGTATGTCTCTATCAGTTTTGCACATCGAGAGACTGAAATTTTTGCCCATTCCTCCTTGCAAAACAGCTCAAGCTCAGTGAGGTTGGATGGAGAGCGTTTGTGAACAGCAGTTTTCAGTTCTTTCCACAGATTCTCGATTGGATTCAGGTCTGGACTTTGACTTGGCCATTCTAACACCTGGATATGTTTATTTGTGAACCATTCCATTGTAGATTTTGCTTTATGTTTTGGATCATTGTCTTGTTGGAAGACAAATCTCCATCCCAGTCTCAGGTCTTTTGCAGACTCCATCAGGTTTTCTTCCAGAATGGTCCTGTATTTGGCTCCATCCATCTTCCCATCAATTTTAACCATTTTCCCTGTCCCTGCTGGAGAAAAGCAGGCCCAAACCACGATGCTGCCACCACCATGTTTGACAGTGGGGATGGTGTGTTCAGGGTGATGAGCTGTGTTGCTTTTACGCCAAACATAACGTTTTGCATTGTTGCCAAAAAGTTCGATTTTGGTTTCATCTGACCAGAGCACCTTCTTTCACATGTTTGGTGTGTCTCCCAGGTGGCTTGTGGCAAACTTTAAATTACACTTTTTATGGATATCTTTAAAAAATGGCTTTCTTCTTGCCACTCTTCCATAAAGGCCAGATTTGTGCAGTATACGACTGATTGTTGTCCTATAGACAGAGTGACGGCCAGGTCTTCGTAGATTTGCAGTGGTCTGATACTCCTTCCATTTCAATATCACTTGCACAGTGCTCCTTGGGATGTTTAAAGCTTGGGAAATCTTTTTGTATCCAAATCTGGCTTTAAACTTTTCCACAACAGTATCTCGGACCTGCCTGGTGTGTTCCTTGTTCTTCGTGATGCTCTCTGCGCTTTAAACGGACCTCTGAGACTATCATACTGCAGGTGCATTTATACGGATACTTGATTACACACAGGTGGATTCTATTTTTTTTTTTTTTAATGTATCTTTTATTGAGAAATATATATATATTATTACAAACATATATGGAAAAAGGAAAAAAAGAAAGAAAAAGGAAGCAAGGAAGCAGAGGCCTCCATATACGGAACATATTAAAAACAAGTAAACTGTCCCTACACAAAAGTACAGATATGAGTAACTCCCATAAAATGTCCTGGTGATGAAATACATAAATAGCAAGAGCAGACATCTTAGTATTCATAGGTGTTCAGTATTCAAGCGGGTTATTAGAACCCATCAAATCATATGTTTAAATGGAGGCCTTTACAGAAAATGGAAAGGGAGAGGAAAAAGGCGGATTAGGAAAAGAGGAGGGGGGAGAAGGGGGATCCCTTGGTGTTGCTTCAGCCGTAACCTTCTATCCTAAGGAAGCACTAGCCAGGTGCGATGCATATGTACTAGAATGGGTAAATGTTACCCAACCAGACCAGATCCTCCGGGCCAGGGATGCCTGGCCACGGAGGTCCATGGTCATATCCTCCAAATAATAAATACGGTCAACCGCACGTAGCCATTCAGATATCGAAGGAACAGCGGGCTGCTTCCAGTATTTCAGGATTAAAGCTTTGGCCGCGTTTAAGAGGTGGGGAATAATAGATTTACGATACTGTGTAAGTTGAGTTTTAGTGTTGTGGAACAGAACAGTCCACGGATCTTTCGCAATCGGTGAACCCTGAATTATTTCAGCTAAGGATAATACTGTATTCCAAAATGGACGGATCGTAGGACAGGACCACCATATATGCGCATGTGTGGCTCTGAGCCCGCATCCTCTCCAGCAGGTGTCCGAAAGAGATGGAAACATCTTCTGTAACTTGGCAGGAGAATAGTGCCATCTAGTAAGAAGTTTATAATTGGCTTCTGCCGTTCTAGCGGAAATTGCTGAACTATGGGTCATTTGTAAGATAACCTCCACCTGTGTCAAGGAGAGAGTACAATTGAGGTCCAGCTCCCACTTTTTGATGAAAGATGGAATAGAACTAGGAAGTAATGCTTCTAGAGCTTTATAAAACTGAGATAACAATCCTTTACCTGGTTCTGGACGTGAAAGAATTTGTTCTATCGGGTTAAAAGAATGCATATGGCGTAAAGGATGAGGGAGTGCTTTTACAAACTGCTGTAATTGATGATACTTCCAAAAATCCATGAATTTCTTTTATGCGGAGCAGCATAGTTTAGAGAATGGGAATATTCCCTCCGTCCCAGTTATATGGTGAAGAAGGGTAGCTGTAGCCTTTGGAAGCCATTGAGAAAACAAAGGGTCCTTATGACCCAGCGGGAAGTATCTATGGCCAAGAATTGGCATTAGCGGTGAGTTGTATGGTATCTTGTGGTGTTTGTGAAGCCCGTCCAAAACACGGAAAACCGAACTGGAGAGGGGCGAAGCGGTATCAGCTAAGCTTCTAAAGGCCGGAGGTATCCAGATATGGGCATACAGCGAGGTATTCGCCAGTTTCTCCTCCAACTGAACCCAAAGCTTTTCCCCAGGAGAAAATTTCCAGTCGGCTATCCGTACCAGGGAGGCGGCAGTCAGGTATCTCCCAAAGTCAGGCACCGCCAACCCACCCCGGTTTTTGTCTCGCATCAAAAGCGACAACGCCAGCCGAGGTTGTGAGCGGCGCCACACATATGTTCTTACCAAGGTGTTTAAGGTCTTAACAAAATTCCCTGGCACGTTAAATGGGAGCACCTGAAACATAAAGAGCACCCTGGGCAGCACGTTCATTTTGACAACATTTACCCTACCTATCCAAGAGGTGGCAAGGTATTGCCAGTTTGTAAAATTAACTCTGATTGAATTAAGTAAAGGAATATAATTAACTCGAGCTAGGTCTTCTACACGGGCAGTGATGTGAACCCCTAAATATTTAAGGGAATGGGGTTGCCAAATGAAAGGGAAAGATGGGCGGATACTAGGAACTTCAGCCAGGGGAATAGAAACATTTAAGATTTCCGACTTCGCAAGATTAATTTTAAAACTAGACAGATTACTATATCTGTCGAATTCCGAAAGAAGATTAGGAAGAGAAATCAGGGGTTGTTGTACATAAAAGAGAACATCATCCGCATAAGCGGCGTATTTATGTGACATTGGTCCAACTGTGATGCCATGAATAGAGGGATTTGCTTGGATTCTGGCAAGTAGGGGTTCTAATGATAGAGCAAAGAGTATCGGAGAGAGCGGACAGCCTTGCCTAGTCCCATTAGAGAGCGCAAAGGGTTCGCTTAGAATACCGTTAACTCTAATCTGGGCAGTAGGGGATTTATAAAGGGCATTGATCAATTGTAGCAAACGAGGGCCCAGGCCGAACTCCTGAAGTGTAGCCATCAGGAACTCCCAGTCCACCCTGTCAAATGCCTTCTCCGCATCCGTGGAAAGCATCAGGGTGGGCTGGGAGTGCCGACGGGCAAAGGACAAAAGGGAAATGGTGCGTGACACATTATCCCTAACCTCACGTCCAGGAACAAAGCCTGTTTGACTGTTGACAATACAGGCAGAAAGGAAAGGAAGTATTCTATTAGCAATTACCTTAGCATAGAGTTTAGCATCGGTGTTTAACAAAGTAATGGGGCGGTAACTGGAGCATAAAGAAGGGTCTTTACCCTCTTTCGGAATCACTGTAATGTATGCGTGTAAGGTCTCCGAACGTAAAGGTGAATCTTCCGAGATGGAGTTAACATAAGAGGCCAAATGGGGAAGGAGAATATCAGGGTACTGTTTAAGATAGTAAGCCGAGAAGCCATCAGGGCCAGGGGCCTTTCCCGTAGACAATTTCTCTGAGGGAATAGAGGGCAAGTTGGCACCTGCCAAATATTCCGACATCAATAATCTACGCATTTCAAAGTCCCGGATAGATTTGGGAACGGAATAGAGATTTGTGTAGAACTTGTAGAATTCAGCAGCAATTGACGTAGAGTCGTGCGCCAGGGAGTCATCATTACGTTTAATTTTTGAGACAAAAGAAGCTGCCTTTGACAGTGGGGATGGTGTGTTCAGGGTGATGAGCTGTGTTGCTTTTACGCCAAACATAACGTTTTGCATTGTTGCCAAAAAGTTTGATTTTGGTTTCATCTGACCAGAGCACCTTCTTCCACATGTTTGGTGTGTCTCCCAGGTGGCTTGTGGCAAACTTTAAACTACACTTTTTATGGATATCTTTAAGAAATGGCTTTCTTCTTGCCACTCTTCCATAAAGGCCAGATTTGTGCAGTATACGACTGATTGTTGTCCTATAGACAGAGTCTCCCACCTCAGCTGTAGATCTCTGCAGTTCATCCAGAGTGATCATGGGCCTCTTGGCTGCATCTCTGATCAGTCTTCTCCTTGTATGAGCTGAAAGTTTAGAGTGACGGCCAGGTCTTCGTAGATTTGCAGTGGTCTGATACTCCTTCCATTTCAATATTATCGCTTGCACAGTGCTCCTTGGGATGTTTAAAGCTTGGGAAATCTTTTTGTATCCAAATCTGGCTTTAAACTTCTCCACAACAGTATCTCGGACCTGCCTGGTGTGTTCCTTGTTCTTCGTGATGCTCTCTGCGCTTTAAACGGACCTCTGAGACTATCATACTGCAGGTGCATTTATACGGATACTTGATTACACACAGGTGGATTCTATTTATCATCATTAGTCATTTAGGTCAACATTGGATCATTCAGAGATCCTCACTGAACTTCTGGAAAGAGTTTGCTGCACTGAAAGTAAAGGGGCTGAATAATTTTGCACGCCCAATTTTTCAGTTTTTTATTTGTTAACAAAGTTTGAAATATCCAATACATTTCGTTCCACTTCATGATTGTGTCCCACTTGTTGTTGATTCTTCACAAAAAATTACAGTTTTATATCTTTATGTTTGAAGCCTGAAATGTGGCAAAAGGCTGCAAAGTTCAAAGGGGCCGAATACTTTCGCAAGGCACTGTACCTCTACAAGTTAATCCAAAGCAAAACCCTTCCTGGGGGCAAGTTAAACCAATTGGGAAACAGGGCACAGGTTTGCAAACATAATAGGTATTCTTTCTAACTTGTCTTCTTATACGACGGTGTTCAAGTCAAACCGGGACTTATGAGTTTATATAAAAGAATAACAAATTTTAAGGAGTGGAACTGCATTTATTTTTTTACATACTCCCCTGCTACATGTATACACTTATCCCAGCGTTTAACTAATGCCTGAAAAGCTTCTCTTAGAAAGGTTTGTCAGTACGCCGAAACCATCCTAGGACAGCCTGCTTCACTTCGTCAACAGTGCTGAAATACTGACCTCCGAGGAGCTCTTTTAGGGGTCCAAACAGGTGGAAATCACTTGGAGCGAGGCTATATGGGGGATGTGGCAATACCTCCCAGCCGAGTTGCTGTAATGTGCATATAGTGCGGTGAGCAGTATGAGCACGTCCATTGTCCTGGAGAAACAGGATACCCTTAGCAATCAAACCAGGCCATTTTTCCACAGACGCATATGCACATCACTCAGAACACGACGGTAATATTCATGGTTGATAGTAGCACCATGTAATAGAAAATGCACATGAATAGAGCCACGTTTGTCCCAGAAAACACTTGCCATCACTTTCCCTGCAGACGTGATTGTTCCAGATTTTTTTTGTGGTCGTGAGTCCACATGCTTCCACCGCTTTGACATTCGTTTTGGTTCCGGATTGAAATTATGTGCTCAGGTTTCGTCACATGTAATGATGCGATTAACAAAATTCTGGCCTTCCCTGTCAAAACGCTCCTTCAACACAGTGCAGACTTCAACTCTTCTATGCCAGTCAAAAGCAGAAAGCTGTCTTGGTACCCAGCGTGCGCTAACTTTTTGAAAATGCAAATGTTCATGAATGATTGTATTCATCATTCCCACACAAAGATTAGTCTCTTGTGCAATTTCATGACAGGTTAAGCATCGATTATCAAGGATCAGGCATTCCACGCGCTGACTGTTCACAGGACTGACTGCTGTAGGCTGGAAATCACCACTGCCGGGATCGTCACTGACAGACGTACGGCCATCTTTAAAACATTTACACCATTTAAATGTCTTACTGCAAGAGAGTGTCTTATCACCGTACTGTGCTTGAAGACTTCTATAGATATCAGAGGGTTTTACACCTTCGTTCACAAGAAACTTCATCACCACAGGCTGTTCCATGCACGCACTAACACTGTTGTCTGCCATCTTGATTAACCGTCTCATGACTGGCCCACGACATGAGCGCCACCTATCAGTTATAGGACACACTTGCAACTTACTACTGCATGTTGTACTGCCACGCTACCATCCCTTTTTATACCTGTAAAAGTCCCAATTTGACTTGAATGTTAAAATAAAATGGACACGCCAACTAGGGACCGGTATCAAACTACACGGTCTGCAGTAGATCCTTGGAATTGTAAGTGGTTATAAATGCTTACATATACCCGGTGATGTGATTGGCTGCAGGTGATACACAGAGATTAAACAAATACTCCTACATAAGTTGTGCCTGTATATCTGCAGTCTTCTCTGCTTGTCCTGAAAAATTGTATGTTAGTGCAAATAAAAAAAGTATCACGGACAGTACTCAATTGTCTTTGCTCTAGTTGAAATTCTCAAATTTATAAAGCTTGTCTGAGCTGTCAAAAAAAGGAAGGGGAGTACTGATGTCTCACTCTGCTGAGCTCATTGAGTAGAGCCCTTCACACAGCACACAGGAAGGGAGCTGAGGCTGTCAAACAGCTGGAGACCCCTCCCCTGTCACCATTATTCTCTTGGAGTCAGGGAAAATTGTCAGAAATGATTCATGCTGATAGTAGAGGAACGAGGAATTACACTTTGTGCTTTTAATTGAGACAAGTACACACTATAAAGGGATATGCTTTGTTCATAATTTGTCTGAGGTTTACAACCACTTTAATTCCGAAGCACGTCAAAGTCTGTAACTATTTTTATAACTACATTTTGATTTTTGCATATACAGTAGATATTTACTTTTCTTGAATTCTGTAGTCATCTTTTGCCTCGTCATAGAATTAGTGACACGCATGAATGGATGAACGAGATACAGTAATTATGTCATAAGATGGCATTTTCAGCCATGTACAATACGTTGAAAGGTTAATGGGAAAGCTGCGTTGTCTCCAAAAGTATAAAAACACAAATGAGTACAGCTTGGCTCTGCTCAGATGTTTTCATCTATAGTAAGTTAGGATAAAAATGATAATTGTTTGTATTCAGAAATAAAATGGCCCCTGCTTATTGTTGTCGGCAGAATGAATAAAGCACAATGAGGTATACGAGTCAAAGTTGTTATTTTCATAATGTATGATTATACACTGTCAGTTGTCACGTCAAATGTTCTAGTGTACGTGCACTAAGTATTATTTAGCTTTCTGCCTCTAAATAAGCAGATTTGTTATTTGTAGGAAAATATGTGGTTTTAGTAATGAGAACTAATTCTATTCAGGGAATTGCTTGTTGAGATTAAAGTGGCATTAACAAACGTGTTGTTGCTGTGAATGTTTTGAAGGCATTCTAAGCCTATTTAGAAAGCAGCTACATATTTGTCACACGTCTGCAGAAAATGTATTATTTTTACCTTCTAATAATAAAAAAAGCATAGACTATAAAAAAGCATGGGAGTTGAAAAGTACTATGGCTGTTTAGCCATTTCTGGACCTGAAGATTTCCCCCCTTAATGACCAGGCCATTTTTTGCGATTCAGCACTGCGTTAACTGACAATTGCGCGGTCGTGCAACGCTGTACCTAACTAAAATTGATTTCCTTTTTTTATTTTCCCCACAAATAGAGCTTTCTTTTGGTGGTATTTAATCACCTGTGCGATTTTTATTTTTTGCGCTAAAAACATAAAAGTGCGACAATTTTGAAAAAAAAAAATATTTTCCACTTTCTGCTATATAACATTCCCAATAAAAAAAAAAAATTAAAAATCACGTCTACAAACTAGGGGAAAGATTTTTGTCATTTTTATTTATTTTTTCTTGCTAGTTATGGCGGCAATCAGCGATTTTTGGTGGGACATTGCGGCAGACAGATCGGACACTTAACTGACATTTTTGACACTTTTGGGGGGGACCAGTGACATTACTACAGTAATCCCTACTAAAAAATATGCACTGTTACTGTACTATTGACACTGGCAGGGAAGGGGTTAACACCAGGGGTGATAGAAGAGTTAAATGTATGCCTAGTGGGTGTTTTATAACTGGGGGGGCATGGGCTTATGGAATCAACACCGGGACCTGTGTTCCTAAATAGGAGGAACACAGGAGACCTGTGTTGATTGCTGACATAACAACGGTCTGCTGTGTTTACAATGGCAGACTGCTGTTCTGTCTCCACAGGGAGCGATCGCGGGTGACCGACAGCAATCACAGCCCCTGGTTCCGCAGATCAGCTTCCCCGCTGGCGAATGGGTGTGCGGTGCCCCCACGATCGTTCCCACGAAGCGACATACAGGTATGTCGTTTCGTGGAGACCTGCTGCCATATATCTACGGCGACTGGTCGGCAAGTGGTTAAAGAAGTTCTGTAGTCACAGCATACACTTTCATTTTATAACATCAGCATTGTAATAGCAATAAAATATGGTTGCCATTCATTTCTGTTTTGAGGTTTCTGAGACAAGCTATACCTGTGCTCAAATCCCAATAGCTTGTACATTTATTTAAACTATCAGGTGCTAAAGGGGTGTGACACCATGCCAACATGGGGCAATCAGACACAAGGTGGACAACTTTTAGTCTGATTGCCCCCTTTTGGCATTGCCCCATAATGCAATGCACTCTTGCAGTGCATAGATTGCTGATGATTGGCCAAAGTATGTACCTGACTTGTATGCTCTGGCCAATCACAGCACAATGTACTGTGAGAGCCATGATTGGCCAAAGGCAGAGGGCCCTGGCCAATCATGGCTCAGGGGCTAAGTCCACGCCCCACAATATATAAGGCTGCTGCTGCTTACATGGCATCCTTGTATAGTATGTGACAATAGAGATTAGGCAGGTAGTTAGTGGATAGTGTGTTCAGTCAGTTTAGTGTACAGGCATACCCCACTTTTAAAATGTATGGATATGTTGTTGTCCTGGATCCCCTCTTTGTGCTCCCCAAGTTTGGTGTCCCTGTCACTTATGGTTCGTGAGCAGTGCCATGTCAAGTTGACCAAGATTTCCCATTGGCGCCAATGTTAAAGACAGGAAGCAGTGCCATATCAAGCTTACCAAGATTTCCCATAGACGCCAATGAGCACTGAAAGCTGAAAATTGGTGTGGGCAGGAAGGGGGTGATAGTGTCCTGTACTTAAATGGTTAAAGGGAACCCTATGATAGAATAGAAAAAAAAAAAAAAACCTTGTATAGACGTATAGATCTGGTATAAATTTTAAGGGGAACTCCACGCCAAAATTAAAAAAAAAACGGCATGGGGTCCCCCCAAAATCCATACCAGACCCTCACCTGAGCATCCAGCCTGGCAGGCAAAGAAAGGGGGTGGGGGAAGCGAGCATTCACATGGGGGGGCGGGATCTAGGGGCCCCCTTCTCAAAGGGGGCTTTCAGATTCCGATAAGCCCCCAACCCTCAGACCCCGACAACCACAGCCCAGGGTTGTCAGGAAGAGGCCCTTGTCCCCATCCAATTTTTTTTTTTTTTTACATTGTGGAATGGGAACAACCTAAACAACCCTTTGTTTTGTCGTACGTTACCCTTTTGAGGAGTCACTTTTAAAAAAGTGGACTAGTCCACCAGTGGTGGTGGACCCTCCTGTTTCCAGGTTGAACAAAGCTACCATGATCCCAGTAGAGGAATCCCCGTCCTTTAACAACCCAGCTGACAGGAAAGCGGAGACTGTGGCAGGCAGCATGTTTACTATGGCTGGTTCAAAATTGTGGCCAGTTTTTGCCTCAGTCCTGGTGTCTCAGACCCTAACTGAATGGGCCAAGCTTTTGCACCAGGGCATGGGGGGTGAGCAGGTTCCCGCTGCTTATGTTGATTTAGCAGACCAGTTGGTCCATGGGTTGTCCCCCGTAGACGTCATTGATGACAAAACGCACCAGGAGTGACTTTGAGGTGACATCATCACGCATGCAGAGCTGCGAATGAGAGAACTGTGTTTTAAACATCATATTGATTTTGATGGACTTTATTTATAAATATTTCGAGTTCACATGGGATCTGATGCCTGGTGTCAACACTTTTACCTGTGATGATCATCCAAATCCATTTGCCTGCTTGAGCTCATTTAACCATTATAACTTATGGTCCTGTTGATCTGGTAAGAGGCGTGTGCTGAAGGGTGTCGTTGGTGATCCTTATTTTGGTCTCCGTTTTGCACTGTTCTTATTGAATATTTGATTTATCACCATATTTGACTTTTTTGCATAATTTCTTTGCACTATTTATTTCACACTGTTTTCAACATAATTTGTTATTCATTGTTTATATGTTGTTGCATTGATCCTATTAAGCACACCTTAGCGCTGCTTTTTTATGTAATAATTATGGGTTGCAGTTTATTTGTGATGCAGTTTTGGATACAGCTCCTGTGCTGTCCAGACTTTTTGTTTCAGCGGGGGTGATTAGGCGCGTGCTGTGGCTTAAGAATTGGTCCGCAGACCAAGCCTCTAAGAAAGCTATCATTGATCTGCCCTTTCAAGGCGATCGCCTGTTTGGGGGCTACCCTGGATGACCTCATTAGGGCATCACCAGGGGGGAAGAGTACCTTCCTGCCATAGTCTAGGAAAGGGAAGGAGACTCGTCGCAGACAGGGGCCCTTCCTTCTCAGCACATAGAAAATTATTTTGTGCTTCTGGGACGGAGAATAAGGGAAATAAATCTTTCAAATCTTCCCCGGGAGGTTCCAAGCTTCCTTGGTCTGGTAAGCCTGGAGCTAGCTTCTCCGGACCCGTAGACAAGACTCCTTCAGCATAAAAGGACTGCCCTCACCCATTATTGGGGTGGGGTGACATCCTTGCTGGTTTCAGGCCTCAGGGACCTCCTTCATGAGCGTCAAGGGGATCCACGAAATTATTATTTTGGGGGTACCCAGAAAGGAGGACAAAGCTTGTCTCCTGAGTCTCCTTGTGCAGATTTAATACCTGTTCAAGTGATGTCCAAACTACCTAGGGTCCCCACCTATCCCTGGCCAGGGAATTGATTTACCTAGGTTTGATTCTAATTCTGACCAGGGTGGTCCTTTCTTTGGACAAACTTCAGGAACCACAAGCCGTGATCCACCGGCTGCTATCACTCAGATAGTTCTCTTTCCCATTTTGCATACATGCTCTGAGTCTGGTGGCATCCACCGTCAAGGCAATTCTGTTTGCACAGTCCTAAATACAGCTCCTTTAGCAGGTTCAGCTCCACAGGAGGATACCTAGGTTCAGCAAGATCATGAGTTCCTCTTGCAGAAGACGCAGGCATCCAAGGGCCACGGTAAGGCCAGTATCATCCTCGGCTCAGGCTTCTCCTACAATTCCTATGAGGAATCAAGTGCAAGGGTCTTACAATCCATCTGGTGGCCATAAACGTCCCTTCCTCTCAGAGATGACCAGTTGTTCCAAGGGTTCATCTACCATCCTGCTTTACAGTCGCTGGTTTTAAATGGCTTAGCTGTTGAAAGCCAGGCACTGAGGGATAGAGGTCTGTCTGGATCAGTGATCCCTACTGTGGTGAAGGCGAGGAAGTCGTCTTCCAGCAAAATATACCATCGTACGTGGAAAGCGTACATTTCTTGGTGTGAGTCGATTGGCGCTCATCCTTGATCCTTTTCTGTGACTCGAATCTTAACCTTTCTTCAACAGGGCGTTGATCAGAAATTGGCCTTGGGTACCATCAAGGGCCAGATGTCTGTCCTGGCAATCTTCTTTCAGCGACCCCTTGCCACGCACCCTTTAGTTTGTTCCTTCTTTCAGGGGGTTTGACATGTGGCTCCACCTGTACGGTCTCTTTTGCCACCATGGGATATAAATTTAGTACTTTTGGTTACCCAGAAACCATCATTTGAGAATATTCAGGAGATTCCCTTGCCTATGTTATCCCAGAAGGTGACATTCTTGGTGGCTATTACCTCGGCCCGCAGGGTATCGCAATTGGCGGCATTTTCCTGTCGCAGTCCCTATTTATTGGTCCATAGGGATGAAGTGGTTCTTCGTCCCTGTCCATTATTCCTGCCCAAAACTGTCTCTGACTTCCATTTGAATGAGGACATTGTGTTGCCTTGTATACCAAGCCGGCTCATCCCAAGGAATTTGCTTTGCCTACCTTGGATGTGGTTCATGCGATTCGGGTGTATTTGGCAGCTACTGAGTCCTTTCGGAGGTCAAACTCGCTTTTTGTGGTTATGGGCGGACCAAGAACAGGGCTGGCCACTTCTTCGGCTACCATCTCCAGAAGGATCAGATAGACAGTGACTCAGGCCTATTCCATTAAAGGTCAGGTTCCACCTTTCCCTGTCACGGCGCATTTTACTTGGGCCTTTTGTGTCATCAGGCATCATAATTGCAAGTTTGCAAGGTGGCCACTTGGTCGTTGGTGCATACCGTCACAAAATTCTATAAGGTAGATACTTTGGCATCTGCCGATGCTTCTTTTGGCCGCAAAGTTTTGCATTCTGCTGTTTAAGAAGGGTGTTTTTCTTTAAACTTTTATTTTTCAGATGGGGCTCCTGTGACCTGGTTAAGGCTCCTGTGTTCTGATTAAGGACTGTTATGTGTAGCCTTAGGTTATTTTCCCCACCCCTCATTTTCCTTTTGGCACTGCTTTTGGAAGTCCCAGTACTTATGAATTATAGAGAGCTGTGTCCATCGATGAACAAAGGAGAAAATGGGATTTTTGTATTTACCGTAAAATCCATTTCTCTGAGTTCATTGGCGGACACAGCACCCACCCCTCTATGTTCTGGTACTTCTAATACTGCTTTCTTACTAAACTGATTACCTAGGACAGAGAGGGGCGTTATATACCAAGCTGAGGACTGCCCATGTGTATAGCCAGGTGTATTTTGTTCTCCCTAGTCCTACTCCTGTAGGAGGCAATATAACCCAGTAGTATTTATGGATTTTATGGAGCGCTGTGTCCATTGATGAACTCAGAGAAATAGATTTTACGGTAAGTACAAAAATCCCATTTTTTTTTCTTTAGAAACTTTAGTATTGCTGCATCAGCCTCCATACATCGTACGGATGCGCCACTTTACAGGCACATTAAGGGGACCCCCCCAGGCATGATATTTAAAGGAATTTTTTTTTTTTTATTGTTTCTCTTTAAGCCATCATCATTAAAATCACTGCTCCTTTAAAAACGATAATTTAAAGAAAAAAAATTTGCATTGATACATGTCCTCCAGGGCAGTACCCAGGTCCTTATATACTTTTTATGGCAATAACTTGCATATAAGTCTTTAAAATGATCCTTGGTGAAAACCTTCTCCAGAGTGCTCTGGACCTCTGACTGGGGCAAAGGTTCATCTTCCAACAGGACAATGACTCTAAGTACTCAGCCAAGATAACAAAGGAGTGGCTATGGGACAACTCTGTGAATGTCCTTGAGTGGCCCAGCCAGAGCCCAGACTTGAACCCGATTGAACATCTCTAGAGAGATCTGAAAATAGCTGTGCACCGACGCTCCCCATTCAACCTGATGGAGCTTGAGAGGTTCTGCAAAGAAGAATGGGAGAAACTGCCCAAAAATAGGTGTGCCAAGCTTGTAGCAGCATACTGATAAAGACTCGAGACTGTAATTGGTGCCAAAAGTGCTTCCATAAAGTATTAAGCAAAGGCTGTGAATACTTATGTACATGAGATTTTTCATTTTATTTTTAATAAATTTGCAAAGATTTCAAACAAACTTTTTTCACGCTGTCATTTTGGGGTATTGTTTGTAGAATTTTGAGGGAAATAATGAATTTCCGTTTTGAAATAAGGCTGTAACATAACAAAATATGGAAAAAGTGAAGTGCTGTGAATATTCTATAACCTAGATACTCTTTGAATGTTTGCTAAACATCCATGGGCCATTATCCACTTTGTCGTGAATATCATTTGTATGTTTTGAATTATTCATTCTGAGCTATTTAAAGAGGAGGTGGGTTCAGATTCAGAATCTCTTAAATAAATATGTTTCTAAGTTCCTGGAAGCCATTGTTAATTTGTTACTTTGCGAAAGGCGCCTGAGCGAGGCTCAGTGCATTGTTGTGTTAATTCTCGCCAACTATTGAATCTTTTGTTAATGAGAGATTCACACAGTTTAAACAAAAAGCCAATTATAATTTCTTGCCTTTATTGGTCTCTTAACATGAGAATAAAAATGTTAATATTTTGCTGTTTTCAATGCAGAAAACTAGCATCACTCCCTGAGAAAAACACCATTGAAACTAATATTTAGGAGGAGATATAATGTAAATTTACATGTTATAAAGTTTTGACTAAGAAAAAAATAAATTAAGTTAATAAGATGTAGTTTCTTCTTGTTTTTGTTACAATATCAATGCAGGTTGAAATTGTATGTCACTGGTTAGCAAAATGGCAAACTCAACATACAACTGTCAAGTTCATAGAAAAATGTAAATGACTATTTACTATTACAGATATCTGGGTCCACAAAGTAGAAGATTAATAATGGTGGGCATGGCTTAACTAAATATGTTCAAATATGGGATGAATTGGGGTGGATTGGCTCAGACTGGCAATCTCACAGCTGTGATATTTGGTGTTTCTTAGGCTTCAGAGAGTTTCTGGACAAGTATAGGCACTTTAGTCCAAGTCAGCTTTATTTTAATGAAATAATGAACTTCCCTCAATAACCGTGAACTGCCTGCAGGAGGATTCCTTATTTATATTGGATCACCAGAAGATGCGATTAGCCAGCAATAATGAAAATTGGATATGACTACTAGATTGGACAAAGCCTGCCACAGTAATTAAAATAGTATTGTGCAATCTCCTTTAGATGTACTGCAGCTATGTATTGTGAGGGCTTACCTGACTAAATATAGGCTAAAAGCATTGTTTAGGTGGACACACACGGCATAGCTGTGGAAAGTTCTAAGAGAGATTGTACATTCAGATGGTAACACACATGGATTGCCACACACCAGTAAGATTTGTTTGATCTTTTGGATTAGCAGCATATACCTATTACTAAGTGATGCAATAGGATAGGCCTCTCTCAGTTATTAGTAAACTGCTTAGTGGTGTGTACTGGCCATTGATCAGATTTAAAGCAAAAATAAAACCCTGTTTTCTCGCCTAACCCCCTCCTGCTCATTCAGCATTTTGTTCTTTAAAACCCTCCAAAGACCATATTGTGCTGGTGGAGAACAGTGATCCAGCACTGGGGTCTGGCCCCGGATGATGATCTTTTTTTTTTTTTTCCATAAATTTTATTTTTATTTTTTATTTATTTATTTATTTTATTTTTTTCCTGGATGATAATCTTATCGCTGTTCCACATAGTGATGTCCCCATACTGACGCTGGAGCCAGGGCCTGTGAGGGCCCTGCCAATTGAATAATCAATTGGAAGTCTTTTTTTTTCCATAAATTTTATTTTTATTTTTTATTTATTTATTTTTTTATTTAATTTTTTTTCCGGATGATAATCTTATCGCTGTTCCTCATAGTGATGCCCCCATACTGACTCTGGAGCCAGGGCCTGTGAGGGCCCTGCCAATTGAATAATCAATTGGAAGTGTCCATGTCAACAGGCAGCAGAGAAGGACCCTAGCCAAAATCTATTCTACAGGGTGAGAATCTAGAATTTTGATAAGGGTGCTAAATGTTTAGCTCTTATGAACTTGGTGCATGTGTTGCTGGACCTGTTTAGTTTTGGAAAGCGTTTAGTAGGAAAGAGTTAAAACCCCTGCCAGGTTATTTTTTTTTTGTTGATCCTCTGTGCAGGATTGGGAAAATGTCACTTCATGTCCCTAAAGGGAATTCCCCTCTTAGACAGTTGTCACCAGAACTATATATTTTGGATTTCCCATCACCTTTTTTTTTTTTTTTCTTTATGACAATGGTCACCAGAACATATAGAGTATAAATCCCCCCCAACGGGAACACAGACAACAATAAAGTTCTAAAAGTAGTCTCGCCATACCAGTGAGAAAAAAAAAGTGCCATCCTAACTCTAATCATTAGGAGTCTTCACGTTGGAGCATATATCGCAGTGGTTCTAATGGCTGGATATTTTTTACCGTAACCACTTCCTGACCAGCCGCTGTACTTATACTGTGGCAGGTTGGCCCTGTCCCCCGAAACGATGGACCTGTACGTCGCTTCCTGAGACAACTAGTGGGTTCACGTGTGCACGTGCTGATTGGCCACAGAGGGAGCCAATCAGCAGGTCTGGCGGCCGCGATGTCCACCTGGCACCCTGGATCGCTCCCCACGGAGACAGAACGGCGGTCTGCCAATGTAAACATGGCAGACCTCTGTTTTGTCAGTAATGAACACAGGGATCCTGGGTTCCTCCTATGTAGGAGCACTGGTCTCTGTGTTCATTCAGCAAGTCCATCCCCCACACAGTTAGAAAGCACCCCCCTATGGACACATTTAACCCTTTGATCACCCCTGGTGTTAACCTCCTTCCCTACCAGTAATATTAGTACAGTAACAGTGCATATTTTTAGCACTGATTACTGTAGTAATGTCACTGGTCCCCACAAAAGTGTCAAATATGTCAGTTAGGGGTCCGATCTGTCCACTGCAATGTCGCAGTCCTGCTAAAAATCGCTGATCGTCGCCATTACTAGTAAAAAAATAAATAAAAATGAAAAATCTTTCCCCTAGTTGTTAGACACAATAACTTTTGCGCAAACCAATCAATATACACTTATTAGGATTTTTTTACCAAAAATATGTAGCAGAATACATATTGGCCTAAAATTATTATTTTTTTTCAGAATTCTCAAACTTTTTTTGTTTATAGCGCTAAAAAATTAAAATCACAAAGTTGATCAAATACCAACAAAAGAAAGCTCTATTTGTGGGAAAGAAAGGACATTAATTTTATTTGGGTACAGCATCGCACGCCCGCGCAATTGTCTGTTAAACTAACGCAGTGCCGTTTCGCAAAAAATGGCCTGGTCCTTAAGGGGGTAAAACCTTCCAGTCCAGAAGTGGTTAAATAATTCCCTGCATTAAGGTAAAAAATGTCCCTGTATTTGTATTGCCCCCTCACCCTGCTGTATACTGAGCCCAATCTTGATCCAGTGCTGTGCCCATCTGCAGCAACTCTCTCCTCTCTTTCTTGGAGAGAGAGAGAGAGAGCTGGGACCATTGGCTCCTGTTGCTGTCAGTCAAATCCTTTGATTTGGGGGCATAGACGCACACAGCCTAGCTCAGAAGCAGGGGCGAATAGGAGGAGCCCAGAGAGGAGGTTCAGGTCCGCTCTAAGCAACACCATTGCACAGAACATGTAAGTATAACATGTTTATTTTAAATTAAACCTTACAATCACTTAAAGGGCAGGTAAGTATACTAAAACTTCTGTTCTAAAGGCAAATTGGTGGACAGTTCAAGTTTTTTTTTATTTTTTTTTTATTGGCTAGCTGGTAAGTGTTCTGGGAAAACTTTTTTAGTTGTTCTTTACAAAGCCCTTCTATGTGCACCTTACCTGAAAAGCTAGTTATAAATTGGGGTGGCTGCCATTTTGGTTTAACAATAAAAACCTGGCTGAGGATCTAATTTTCCCCAGTTCTTTCCAAAACTAAAAAAAAAATGTTTTCCTAGAGATACCTGTACATGGAAAGCCTAAAACCAGCCAATTTTCCTTCTCTTCTCCTCACTATCCTAAAACTGTATTGTGCGTTCTTGTTCAAGGGATTTGTCATCACTTTTGAAAGCAGAAGTGATAGTAAATATTCCTAATTAGATCAGAGACGGCTTTACTTTATCTTTATGTATACGGACATGTATGTCTATGGGGATTGCGGATGTCACCGCTGACATCCGATTTTGCGTCCTTTCCGTTTTTAAACGGAAGAAAAATAGGGTTCTGTTCTGTTCCAAAAAACGGAACAGAACCGAAAGGACGCAAATCGGATGTCAGCGGATGGTCATCCGCTGACATCCGCAATCCCATTGACATTCATTATGTCTGTATATCACCCGCAAACGGATGGGGTGATATACGGACATACGAAATGCCGTGTGAAAGAGGCCTAAAGCTGGAACAATTGCTCGCTTTAGCAGCCATTTTTAAATCATTTTTTAAGGCTATGTGTCATGTTTACTTTCAGGATACGAATGTCAGATTTTCACAAGAAAACTCCACAGAAAGGTGACACGCCATAATACACCTTCTTCTGATTTGTTAGAGTTCCATATTTTTCTGGAATTCAAAGTTTAATGTGTTCTGTGATGTTTTTAATACTCTGAGACGGTTTCCAGACTGAGCTAGTGATTGTAAACATAAATAATTATGACCCTTTTCTGCATCTCCTGACAACATGTCTGGTGAAATAAGACCTTTTTTCACTTGGTTGTCCTCTGGTCCATCCCTCTGTTTTTGTCAAATATGGATTGATTCAGAACTATAAGAACCATAATTCAGAGGGAGGATTTTGACCTTTGACATTCTCTAGGAGTGTTATGTAATGAGATTCTCCTCTTACATTATCACCGCTAAGCTGCTTTTTGCTGCAGCCAGACACCAGATATGTAGAATACTCAAAGTGGTATTAAACCCCCGGCTCCTGCAGATTACAACTTTCAAAGCTGTTGGCTTCTGCTCTCTCAGTGCTGCTTCTCTGAACTTCCAGTCTTGACGGAAAGTCAGGACAGTATCCAATCAGTCTGTTAACTTGGAGAAGGGAGGGAGAGTAGGAGGGAGGAGCAGGAGGGCACCTTGCCATCCTAGGTTATGGTACTATGTGATGCACATGGTATAGGGAGACACAGTCCTAGTCCCTGCATGCAATGGTGGCTCCATAAGGCACTGACTGGAAAGGAGCCACCCTGAAAGGAGGAAACCTGAAGCAGAAGATAAAGAAGCTGCATACTTGGTAAGTTATTAAATCAATATGTGTAACTTTTGAGGGGCTCAAAAGTTACACACATCAATTTTTTGGCACACGCCAAATCTGGCGGCAGCTGTATTTTTATCATTCACCTATAGGAGGCGCCGTTTTTATTTAATTTCTTTATCAAGTGATTAAATCAGCTGCTGAAAGTACTTAATAAAACTGAGGGTTTATTATCCCTTTAATCTGTCCATATACAGACCAAATTCTTGCAGTTTCCTGCTGAGTTGGCATAAACTTGATCCATGGGTGGCCCTAATGGCTCCAGGTGCAGGTTAAATGAAAGAAATCTATGCGTGTAGGGCCAGTTTTATTCCTGCACTACTTCTTTGTCCTCACTGCAGCTAGAATAGCAGGGATCATTGGTGTGTGGATGGCTTAGCACTAGAGGTACCATTTAGAATTAGAAGGGGGGGGCAGCCTTTAAGTTTTGCAGGGAGTGCCCCTGGATGAAAGACAGAGTGAAACAACCTAGAGAACTGCTGTCCACTATGCAACAATTTATTAATTGTTCCCAATTAGCCTGACAAAGAGATTAGAAAAATGTTAGTGTTAGTTTTTTTCTGATCTCCTACGCTGCCTTATATTTGTAGCATTCCTATTTTTGACATAGATCTTAAGGGGTAAGGACTGAGCACAAGTTGGCTGAGGGTTTCGATTCTTTTTTTGGGGGGGGGGGGGTGCTGAAAGATACAGTATATGTGTATGTAATCATCCTAAAGCATCATTGAGCATCTGAAGTGTGACACCATTGAAGATGGAAGATTTGTATATGGAAAGCCCTAAAGCTAAATTGGGGCCATACATATTTTTTTGAAGGTAGAGGATCTAGTGATATATAAGGCCCCTTTCACACTTGTGCAACCTAAAAGTCTCACAATTTTACCATGATTTTGCCACAATTTTGACTGGACTTGAAGCAATGCCTGTGTAATCTTGAGGTCTATGGACCTCAAAACGCATCAAAATTACCAGATGCTCGCTGAAAGAGGAAATAATGCCCACATCCCTAAACTCAAAATCTTTTGTGTTAGTCCCCCATGGTGGGATTTTATAGGGCATAGAATCAGTTTAAAAATGTATACATTTTATTACAAGTAACTGGGTACAAATCACAATATACAAACATAAAAACTATGCGGTAAAGAGCTTGGTTGTACAACCATAGTCCGTGGTGACTGTGAATAACAGAAACACAAACCCAGCGCGTTTCGAGAAATGAGGGTTAATCTCTTCATCGGGGGGTATTGAAATAACGTTTACAGTCATTCTGTTGTATAGAAGGAACATATTTCAGTCATAAATTCCAAATTTATACAATGTATATCACATTCATGTCAGGTCACCTGTGGCCAGGTGACAACTGCACCCTGTTGGGGATAGGGGTGCACCACAAGGTAGTGAACCCAATAGCTGACTGCTGCGGATGGACAGGAAACGTGAGCCCAAAATTCCCCAGGGAGCGGAGTCTAAGGCCCAGCAGGTGTTCACCAGAGCCTCGAATGGTGAGGATGGCCTTCGCTGCAGCTGAACCCAGGTCGAGGCCCCTGGAGTCCCCCAGGTCACGCTCCATAGGAAGAGAGGGGAAGCAGCCACTCAGGACACAAGGGATAGTGATGGGTAAGCCGAGGTCAGGGAAAACAGGCAGACGAGGGTAACTAAGAGACAGGCCAAAGGTCAGGGTCACAGGCAAACAGGGGTAGTCAGAGATGAGCCAAAATCGGTACACAGCAAGGTAGACGTAGCACACGGCAGACAGGAACACAAGCTAACAAACAAAGTTGAACAGCAAAGCAGACCTGCAATGCACTAGTTAATATAGACTTCCTGAAATGGCCTGGGGAGGAGCCATACTGGGCGGAGAGACGATAAAAGGCAGCCAGAAAGAGACTCAGGCCTCTAATGGAGACATGGAGGAGAAGGTAAGCTGCCGGACACTACTGCATGTCCATGACAATTCAAATATTTATCTATAGTGTATATTATACTAACCGGTTAAGGGTATACAATGGTGAGACCGCATAGCTAAAAACAGTAGTATTGGTTATTGGCGACACCCTGCACCAAGCGGGGCTACCCCAGAGGAAAGAACCCACAGCTCTGCAATACCTCAGAACCACAAAGGGTACAAATAGAGGACCCAAAATATCTGAATCTATCGGGCAACTCCAGTTGGACCTAGAGGATCTAATCGATCAGATTACTGCCTACCTTAGAATCCGTCATCCACCCAGGGATGCATCAAAGTCGGACCAAAGTAGTGCAGGAACTAATTTGAAGTCGTTGCGACTTGAAGTGGCACAGATATGAACGGAAAAGCATGGAGTACAACTTGTCGTGCGTTTTTGCAGTCCCAAGTTGGAGGACAAGTCGCACAAGTGTGAAAGGGGCCTAAACCTTGGGCCAGGTCTTCTGGCTTTCTAACATATATACTGTGTGTATATATATATATATATATATATATATATATATATATATATATATATATATACTGTATAGATATATATATATCTATATATATATATCTATATATATATATATAGATATATACAGTGGGGAAAATAATTATTTGATCCCTTGCAAATTTTGTAAGTTTGCCCACTTACAGAGAAATTAAGGGTCTATAATTGTTATCATAGGTGTATTTTAAATGATAGAGACAGAATATCAACCAAAAATCCAGAAAAAAACACACAATACAAATGTTATAAATGGAGTTGCAGTTCAGTGAGTAAAATAAGTATTTGATCCCTACCAATCAACAATAATTCTGGCTCCCACAGACTGGCTACAGTATGTGCTCAAGTGGTACACAGATTAGTCCTGTGAATTTAAGAAGGTGCTCCTAACGACAGCTCGTTATGTGTAAAATCAAGACTCCTGTCCACAGAATCTTTCTTCAATTCTGGCCCTGTTCACACTGGTGTGACTTATGCTTCATCTTTGAGTGCACATGTCGCATGACGTGTATAAATCAATGGTTCCCTATGAGAGCCATCTTAACTGGTTCTACACAAGTCGATCCGACTTTGAAAAAGATTCCTGCACTACTTTGGTCCGTCTTCAGCCCATTAAAAATCATTAAAGTCAGATCAAAGTCGGATTATCTTCTTAACTGGTCTGATTTTGGCATGTGACTTGTGCTCTGAGGATCTTAAGGAAAACACCACGCCAACATTTAAAAAAAAAAACGGCGTGGGGTTTCCCCCAATTGTATACCAGGCCCTTTGGGACTTTTATCTGAGCACGCAGCCTGGCAGATTATGAGAGGGGGGGATGAGCGAGCGCCCCCCCCCCCTGAACCATGCCAGGCCACATGCCCTCAACTTGGGGGGGTTGGTGCTTTAGGGCAGGGGGCTCTCAACCGTCCACCCCAAAGCTCCTTGTCCCAATGTTGATGGGGACAAGGGCCTCTTCCTGACAACCCTGGGCGGTGGTTGTGGGGGTCTGCGGGCAGGGGGATAATCGGAATCTGGAAGCCCTATTTAACAAGGGAGCCCCCAGATCCCGGCCCCCCCACTTTATGTGAATGAGTTTGTGGTATATTGTACCCCTTCTCATTTACCCAAAAGAAAAAAGTCAAAAATAAATAAAATCGGTGCACAGGTTTTTTACAAGTCCTCTATTAAAGTAGCGCCAACGTGTCTTCTCCCTCTGGTTTTTCCCTGTCCAGTGATGTCGTCTTCTTCTGGTTCTTCCTCTGGTTCTTCTCTCTCCACTGTCTTCTTTCTCTGGTTCTTCCTTCAGTTCTTCTCCCGACACTAGCTCCTGCTGTTGTGTTAGCTCTGGCGTGTGCCAATACTTATGTAGCCATGGGGTGTGGCCATCCAGAGACTCACCCCTTGTTACGTCACTGCCCCATTATGCCCCAGGCGGTGACATCACAAGGGGTAGGGTCTCCAGATGACATCACTTCGATAAGCCCCCTGCCCCGCATACCCCCACAGCCACTGCCCAGGGGTGTCAGGAAGAGGCCCTCGTCCCCATCATCACGGGGATAAGGTGCTTCAGTGTGGGGGGCTCTCCCCTGCCCCAAAGTACCCACCCCCCCCCCATATTGAGGGCATGTGGCCTGGTATTGTCTAGGAGAGGGGGAGCGCTCGCTTGTCCCCCCCCCCTTCCCTTTCCTGTCCTGCCAGGTTGCGTGCTCGGATAAGGGCCTGGTATGGATTTTGGGGGAGACCCCATACCCATTTTTTTATGTTGGTGTTGGAGTTTCCCTTAAAATCTATACCAGACTGAAGAATCTATTATGGTCGTCGGGGGGAGAGCACACATTTTTTTTTTTAATTAATTTTAGACTCAAAGGGCCTGGTACTGTCAGATCAAAGTCGGATCCCATTCCTTGAAGTCACATAGAAGTTGGACATGGACATATAAATGTAAGGCAAAGTCGGATCGCCTGAGCAGCTTGAACCTGTCGTCAAACCTCACCATCTTGGGCAAGACCAAAGAACTGCAAATTAATTTATAACATTTGCATCATTTGTTTTTTTCTGGATTTCTGGTTGATATTCTGTCTCTATCATTTAAAATACACCTATGATATCAATTGTTGACCCTTCATTTCTTTATAAGTGGGCAAACTTACAAAATCTGCAGGGGAGATATATATATATATACACACACACTATTAATTGACACTAGAGGAAGAGTCAAAGCTAAATCATCCAGTGGTGTTCACATAACAGTTGTTTAAGGTGGAAATTCCCCAATGTGCCAACATTTTGAACACCAGAACAGGAGGGGAAAATCTTCCAATGGGGTCATATGTTATTATTATTGTTATTATTATTATTTATTATTTCAGGTACTTATATAGCGCTGTCAATTTATGCAGCGCTTTACATATACATTGCACATTCACATCAGTCCCTGCTCTCAAGGAGCTTACAATCTAAGGTCCCTAACTCACATTCATACATAGTAGGGCCAATTTTATACAGAATCCAATTAACCTACCAGCATGTCTTTGGAGTGTGGGAGGAAACTGGAGTACCCGGAGGAAACCCACGCAGGCACAGGGAGAACATGCAAACTCCAGGCAGGTAGTGTCGTGGTTGGGATTCGAACCAGCGACCCTCTTGCTGCTAGGTGAAAGTGCTAACCACTACACCACTGTGCCGCCCATGTTCTGATATATGTTCTGATAACAATAGACTAAGGGGGAGTTCCTTTCACTTTTTTTTACATTTTGGATAGGATAGGGAATCTTAATAGGTTATGAGGTTGCTTTTTGTAGTCTTACTGTGGCGATTTCCTTCACTTTGTGTTAGACAAAACAGGAAGTGAGAGAGTCTTTCCAAAGTGAAAGGAATGCTCCCATAGTCAGTTATCGCCAGAACAAATTACCCCATTGGAAGATTTCCCCTCCTGTCCTAGTGACAGTTAAGTTGAGATTTTTCTTACTGACAGCAGTCACCTGGACAAAGAGAGACGATGAATCTCTCCAACGTACACACAGACAGCAATAAAAACCGGATGGAGGTTCTAACACTTCCCCATACTATTCAACTAATATGAAACAAAAAATTGGCTTTAGATACAATTTAACTACTTGCTGACCGCAAGCAGTACATATACCGCGGGAGGTCAGCTCTATTGCGTGAAACGACGTACCTGTACGCCGTTTCGTGCAATAGCCAGTGGGGGCGCGTGCCATCGCTCCCCAGAGAGCCAGAACGGCAGTGTGCCTATGTGAACAAGGCAGACCACTGTTCTGTCAGAGATGAACATAGGGATCTTGTGTTCCTGCTATTTAGGAACACGGATCTCTATGTTCATCCAGTGAGTCAATCCCCCCACACATTTAGAAAGCACCCCCTAGGGACACAATTAACCCTTTGATCGCCCCTGGTGTTAACCCCTTCCCTGCCAGTGTCATTAGTACAGTAAATATTTTTAGCACTGATTACTGTAGTAATGTCACTGGTCCCCTCAAAAGTGTCAGGTGTCCAATCTGCCTGCCGCAATGTCACAGTCCCACTAAAAATCACTGATTGCCACCATTACTAGTTCAAAATAAATAAAAATGCCATAAATCTATCCCCTAGTTTGTAGACGTAATAACTTTTGCACAAACCAATCAATATACACTTACTGGGATTTGTTTTACCAAAAATATGTAGCAGAATACATATTGGCCTAAAATGATGAAAAAATGTAATTGTTTTAATTGGCTGTGTTTTATAGTGGAAAGTAAAAATATAATATAAAGAAAACTCCAATTGTGGTTAAAAAAAAAGGACATCAATTTTTTTTGGGTACGACATTGCACGCCCACGTAATTATCATTTAAAATAGCCCGGTGCCATATCGCACAAAAATGGCCTAGTCATTAAGGGGGTAAAACCTTCTGGTCTAGAAGTGGTTAAAGAGTAACTCCACTTTTGTTGAGAAAAAAATATTTCCTTCTGAGTGATCAAAGTACAATGCAAGGATTTTAACACATTTTGTTGCAGAGTCCTTTTTTTCCCCTGAAGAAATGGCTGTTTGCGTTCATGTGCAAACTGAATGTGAATGGAATGACTTTTTCATAAGTGATCAGCTGCTGCACTTGCAGGGCTCTAATGGGGGAAAGTGACAGGGTGTGAATCCCTTTAGATGTAATAAACCCTTTGGGAGTATCTCTCCAAAACTGAACTTTTTGTTGCAGAGGATGCCCAAAATTAGATTTGTATCTTACTGCAGACTTCTGGGAAAATCAGTGAATCATACAAGCAGGAAATTACATTTCTGGGGGGCGTTCCATACACCAGCTGTGTACAGAACGCCTCCAGGTTGCCATATTGCTTTACATTTTGCAGAAGATTACACGCTGTGGTTTGAAAAGCAGTTACAGCAACAGCTTTTGTTTTCTTTTTGGGATAAAGGTTTTACTTAATCAATAAAAGCTGAGCATTGGAAGCACACCTGTCAGGCATAAGGCTCTGTTCACACTTTTACGACTTCAAGGTCGGGCAAACTTTGATGCAACTTTGGATGGGTGCAACTGGGATATGACTTGTTATCCCTCTGCAAAGGCAGACCCACTGTTGCATCACTATTGCATGTAATACATTCATTTAAGACTTTCATGCAATTTGTGAGAGTTAACATTGATGTCTATGACTCTCAGGTTTCATGAAAGGTGGACCAAAGCAGTGCATGAACTACTTTAAAGTCACCGTGACTTTAACCACTTGCTTACCACCCGCCGCAGATTTACTGCGGCAGGCTGGCTCGGCTGTGCAAAACTACGTAGCTTTACATTGTTCGCTCGCATGGGGCCACTAGGCAGCGGGGATGCAGATGCATGGGGCCAGCAACCGTGATTGCTGCCGGGCACCTGCGATCGCTCCCCGCTGAAAGAGAAGAAAGGTCAGCTGTTGTACACAGCAGACCGTTCTTCTCTCTGAAATGATCACAGAGCGCCTGTGATCCTTCTATATTGGATCACAGGTCTCTGTGGTCATTTCACAGGCCCATCCCCCGTACAGTTAGAAAACACTCCCCTAGGCTCACAATTAACCCTTTTGATCGCCACTGTGTTAACCCCTTCCCTGCCAGTGTCATTATTACAGTAACAGTGCATATTTTTAGCACTGATTACTGTGGTAACGTCACCGGTGCCCCCAAAAGTTTCAAAAATGTCAGTTAGGGGTCCGATCTGTCTTTTGCGCAAACCAATCAAAATATGCTTATTGCGATTTTGTTTACCAAAAATATGTAGCAGAATACAAATTGCCCTAAAAGGATGAAAAATGTTTTCTTTGGGAATGTTATATAGCAGAAATGGAGAAATATTGTTTTTCTTTTTTTTTCAGAATTGTCGCTTTTTATTTGTTTATAGCGCAAAAAATAAAAATCGCAGAGGTGATCAAATACCACCAAAAGAAAGCTCTATTTGTGTAATAAAAAGGACATCAATTTTATTTTGGTATAGTGTCACACGACCGCGCAATTTTCCATAACGTAGTGCCGAATCGCAAAAAACGGCCTGGTCATTAAGGGGGCAAATCCTTCCGGTCCAGAACTGGTTAACATAGTATTATAGGCAATACTTATTTTGGAAAGAGTAAGGGAGGGTTTTTTTATTCGCCATCTGTGTCTGTGGCAATCCCTGCAAATTAAGAAAATTCCTTGGGAACCTTCAGGTCACCAGAATTAGTGTTCCCATTGAAAGATTTCCTATCTTTTACTTTTCTGGGGACAACCCAAAATTTGAGATTTTCTTTTACTTTCACTTTCAATGATAATGGTAAAGAGAACTAACAGAGAGGGTGAATCTCCTTAACGGAAACACAGACCGCAAAAAAACTGCCAAGTGTTCTAATCCCTTTTAATAATATCCAGACATATTATGTTATATATTACAAATGATTAATCAGATACTCGATTTTGTGCCAGCTCTCCATGGGTCCCCATTATCTGGGTTTATATAAAGTTTGTTTTTTACATTATATATTTGTGTACCTATGGAGAATTTGTTTTCACAATAAAATAGTTTATTTATTATTAAGGATTTTGAAAAGTTATTATTATTTTTGTATTTATATGTAATACACGGATTATTTATGATTTACAATACTTTATATACAGTGATAGCCCCCGTGTCTAGCTGTACTCATTTAAAGTCCCACATTTCTTTTCCCTCTTTGCCATATTTAACTAGGGATGGAGATAGCTAGACATTAAGAACAATAAGAGCCGGTTCACACTGATGCGGCTGCGGCGATCGCATGTAATGTCGGAGCGCACTGCTCCTTCATTGCATGCGATTGGCTGTGCGGTGCGAGTTTAGCCATACACTTTGTATGGCTAAATTCGCACCGCACCCACAGCAAAGATGCACATGACCCTTTTTTGCAGCCGCATCAGGATCAGATCGCACAGCGGTTCACACTTGTGCGATCCGATACTGTGCGAACTGCAAGATCGCACTGCGATATGCGATCAAACTGGGGGTGTCGTTAAGATTACATTGACACCCCCAGCGTATCGCATATGGCAGAGTGAACTGCCAGGGGTGCGTTTGCGATGCGGGAACAGGCTGCGAATTCGCAGCCTTCCCGCATCGCATAAGTGTGAACCGGGGCTAAGTGGCAGATCCACTTCCTTTTTTTGTCCCCCTTTTGCATAATATCCAAAAAAAAAAAAAAAAACGTTTTGCCTTTAGTTATACTTTAGGTCGTACATACATGAATGGCTATAATTGGAAAAATTGGAGTATAATCGCACAAGTGTGAATGGGGTGTAAATGGTTTGTCTCAACCCTCTAACTGCCATTACTGCTGGACAGCTTCGTCTGTTAAAGGATGTTGAAAAACAACACACTTACTGGCTGTAAAAACAGGCAAAAATAAAAATAAAAGCGTTAAAAAGGAAACTAAAGTAGTCTGCAATATATTACATTTTTGTTTTTGGATTTAACACAGCTTTAGGTGTCCAATTGACTTTTGGTCATTTTTACAATTGTAAGCTAGTTGAAAGTGGCATTAAATCATTGAAAATTGCTATGTGTATATCTGGCATTACCTTGATTAGACCATGGAGTTGGCACTGGCTGGGGTATTGTGTCTAACTGTGCATGCCATATTAACTGTACCGGAATAGGCTAACATAACCGTTAACATAACAGACTGCTTTGATATTCATGACAGTGCAATTCTGCAACATGCTTGTGTGTTGTTTTTATTTTGTCAGACTTGCACTTAAAAGCCTCATCAGCATGTACAGCCATATATAGGCTTCCTTGTAGTGTAGGTGTGATCTGCTAGACTTACAGGGCAGAATGGAATGTTATGCTATCTTGCCTCAAAAACATGTACAACCATAGCAAATCTGGGGTATTTAAATCTGATGCCTTATCTTTGTGCGGATGGAAATGCTAATTGTGCAATAGAGAAGTTCTGATTCACGCGGATAATTCTTTAACCATGGCAAACATTCTTGCTCTATTTTTATATCTTTCTTATAATAATTTCAGCATATGTTTTATTAACCAGAGACATGATGAATATAAATGCTTTTTATAAAGAACATTCGTTGATATGTTTTGAAAAAATGGTTGTTGACACTTATTGGCCTTCATAAATGCTTGAAAAAATACTGTAATCTAGCCCATGTATTGTTAACAGACTTTGCTAGCAATACTCAGTCAGGAGTCTATTCATTTTACCTTGCTGGACTAAATCGCAAATCTAAATGAAGGTGAATCATTCTGAGGACTAATGAACTCGTTCTACACAGGACACATGTGAGAGCTCCATAAGGCACATGTTTTTTATACAGTACATACATATCTATTATGGTAGAAAGAGAGTTAATTGGCACGGACTTTACTGGCGCATAATATCAAGTAGCCATACATAAAATCAATTTTTTGTTTAATAAAGTATTCATGTTAAAATATATTTCATTCTTTGAACAACGCAATCACATTAAATTTTTTTTTACATATTTTAACAACATGTGTACGCAGAAATATGTTTATTACATATGTACATCGCTGTGCCAATGGATGCCCAATTACCACTCGAATACCTGTGGATACATAGAATAACTTCCCTTTATATATTTCACCAACGAGCGTCGGTAACATAGCAGACAAGTAAGTATGAGTGTAAAATCTGGTGGTAGGGCACTTCCACTACTGAACGTCTGTATTCTGGCTCAGGCTCCAGAACAAATGGGCATCCATTGGCATAGCGATGTACATATGTAATAGACATACCGTATTTCTGTGTCCACATGTAAAAAAAAAATGTTATATGATTGCGTTGTTCAAAGAATGAAGTAGATTTTAACGTGAATACTTTATTAAACAAATGATTGATTTTATCTATTGCTACTTGATATTATGTGCCAGTAAAGTCCGTGCCAATTAACTCTCTTTCTATACATGAATTAGGACGTGGCACTGACACCTTCCCATGTCCACGGTAATCGCCCCATTGGGACATAGCATTTTTCTATTTGTTAAGGTAGTGTAACAAATTATTTACCAACCATGTCTTTTCAGCACTGACTTGTAATAGTCACATTTTCTTGCTTGGTGTCATTGCTAAATAACGCACAAATAACATACAAAAATATTCAGCAATATACCAAAATAGTTATTAAGCTAAAGACACCTGTAGACTGGATACCTTTGTCTTACCGGCACCATGTGGCATGTGCGGACAGTGATCTTCCATTGGGGACACAGCAAAGCAATCCCCAATGAATTTGAAAACATTTACTGAGCCAATGTACTCTTTTAGACTTGTCAGCTGGAAGTGCACAGACCACGTTAAAGAGCAAAAGTGAGAGGGATAGCTCCAAACTGAATTAAAATAAAGCCCAATTAAAAGAAAAATAGATATGCAGTCAGATTGATGTTGTAATAACAATCTGTGTTTCTATAGTCATTTGTGCAGTGTACCTAAATATGACTGTGCAGTCTAAGGCCTGTTTCACACAGGCTTCGGCTTGTATAAGGGCAGTGAGAAAGTATTAGCAGAGCTTTCAGCAAGCTTTGTTAAATCTTTTAAAGTACCACGCAGCTCCGGTTTGTAAATGCTGAACACAGATCCTAATGGGATTGTTTATTGCCACTTTAAAGGGTAACTCCACTTTAGTGGGGGAAAAAATAGTAAACAAAGAAAAAACAATACAGCGTTTATCATTGTGACACAAGTCATATTGTAATTCAATGTTATTAAAAATTCCTTTTCTTTTCAATCTGCAGCCGCTGTCATTTTCTGAAAATGCAATTGCAATATGACTATCTGGAGGTGTACTGTACACAGATTGTGTACTTTCCATCCCCCAGAAACATAATTTCCTGCTTGTGTGATTGGCTCACTGATTTTGTGTGATTGGCTCACTGAAGTCTGCCTAAGATACAAGTCAGATTTTAGGCATCCCCTGCAACAAAAATGTAATTTTTGGTGAGATACTTCCAATATGAACATGTCTAAAGGGATGCATGCCCAGTAGATTTCCTTATTTGTGCTCTGCAGCTGCACAGCTATGTGATAAATATGAAACCACTCCCATTAGACCCACTTGGCACAGGGGAACAAACAGAGATTTCTTCAGATTACCAAAAGGTAGGAATCTGCAACAAAGGTTGTTATAATCCTTGCAATATACATAGATCACCCAGAGGGGAATGCTGTTTTCTCAACAAAAGTGGAGTTGCACTTTAAACAAAAATGATATTGGGGGGCACACCCTAAAAACGCACAATTCTCTGGTTGGTGCTGCTAAAAGACCAATATACAAATTGAACCATATAATAGCGCACACATACACAGAAAAAAATGGTTTTGAAATTTTGCAAGGCTATTTAAAAACACCTGCTCTTATATATTAAATATGGGGATTTAGTCACACCATATGGCCATACTGTGCTTAAGCCCACCACTACGTCAAAGTACCCCATTTTCAGTGGGTCCTACACTAATCATAGAGAAGATAATCCCACTTCTCAAAACCATAGGGCAATACTCACTCCTCTAATGGGAAAAGTTTGCAGGCTGCAGACTCCTCTGCTGAAACTGCAATGAAGGGACACCTCCTGGAACTACTCACAGGTGGACCATGCTGATGAGGTTTTGGTGTGGGAGAGTGGGGTGCTCCGCCCATAAGTCTGGTCAGGACTATACATGAAACAAAAATGATATTGGGGGGCCTTGCAAAATTTCAAAACCATTTTTTTCTGTGTATGTGTGCGCTATTATATGGTTCAATTTGTATATTGGTCTTTTAGCAGCACCAACCAGAGAATTGTGCGTTTTTAGAGTGTGCCCCCCAATATAATTTTTGTTTCATGTATAGTCCTGACCAGACTTATGGGCGGAGCACCCCACTCTTCCACACCAAAACCTCATCAGCATGGTCCACCTGTGAGTAGTTCCAGGAGGTGTCCCTTCATTGCAGTTTCAGCAGAGGAGTCTGCAGCCTGCAAACTTTTCCCATGACAGGAGTGAGTATTGCCCTATGGTTTTGAGAAGTGGGATTATCTTCTCTATGATTAGTGTAGGACCCACTGAAAATGGGGTACTTTGACGTAGTGGTGGGCTTAAGCACAGTATGGCCATATGGTGTGACTAAATCCCCATATTTAATATATAAGAGCAGGTGTTTTTAAATAGCCTTGCAAAATTTCAAAACCATTTTTTTCTGTGTATGTGTGCGCTATTATATGGTTCAATTTGCACTTTAAACAAACTGCTAGCGGGCTGCAGAACTTCTTGAAGGTTTTTGAAAGCCGGCTAGCAGCTTGCTTAAAGTGGAAATCAACACTCTCTTTAGGTTCTGCGTTCAACATTTACAAACTGGAGTTGAATAGTATTTTAAAAAATTCAAACAAAGCTTGCTGAAAGCTCTGCAAATGCTTTGCCAATGCTTACTGTTCACACTGCTCTTATGCAAGCTGAAGCCCAGGTGAAAAAGGCCTAATAGGCACAAGAGTTAGACCAAATTCTCTCCGTAATTCACACAAACCTGGTTAGACACACATCTCTTTTTTTCTGCATAGCTGCTACTCAGCTTTACCTATACAGAGCACTGGAATGAAGGGCTAGAAATAGCATCAGAGATAAAAAGGTGTGAATCTTTATTTGGGTTTTAGAAAATGGGAAAAATGGGAATAAGGGTGAAGGTAGCAAGCAGCCATGGCACTGTAATAACAAAATAGAATACATACAGTTAGGTCCATATACAGTGCCTTGCGAAAGTATTCGGCCCCCTTGAACTTTGCGACCTTTTGCCACATTTCAGGCGTCAAACATAAAGATATCAAACTGTAATTTTTTGTGAAGAATCAACAACAAGTGGGACACAATCATGAAGTGGAACGAAATTTATTGGGTATTTCAAACTTTGTTAACAAATAAAAAAACTGAAAAATTGCCGTGCAAAATGATTCAGCCCTTTTACTTTCAGTGCAGCAAACTCTCTCCAGAAGTTCAGTGAGGATCTCTGAATGATCCAATGTTGACCTAAATGACTAATGATGATAAATAGAATCCACCTGTGTATAATCAAGTCTCAGTATAAATGCACCTGCGCTGTGATAGTCTCAGAGGTCCGTTTAAAGCGCAGAGAGCATCATGAAGAACAAGGAACACACCAGGCAGGTCCGAGATACTGTTGTGGAGAAGTTTAAAGCTGGATTTGGAAACAAAAAGATTTCCCAAGCTTTAAACATCCCAAGGAGCACTGTGGAAGCGATAATATTGAAATGGAAGGAGTATCAGACCACTGCAAATCTACGAAGACCTGGCTGTCCCTCTAAACCTTCAGCTCATACCAAGGGGAAGACTGATCAGAGATGCAGCCAAGAGTCCCATGATCACTCTGGATGAACTGCAGAGATCTACAGCTGATGTGGGAGACTCTGTCCATAGGACAACAATCAGTTGTATACTGCACAAATCTGGCCTTTATGGAAGAGTGGCAAGAAGAAAGCCATTTCTTAAAGATATCCATAAAAAGTGTTGTTTAAAGTTTGCCACAAGCCACCTGGGAGACACACCAAACATGTGGAAGAAGGTGCTCTGGTCAGATGAAACAAAAATCGAACTTTTTGGCAACAATGCAAAACGTTATGTTTGGCGTAAAAGCAACACAGCTCATCACCCTGAACACACCATCCCCACTGTCATACATGGTGGTGGCAGCATCATGGTTTGGGCCTGCTTTTCTTCAGCAGAGACAGGGAAGATGGTTAAAATTGATGGGAAGATGGATGGAGCCAAATACAGCACCATTCTGGAAGAAAACCTGATGGAGTCTGCAAAAGACCTGAGACGGGGACGGAGATTTGTCTTCCAACAAGACAATGATCCGAAACATAATGCAAAATCTACAATGGAATGGTTCACAAATAAACATACCCAGGTGTTAGAATGGCCAAGTCAAAGTCCAGACCTGAATCCAATCGAGAATCTGTGGAAAGAACTGAAAACTGCTGTTCACAAACACTCTCCATCCAACCTCACTGAGCTCGAGCTGTTTTGCAAGGAGGAAAGGGCAAAAATTTCAGTCTCTCGATGTGCAAAACTGATAGAGACATACCCCAAGCGACTTACAGCTGTAATCACAGCAAAAGGTGGTGCTACAAAGTATTAACTTAAGGGGGCTGAATAATTTTGCACGCCCAATTTTTTAGTTTTTTATTTGTTAAAAAAGTTTGAAATATCCAATAAATTTTGTTCCACTTCATGATTGTGTCCCACTTGTTGTTGATTCTTCACAAAAAAATACAGTTTTATATCTTTATGTTTGAAGCCTGAAATGTGGCAAAAGGTTGCAAAATTCAAGGGGGCCGAATACTTTCGCAAGGCACTGTATATTTAGACACAGACACAATTTTATTTTTTTCACTTATTTACCAATACATATTCAAGCTATAGTTATATATTGGATATGGGCTGAAAGTACACACTCTCAGGTTTAATTTGATGTTATGTACGTCAAAATCAGAGGAAAGGTTTAGGAATTACAGCTCTTAAGAATAGTCATCCCCCTTTTTCAAGGGACCAAAAGTATTTGGACAATTGACTCAAAAGCTGCTTCATGGCCAGGTGTGGACTACTCACATTCATATTTCTTCATCAATTAAGCAGATAAAAGGTCTGCGTTCAAAGGAGCTGTCTATGCAAGTGAAACAGGCCTTTGTAAGGCTTCAAAAATGAAAAAAAAAAACCAATAGCAGCACCATTAGGAGTGGCCAAATCAACAGTTTGGTACATTCTGAGGAAAGAAAAACGCACTGGTGAGCTCAGCAACATAAAAAGGCCTGGACATCCACTGAAGACAACAGTGGTGGATGATCGCGGGATCCTTTCTGTGGTAAAGAAAAAAAACATTTACAACATCCAGACAAGTGAAGGACACACTCCAGAAGGTGGGCGTATCATTGTCAAAGTCTACAGTCAAGAGAAGACTACAGGAGAGCAAATACAGAGGGTTCACTAAAGGGTTAACTACAAGGTGAAAACCATTCATAAGCCTGAAAAATAGAAAAGCCAGATTAGACTTTGCCAAGAAAACATCTAAAAGAGGCAGACCAGTTCTGGAAAAGCATTCTTTGGACAGATGAAACTAAGATTAATCTCTAGCAGAAAGACGGGAAGAAAAAAGTGTGGAGAAGGCTTGGAACAGCTCATGATCCAAAGCACACAGCTTCATCTGTAAAACATGGTGGAGGCAGTGCGATGGCATGGGCATGCATGGCTTCCAGTGACACTGGGTCATTGGTGTTTGTTGATGATGTGACAGAAGCAGCTGGATGAATTCTGCCATTTTTCAGAGATTTACTGTCAACCCAGATTCAGCCAAATGCAGCAAAGTTGATTGGATGGCGCTTCACAGTATAGATGGACAATGATCCAAAACACACTGCAAAAGCAACCCAGGAGATTTTGAATGAAAACGAGTGGACTATTCTGCAGTGACCGAGTCAATCACCTGACCTCAACCCAATTTAGCATGCATTTCATTTGCTCAAGGCAAAACTAAAGGCAGAAAGATCCAAATAACAGAACAACTAAAGACAGCTGCAGTTAGAGGCTGGCAAAGCATCAGAAAGGAAGAAACCCAGTCTTTGGTAATGTGCATGAGTTCCAGACTTCAGGCAGTCATTAAAAGATTCAGTAAAGGATTCTCAACAAAATATTAAAAATTAACATTTTTTTTTGATTCTATTCATTTGTCCAATTACATTTGAGCCCGTGAAAATAGGGGGGAATGTGTATAAGAATGGTTGCAGTTCCTAAAAATTGTACTTGATATTTATGTTCAACCCCTTGAATTAAAGGTGAAAGTCTGAACTTCAAATTCATTTGGATTGTTTTGTTTTAATTTTATTCTGGTGGCATACAGACCCAAAAGTATGAAAACTGTGCCTGTGTCCAAATATATATGGACCTAACTGTATACTGAGTGGTATCATTACATGTATTAACCAAACACAGTTATTGAAATACAATATTTTTTGCTGTAGAGATCCTTCATTTTACAGTTCTCATTGCTATCTCATGTGTAGGATGCAGTCCTTATATTTTGTATGATGTACGTAAATAGAAATAATTCAGGAAGCTGCAAGCACCAATGAAAACAACAAATGAATTATTAATACATCTATAAAAACAAGTAGCAATGTATTCAGGTAACTAGGGCATGGCTATTTTTGAAGCAGCTACCTGTATTGCTCCAGAGAAATGTCCAACCACAGATAAAATGGTTGTGGTTGATTTGTGCTTTGCCTCATCTGTATTGTTTGTTATGATGATGCATATTTTGACATGTGGTTATCACAATAAGTATAATTTTCCAGCCCACGGTATGGTATTTTTTGTGGTAGGGTGTGGTAATGTGATGCAGTAAGTGGGTTATGGACCAGATCATTACTAAAGATTATGTGGCCATATGGTATTTGTTCCTTTTCGTCATGAATAATACAAGAATTCCCGCAAATCAAAATGAAGGAATACATGGGTACATTTTTAGATAGATAGATCCATTGATAGATAGACAGATACATCTATAGATAGCCTTTTTGTTCTTGAGACATAAATGTGTTTTAGTTTATTCCTTATATTCTCCATATGCGGTTGCTTTATGTAAATATAATTTGATCTTCAGAGAGATGGGTACTATAGAGCCGTATCACTGCTTCTGTGAATGAAACCAGATACATGATTTGAAGATAGGTGGATGATTAAAAGGCCTGGTTCTTCCACTCATAGAAGCTGTAGTACCGGCTTCTATGCATGGAAGAGCTGGGGGGAAAAGGTGGGCATAGTCAGGCACTCTTGATGAGTACCTGTGAAAGGAAGAGGAGAGGAAAAGTAACAGAATAAATGAATAACTGAGGATAATCCTGAAAAGTGTTATAATATTTGAATACATTTTTTTCCAGGCCTCCTACAAGCCACTGTTGAAACAAATCATTGAAGAAATTTTCCACCCTGATCGTGCCGAGCCAATGGACATTGAACACATGTCTTCTGGCCTCACCGACCTGCTGAAGACAGGATTTAGCATGTTCATGAAGGTAGGTATGACCAGTGGGCGAGTAAAGCTTGCAGAAGCCCCATACACACTAAAAGTGTATCTCCTGGAAGAACAGCTGTATTCACTATACAAATGCATAGGGTATCTCACAAAAGTGAGTACACCCCTCAGATTTTTGTAAATATTTTATTATATCTTCTAATGTGACAGCACTGAAGAAATGACACTTTTCTACAATGTAAAGTAGTGAATGTACAGCTTGTATAACAGTGTAAATTTGCTGTCCCCTCAAAATAACTCAACACACAAGTTAATGTCTAAACCACTGGCAAGAATTAGCAATTTTCCTTCCCCGGTGTCATATGACTCATTGGTGTTACAAAGTCTCAGGTGTAAATGGGGAGCAGGTGTGTTAAATGTGGTGTTATCGCTCTCACTCGCTCATACTGGTCACTGGACGTTCAACATGGCACCTCATAGCAAAAAACTCTCTGAGGATCTGAAAAAAATAATTGTTGCTCTACATAAAGATGACCTGTGATAGATGAAGATTGCCAAGACCCTGAAACTGAGCTGCAGCACGGTGGCCAAGACCATACAGCAGTTTAACAGGACAGGTTCCACTCAGAATAAGCTTCGCCATGGTCGACAAAAGAAGTTGAGTGCACATGCTCAGCGTCATATTCAGAGGTTGTCTTTGGGGAATAGATGTATGAGTGTTGCCAGCATTACAGCAGAGGTTGAAGGGGTGGGGGGTCAGCCTGTCAGTGCTCAGACCATACACCGCACACTGCATCAAATTGGTCTGCATGGCTGTCGTCCCAGAAGGAAGCCTCTTCTAAAGATGATGCACAAGAAAGCTTGCAAACAGAAGACTAAGGACATGGAATACAGGAACCATGTCCTGTGGTCTGATGAGACCAAGATAAACTGATTTGGTTCAGATGATGTCAAGCATGTATGGCAGCAACCAGATGAGAAGTACAAAGACAAGTGTGTCTTGCCTCCAGTCAAGTATGGTGGTGGGAGTGTCATGGGCTGCAAGAGTGCTGCTGGCACTGGGGAGCTACAGTTTATTGAGGGAACCATGAATGCCAACATGTACTGTGACATACTGAAGCAGAGCATGGACCCCTCCCTTCAGAGACTGGGCTGCAGGGCAGTATTCCAACATCATAATGACCCCAAACACACTTTCAAGAAGACCACTGCCTTGCTAACGAAGCTGAGGGTAAAGGTGATGGACTGGCCAAGCATTTCTCCAGACCTAAACCCTATTGAGCATCTGTGGGGCATCCTCAAACGGAAGGTGGAGGAGCGAAAGGTCTTAAACATCCACCAGCTCCGTGATGTCCTCATGGAGGAATGGAAGAGGACTCCAGTGGCAACCTGTGAAGCTCTGGTGAACTCCATGCCCAAGAGGGTTAAGGCAGTGCTGGAAAATTGGTGGCCACACAAAATATTGACACTTTGGGTTCAATTTGGACATTTTCACTTGGGGGTGTACTCACTTTTGTTGTGAGACATTAATGGCTGTGTGTTGAGTTATTTTGAGGGGACAGCAAATTTACACTGTTCTACAACCTGTACACTCACTACTTACATTGTAGCAAAGTGTATTTTATTCAGTGTTGTCAGATGAAAAGATATAATAAAATATTTACAAAAATGTGGGGGGTATACTCACTTTTGTGAGACACTGTATATGTTGTTATCTTTTTTTGCCCAGTCACACCAGCCTGTACAGCAGGTGACACTTATTTCTTTTTTTTTTTTTTGTATATATGTGTAAAAACCTACACAGTTTTTTCAGCATTATTCTTCGCTTTGTTAATTCAGGCCCAAATGTTAGTATGCATGCAATGTATTCACAAAATTAGAGACTCCACTCCATTATGGTGCTTGAGCTGGCGCTTCAAACCATCAACACAATGCTAGCCTCTCACTGTGACTCTTTAGCTATCTTTATGTTATGGACATAACTTTAAAGCGGATTTCCAGCCGATTTTGTGTTTAATAAAAGTCAGCAGCTACAAAAGTGTAGCTGTAGACTTGTATAAAACACACAACTCACCTGTCCCACGATCCAGCGATGCAACTGCCCGAAAGCCTCGCTCCTCTCCCTCTCAGCGGCGCTGGCATCACTAGTGTGGGCACCCGGCTGTGACAGCTTGCGGCTTCACAGCTGAGTGTGCACTGTGCATGCACGAGTCATGCTGTGCGTCATGAATGGCCGGGCAATCTTCTGGGACCAGTGACATGTCCCAAATGTGGCATGTCAGGGGGTCAGGAGCACTTAAGTGGAAGTTCCACTTTTGGGTGGAACTCCACTTTAAGTGTATCCCTAAGTTGTTTCCCAGATACACATAGCGGCATAAGGCAGTTGATGAAACAGGATGACGACTGACCTTTACCACCTCAAGAGAAGGTCAACTGCAACTTTTATCTCACCCAGCTCACGACAGGATTATCCCTATTCATAAGCGTCAACCATTCTGATCCCTCTTCTATTGAATTGTATTGCAACTATACTGTCTCCCTTCATTTTGTAAAGTGTTGCGCAAAGTATTGCTCTACAATTTCCTAAAGCTGTCTTTTCAGTTATTGTACCTGTCATCCTTTTTTAGTTGGGTTTTCTTGAGGAGAGAGCAGTGTCAGACTTCCCACACTGACAACTATTGTAAGGAGGCACATCTGTAACGGCCACCAATCCAAGGCGTCACTACAATTTTCACTGTATTTTTTTTTGGCACTATGGAGAAGGAAGGGGCCAAAGGGGAAGCTAACATGAATCTGTGTCTAGACTGTGGACAGTAAAGTAATTGCATATTCCTAACAAGTAAAAAAAGAGCTTTAAAATGAACCGTCCTTGACATCTCTAGCTGCTTGCATAGTGAAGTAAATAATTCCTAAAAATCTAAATTAAGAGACTCTAAGGGCCCTTTTTTACATAATACACATCATACACACCATAATAATGTTTAGTGGCGATTTGCAGAGACCTAAAAACTATTTCAGAGATTTGTCCATGGTGGAAAAAAAAAACTTGAGTTTATTATGTTGTCTTATCACCAAAATAGCAGTGCATACCCCTGTCATTCACTATGCTGATATACAATTTTACATTTTTTTCTAAACTGAATTAATGTTAGCCGAACATAAAGTTCATCTGCCAAAATAACTTGCACTGCAATTTTTGGACTTTATATCCGGTACTATTGTAGGTCAGTATAGATAGAACATCATCATACAATTTTTCGTTTTTTCTTCTGGCTTTATCCTGTCTTTTGTTCATCTACTCTGTATTCTGTGTGAATAAAGCTTTCAGTAGTCCAAAGAGCACATGTGTCTGCATGTGTTGTAACAAGACAAGGCCAACAATAACCATTCTTAAATCAGAATCCCAGAGTTGGAGAAGACAGTGCTGTGACAGCAACAACAGCTGAGGAAATTCAAGGCTTGTATTTAGTTGACTTACATGGTTATTATCATTTAACATTGTAGGAGTAAATTATTTGTTCTTTTTGGTTGTGAAACATCTAAATAAGAAAAGTCTTGCATTTGTACACGTGCTTCGTTCATGTATCTCTAGCCTCGTGTGTCTGCAAGTGATAAAGTAATAATCCCTTTGCTATTGTTAATCTTTTGATACCTTACGGAGTAGTAAATTCTGAAAAGGCAGGCTTGTCAAAGGAGGTGACTAAACACTGTCTTTGATCTTTTACATATGAAGCTGCGTTATGTAAGTCCAGTCTGTTCTAAAACTCTATTATGCTTGAAATAGATCCAGCAGTTTCTTTTTTTCCTGATGTGCAGGCAACACTGGTATTGTATCATATTTATTTAGTTTGAATATATATATGTATTTAAAGCCCAATTCCGGCTTCATGTTTTTGTGTTTTAAAGTGGTAGTATACTATTTTTTTTTTACTTTTACCTACAGGTAAGCCTATAATAAGGCTTACCTGTAGGTACAATTAATATCTCCTAAACCTGCACGGTTTAGGAGATATTTGCCCTGCATGCAGCCGCTGACGCTAGTGGCGCATGCGCTCTGAAGGTCCAGGGGACCTTCAGAGTTCCTTGCTGGGCACTTGCCGGAAAGTGACATCATCGCAGCTCTGGCCACTCACAGCGCCGGAGCCGCCGAACCCAGAAGAGACGCCGAGAGAGCATGATCGCTCCCACAGTGGTGTCTGGGGGTCCGTGTCGGGGCTTCGTTTTAAGGTAAGTACAGTATTTATTTTTATTTTTTCCGGCAGTAAAAAACCGCTTTAATACATTCCATTAACCATTACAGTAAAATGTCAGTAGTGCTTTTTTTCCAATACTCACCCTTTCTTCCTTTCTTGTTACATTGATCCCCGATTTTCCTGTTATAGACACCCAAACAGATTTATGTCTGTGGTTACTTCCCAGAGAGATGAGGAAGACTTCTCCCATGCCACTGATTTTGCTGGAAATATGGACACACCGTCAAACTGAAGATCAATCTGCCACTCAAAAACATAAAAAGGATTGTAATGGGTTTTGTAAAGAGACTGTGGTTGTCTCCTTTCTGGCACAAAGCCTTTAAGTTAAAGTTAAAGCCTAACACTATTTTTAAAAATGTTCTTTTCCCCTCCTCCTACCTATCCTGCCTAAATTGTGTAAAAATGATCTGTATACTGAACTTTTTTAGTCCGCTGTAGTCTGGTTATCTGATCCTGCTGCTCTAGCTCCCCTGTATCAGTGAGCAGTGGTTACATAGCTACAAAGTTACATAGTTAGTCAGGTTGAAAAAAATCCATCTGGTTCAACCAACAAAAAAAAAAAAACAGTATTGAAAAACCCAACCATACAATCCCATATACACAACCCTATACCCGTAGTTGATCCAGAGGAAGGCGAAAAAACCCAGCAAAGCATGATCCAATTTACTACAGCAGGGAAAAAAATCCTTCCTGATCCCCCGAGAGGCAATTGGATATTCCCTGGATCAACTTTACCTACAAAAAAAATAAAAATTTAGTACCCACTTACTGTATATTAAGTACACCCAGAAAAGAATCCAGACTTTTTTTTAAAGCAATCTAGTGAGCTGGCCAGAACCACCTCTGGAGGGAGTCTATTCCCCATTTTTACAGCTCTTACGGTGAAGAAACCTTTCCGTATTTGGAGATGAAATCTGTTTTCCTCTAGACGTAAAGAGTGCCCCCTTGTCCTCTGTGTTGGCCCTTAAAGTAAACAACTCCACACCAAGTTCACTTAGGAGAGGAGGAAGCGCTGACAGAGGCTGGGGTATGGGAGCCTTTGGGTGATGTCATGGCTCCCGGAATTCCCAGTCGAACGTTCCATGACACAGGTGAGCTGGAACTGCAAGGTCATGTGACCAGACCAGATTGGTGCGGATAGACAAGATAGGTAGGAGGAGGGGGATGGAACATTTTTAAGAATAGTTAGGCTCTAATTCCATTTTACTGAAACATTGGATAGTGCTGCACAGATGTGGGGATGAGATAGAGATGAGTCATTTTTTGACACATTGGACACAAGACTTATGCACTTTGGAAGTTGCAATTGCACTCTCCAAGTGTGCTTGCTCCAGAGCTTAGTAAATGAGGTTAAGCTCTGCTGACTTCAAACATCTAATCATGTGCAAGCAAAAGTGCTATTTTTTTTTTTTTTTTTCATTTTCCTTGCACATCATTGGGTATTCTTTGCAAAGTAAAATGTCACCTCAATTCCCAAGCTCTGGAGCAACTGCACTTGCAGAGTGTAGCTGCACCTGCAAAGTGTGCAGTCTAATTGTCTTTAGTAAATCAACCCCATTTAGGTTTGTTAATACCAGGCTTTTTATAGTAGGCAGTAAAGATAAGTATGTAAAAAGGAGCTTTAAAGTGATTGTAAAGGATTTTTTTTTTTTTTTTTAAATAGCCGCTTGCTGTGGGAGGACTCGATCCTGAGCCAGGTTCTGTGTGTCTTTTGACACGCAGAGCATGGCTTGACTCTGCACCCCGTTCTCTCCTCACGGGCTGTGACTGACAGCAGTAGGAACCACTGGTCCCCGCTGCTGCCTCCTTGTCCAGTGCGGAGAGAGCACAGCACTGGATTGAGATTGGGCTCAGGTAAGCAGAAGTAAGTAAAAACCTTCTGCCTTTAGAACCACTTTAAGCTCCACATGCTGGCCAGGTATGATACTGCATGGTATGTGTATCCTATATTTCATAAATACCTGATTTAAAAAAAATGAACTTTTTTATTTTTCAGTGCTGCTCTTATGAAAACATATAGAAAAAAAAACACATTACATTTAACCCCTTCCCGACCGCCCGCTGCCTTTTTACTGCAGCAGTGCGGCCCCCTGTGCAAACCGACGTAGACCTACGTCGGTCGAGCGCCTGCAGCTAGGGGGCAAGCGTGGGCTGCCGATGGTGCACTTCCGCCCCCACTCGGCATCGCAGAAACTGATTGCCGCCTGACACCCGCGATCGCTCCCTGCTGAGAGAGAAGAATGGTCAGCTGTTGTAAACACAGCTGACCATTCTTCTCCCTGGAATGATCACAGAGCCCCTGCGATCCTTCTATATAGGATCACAGGTCTCTATGATCATTTCACAAGCCATGCCCCCCACAGTTAGAATCACTCCCCTAGGCTTACAATTAACTCCTTGATCACCCACAATGTTAACCCCTTCCCTGCCAGTGTCATTATTACAGAAACAGTGCATATTTTTAGCACTGATTACTGTAGTAATGTCACTGGTACCCCCAAAAGTGTCAAAAATGTCAGTTAGAGGTCAGATCTGTACGCCGAAATGTCGCACTCCCGCTAAAAATCCATTACTAGTAAAAAAAAAAAAATCTATAAAAATGACACAAATCTTTCCTGTAGTTAGTAGACGCGATAAATTTTGCGCAAACCAATCAAAATACTCGTATTGCAATTTTTTTGTTTTTTACCAAAAATATGTAGCAGAAAACAAATTGGCCTGAAATGTTAAAAAAAAATATTTTTTTTATTTTTGAGAATGTTATATAGCTGAAAGTGAAAAAATATTGTTTTTTTTTTTTTTCAGAATTGTCGTTCTTTTTTTTTTTTGGTTTATAGCGCAAAAAAATATAAATCGCATAGGTGATCAAATACCACCAAAAGAAAACTCTATTTGTGGGAAAAAAAAGGACATCAGTTTTATTTGGGTACAGCGTCGCACGACCGTCCAATTGTCTGGTGAATTAACGCAGTGCCAAATCGCAAAATATGGCCTGGTCATTAAGGGGGAAAATCTTCCGGTCCAGAAGTGGTTAATAGTACAATCCACCCAAAATGAACCACTTCTAACATATGTTTGGAAACTAGCAGTGATATCTACCTGCCTTTCCCAATATGCAGCCCACGTAGCTCAAACAGGGTGAGAAAGAAATAATTGTGTGCGGTAAGGTCAGATGCCTCTTTCAGGGTGAAAAACAATAGTGATCACCTAAGAAAAATGCAAAACTGGCCAATTGACTCTTCCAAGAGAGCTCTCAACTCCTTTTACAGTTTAAAGTGCTGCGTAAACTGTTGGCGCTATATAAATCCTGTATAAAAATAATAATATTGGAAAAGCCTGTTATTACAAAGCTTAGTGGCTCAAGCTAAAATGTCTGCAACCAGCAGTATACTTTCTCTCCCACTCTCAGTTGAAGCCCTATTGGAGGAAATGCGTCAGCAGGGGAGGCGTGCCGTCACGACGTCACTCGCAGTCCGCGCTGCAGCCGGACGCGAGCTGTTTCAGAAATCTCTCTGCTCCCAGTCTTCATTTACCGTTTGTGTTTAAACCTGTACATGTAAGTGCAATTCTTTATTTAATAAACATCACCAAAAGGTAATGCACTATTAGCGCCGGTTCACACTGCAGCGACGCTACTTCGCACCGTGCCGCGACCTCGGAGCGGCCGCCACGGACTTCATAACATTGAAGTCTATGGCGGTCGCCTCCGGGTCGCCCCAAAGAAGCTCCGGACCCTTTTTCTAGGCCGGAGCGACTTGTGTCGCTCCTATTAGAACGGGTCCGCAGCTTCCCTATGGGAGGCGACCTGCGGCGACCTGTGAGGCGACCAGGTCGCCTCACAGGTCGCCCTAGTGTGAACCGGCACTAAGTCTCCTTTATATATTTTATATAAATCGGAGAAACACCGTGGGAACCCTAAGCCAGTCACCAGGATTAAAGGGAGAGGGGAACAACGCTCCAGTTCAGATTCTTATCAGGGATTGACAAGCCTGTTTCTTTCCCACATCTGGTAAGGGGCCCATTTTGCTTGTTTGCACCGGTGTCTGTGCATGTTTGGAGGTGGATTACATCAGGGTATACCTATTATAACAGCGGGAATATACTCACTGCACTTACCTTTATCCGCCGGGTAAGGAGGAATTTCACCAGGTGGAGGGACATTCCATTCACTTTTGTGAATATTATTGGCTTGGACTTTCACATTATTTATTTTTTTCATTTTTCTCATTTTTATTTATTATAATTTTTACACACTGTTGGAAGTTTTTCCTCATTCGTAGAATCACTGGAATATATTGTATTATATCCAATTTCACGCATCACTGTTATATGTCAATTGTCTTAATACTCTAGAGTGTTGCAACTCTGTTATAATATTAGAGAACACATTTTTACCTGTGAAAAGGTTGATTTATCACATCACTTTTTAGTGGTTTACTACTCACCCATTGAATAAGCGCACTACCTTTTTTTCATTATTTATTCAATCATTCAGTAGCAGCTATTCACACATCAGTGCACCCATCTTCCTTAAACCTAATAGTCAGGAAATAGACAATGAACGTGAAAATGGGCAATGAATGTGAAAATGCATCCAACCCCTGTGTGTAATGTGTGAAGTGTTGGTTGGTAGGGTGAGAAGTGGGGGATCACAGCACCAAATGAGGGTATTAAGAGTCAGGGACCATCAGGTGGGATGAGGGGAGTGAGAAGTGTGGGGGGGGGGGCAACAGCATCCTATGGGGGGATGAGAAACAGGGGGAGGCAGTGGCATCTCATGGAGAGTTTAATAAGTAAGTTTAATAAGCAACAGTGCCAGGAAGTGCAGTGGGGTGAAAGGGACATCCAGAACACTCTGAATGCTCGGCCTCTTTTCAACACGGTGGAGAAAATAGCAGCTGGTGATATTCAAAATCTTTAGCGCCAACCACACTGTTCCTGCCAAATACTATCCAGCCCCTTGCTATTTTCCCCTCTGTGCTAAACGCAGTTGTGGGTGTTCTAATGCAATCCTGGAGCTTTTTGGGAAATGAGCAGCCATAAGGTTATCATTTTACCACCTTTCCTAGTAGCAGATCATTTTCAGACTGTTAGGCCGTAACAGTACAAAGCTGTTAGTGGCAATGTGACCTAGATACAGGTTTAGTCTGCCCCACACCAATGAACACTACGCCTGGTCCTACTACCCAAGCATTAGCCCTGTTGGTCTCCTACACTTCCAACCATATTTCTTTTTTCCAACAACAAAATGTTGGACTGCTTTGACAAATTTGCCATTGGGATGTTTCCATTGTTCTAGAGCCTAGGGGAATGAAATTCTATTTCTCAATGACTATGTAGTGGAAACAATTCGTAGATGTCTGCTAGATGTTTAGAATAATATTGTAGATAAAGATCTAAAATCTGTCCGGGAAAACATGATGCAAAAATCAGCCAACTTGGAATAAAACGTCCTCTGTATATATCTATTAATCTATAATAATTTGGAGAATGGCCATCTGTTTGTTCAGATTACTGGAAAAAAGATTGCACATGGAAAACACTGTAATGCTATCGATTCCGTATAATTAAAAAATATTTACAAAGTTTCAGCTTATAGTTTACTGCTGCCAGATAGATGCATGCAAGAACATATTTTGCCTTTATTAAGAAAGTTTACTAAGTTAAGTGATAGTATTAACTAATAGAGCATAAACTATGACTGACTATTTGAGGATTAAGTTACCCAAAGGAACCAATCAAATTTCACTTTAATGGATTCAGCCCAGTAAAAAGTGAAATGTAATTGGTAGTTTTAATTATTACATTGTATTAATGGGCATTGCACTTGCATTACCATATTAAATTATCCTTTTATGCATCCAGGGTAGGAATCTGAGCAGGAGTGCTACATGATGGTCAAAGTCTACCTGAGAACAGACTTTGAATATAAAAACTAAGTTTATATGCAGCTGGTTGTTTTCACACTTGTAGTGATCAGTTCTGGACCTGTGGCATTTCTGTCTTATGTACAAGAACTAGAGCCCATTGTAACCCATGGCTAGTGGCACGTGGCTGGGTTTGAACCAGGGTTCTTCCAGCTCTGTGTTGTGGTCCTGTTCGCTCTGCCACTGGAGAATCTGACTCTCTGCAGCTTACACTCAGCTTAGTACATCTGCTCCTGGGACTCTCTAGCGTCACCTGCCTTACAGCTGACTCAATCCACAATTAACCAAACCTAAATTACAGGACTTCCTGTGTACTGGGCCCATTTGTTGAATCTGTTTCCCTGGGTGTGTGATATACTACTGACTTACTGAACTTCTGGACTCTGACCTCTGCTTGTTTCCTGGATTACTCTCTTTGCCTGATAATTCTACATTACTCTACCAGTCTGTGTATGACTGCCTCCGACCACACTGGATTCTGACTTTGTACTTGCTGTTAGGATTTGTTGCTGACTCGGCTCAGGTACCTTACAGCTAGGCAGTAGTTTGAAGTGCTTAAAGTGTATCTAAACCTGAAAACAAAAATGCAGTGTATTGCAGCTCACCAGTCCCTAGATGTGGTAGCTGCATTATTTTTTTATTATTACTTACCGTTTCTGGACCGGGCCTTTTTTTGACACTTGTTTACAAGTAAAAATCATTTTTTTTTTTTTGGTAGAAAGTTACTTAGAACCCCCAAACATTATATATATATATATATATATATATATTTTTTTTTTTAGCAGAGACCCTAGAGAATAAAATGGAGATCATTGCAATATTATTATCACACCGTATTTGAGCAGCAGTCTAACAAATGCAGTTTTTTTGGAAAAAAATACACTTTTTTTAATAAAAAAAATAAGAAAACAGTAAAGTTAGCCCAATTTTTTTCTATAATATGAAAGATAATGTTACGTCAAGTAAATTGATACCCAACATGTCATGCTTCAAAATTGCACACGCTCGTGGAATGGTGACAAACATTGGTACTTTAAAATCCCCACAGGCGACACTTTAAAATGTTTTACAGGTTACCAGTTTAGAGTTACAGAGGAGGTCTATTATTACTTAATTAAGTAATTATAAATTATTGCTCTCGCTCTAACGATCGTGGGGATACCTCACATGTGTGGTTTGAACACAGTTTACATATGTGGGCACTAAAAAAGAAAAAGTAATTTTTTTCATAATGAAAAAAAATGAGCTCTTTAAAACTTTTGCTTGGAAGCAACGTATGACGTCCTCCAAGGCCATAGAGTCGAGTGAGGGCCATCTTGCCCTCGCTCAACTTCCTGCCTGAGAGGACAGCAGACTGAATTGATTTCCCTGTTACCAACGGCTCCAGTAAGCAGGGAAAAGGACCGGAAAGCAGTGGGGGGGGGGGGGGCACCTCTCCCACCGCCCATAAAGGTGATCCCGGGGCAAATCTGTGGCTGGGACCACCCTTATGTTAAAGCGGACTGCCTGCCCTTTTTTGCTATTTGCTGCCATAACTCCGGCATTTAACGTCAAATTACCGACGTAAATAAACGGTTGGCGGTCCGTAATTGGTTAAAGTATAACTAAAGGCAAATGTTTTTTTTTTCTTCTAGTTTTGTATAGAGTGGAGAGGGATTAGAACACTTGCCAATTTTTATTGCTATCTCTGGCCCATTAAGAAGATTCACCCTCACTATTTGTTTTGTTTACCGTTATCATTGAACGCGAAAGTAAAAGAAAAACCCACATTTTGGGTTGTCCCCTAAAAAGTAATAGAGGAGAAATCTTCCAATGGGGACACTAGTTCTGGTGACCTGGGGGTCCCAAAGGAATTCCCTTAATTTGTGGAGATTTCCTCTCACCTCCTCTATAGCTATGGGACAGAAAGTGAAGGCAAATCTCCGCAATGGGACACAGATGGTGGAAAAAAAATCTGGCAGGGGTTATTACCCTCCCTTATTCTATCCAAAATGAAAAAAATAAAGTTTGCCTATAGTTCTACTTTAAGTCTTTTTTCCCTATATTTTTATTTGGTGTTTTTGTCAGTGTTTGGTATTTTTCAACTTCCTTAAACAGATTAATCTGTCTAGCAAAAGTAGCAGTTAGATGAAGAGACAAACCATTTAACACTGATGGGTTTGCTTACAATGATTAGCTTTTATTCATTGATGTAAAGCCTTTATTTATATATAAACACTTTATTCATTGATGTAAACCCTTTAGAAAAATAAAAAGCCTGTTCTGTAAGTTCTTAAATAAAGTTAGTTGGAGTTGGGTTTATTTTATTTATTTATTTATTTTTTAGTTTATTTTTTTAGTCCATCTACAGCTATTAGTCCATCTAACATTACCCTATCCACAGGTTGACAATATTGCTGATCAAGGGTGGCTATAATGCTTCTTCATAGATTCAGTGGCAGAATGAGCATAGGCTAGGTGGATCACCGGGTGAAAATTAAGAGCGCAAAAGCCTAAATAAAACTATTTCAGATACCAGGATTTTAGGTTGCAATATATACATTTTAGTGATGAAAAGTAAAAAAAAGGTGCGCAAATCAGTAAGTAGAAGCAGCACTAGAGAAATATGTAGAAGAAGTGAAAGTGGATAATGCGCTTCAATAGTAAACCAACAAAATTGATGTGTAAAACAATCAAATCTTGTAGGTGCAAAAATAGTGCACAAAATTGGAGGACTTCAGAATAATGTGTAAACAAAATACAGTTCATCAATAAAGTCCATAATCAAACATGTGCAAATAATATGTTCAGTGGTGAGTCCACACTTAAATGGTGACTGTGTTCAAATTCCAACATAGTGAATGGCCTCTTACCATGTGTTAAACAAAACAGAGCCTCCAAATAAACTTGACAATGTGATAATAAAATAACGCCCAGTGATAAAGATGGACTCATACCAGAGATGATGGAGGTAAAAACTTCAAGCAAAGTAGGTAGATGATCCCGTGTCAGCAGGACTGAAGAGGTGGAACACTCTCCTTGAGGATCCTCCAGATCACATCCACCCACAGCATCCAAAAAAACACTTGGTGCGGCTCAAGATGAAATGGCCCAAAGATGCATTCCCAAAAGAAAGAAAGGGACTAATAGTGCATTATCCTTTAAAACCAAATTTAATAAAGGCAAATACACTTACAGCAATCCAAGTTATAAAGATGCAACAAGCTGAAGAATGTCACGACCACCTGCAGAACGGTAACGTGACAAAATAACAGCGCGACCAGCTCCTTCCGACGCGTTTCCACACAAGGGGTCGTCTACTGGGACTGCTCCCCCCCCATGGTGTCTTTCCCCACCGCACACTATGCTTCCTTCCTCCAGCTTCTAGGCCAAGACAGGAAACAATGGCAGGAACCACTTAGTAGTCAATGGGAGGTATCTGACCTCTTCTGGAAGTGTTCCTCCCTGCTATATCCTAAACTAAAAAGATGGATTTAGAAGCACTTTAACTGTCATATAAACGGTGCATAAACAGTATTCTGGCATTTCAAGTCTAATAATAGTTTTCAGAAATAAATGTTGTGTGTGTACAGGCCATCTTGTCCAGAATATTATGAATTTCTACTATTTCAAGGAGTTTTGGGCTGAAATACCATCAATAGCAGTAATGATTGCAACAGTGAATATATTCCTGGCAGACTCTATTATTCTTTACTTGGCCAATGAACTAGTATAAAGGAACTGGCTTTCTGAAAACCTCATTCTATAACCAAATTGCATGTTTCCAAAACATTTCCACTGGAAGCATAATTTAATTGGAAATCCATTCACATAACAAGTGACAGTCTGAATGAGTGGTATTGCAATTTGTGGTTTGGAATCTGAACTGTGTCCGATGAAGACACGTCTTGCAGAATCCGTTTTCCACACAGACTTGTTTTGACTGAAAGGAAAATTAGGGCTTCTACTTTTTTTTTTTTTTTAACCGTAAACGATTCCTGAAGAAAAACACAGCTAGCTGTGTGACCTCTATGTTCCAAAATCATATGTTCTGTGCAAACATGGTAAATCCAAAAATTACTAAAAAAAAAAAAAACAATTTAAGCATTATTTAAAATAGCAGCAGTTAAACGTTTATATTCACATATGCACGTTCCTAGCATCTAGGTACAGCTGCACAAGTATAGATAGATCTTCTCCACTTCTTACTATTATGCCATACCATAACATATCGGCACCACAATGTAATGGGAGATTACCCTGCTAATCCTGAATAAGTGAACTGCCAGTAAGTTTTTTGCAGTGGAGGGAGTGAGCTCTAATTATTTTGTCATGTCTTTTACTGGCTACTAATTGTTCCCTATGTAGGAAAGTAAGGAAAATGTAGAAAAACTTTTTACTGTCAATTTTGCAAATGGCTTCACCTAATTAAGCTACAACTATGCAATGGGTTTGAGTGGATTTTATTTTCAGGCTGGGTTCACACATATGCGGTTTCAGTTTGCAGTCCGGAGTCTGGTGCGTTTCTGTTCACCGCTTCAGGTGCCAACATTTTTTTTTTTTAATATTATTTTTTTTGTTTTATAAACAGTACAAAGGCAAAAATCAGACAGACAGGCGACTATTAATATAACAAACAAAGCTTCAGCACAAAGGCACACAGTACAGCTCAGAGGTTATATGTGAGTAAAGGAACAATATATCTTTCCCATCTTTTACAGGTACGTATGACAGTAATATACTCTGTAATTTCTTATCCTGACACCAGTGGTTTTCTTTAAAAAACCACACCAAGGAGATCAACACTGGAGCTGACGATCCTTCAATTGCACAATGCCAGGTCAAACGCAAATGCATTGAACACAACTCTAGACACATATTTATCCAGTCAAAACAATATATCTCATGAACAGAAGCAAAGGCTTTCCAACTACTCCCAGATTAATCGGACACAAGTTCAAATTTTTACCTGAATTCTCACCTGAACCAGACCCAGAAACGCAAAGGACCTTTTTAACCACTTTACGTCTGCTCACGGTAATACTACTGCGGCAGAGTGGTTCGTTATCGTCTGACGACGTAGTATTAACGTCGTCAGACACTCCCCCTTCTGGGCGGCGCTTGCGCGCCGCCGGAGGCTCGCTCCCGCTGTTTTCATTCACAGCGGGAGTCGGGCCAGGGGAGGAGCAGCGGCGATCGCCGCTGCTCTGCCCCGATCGCCGGGGATCTAGTGTGGAGATCCGCCCGCCTGTGTAAACACAAGCGGACGGATCTCCATAGTGACAGGGAGTGACAGATCGGACTGTTCAGCATAGCTGGACATCCGATCTGTCCATGACTCACTCAGTCACCTCCCCCCCTACACGTCAGTAAGCACCAGGCATACATTAACCCCTCCCTCTCCAATAAAATTAACCCCTTCCCTGCCAGTGTCATTTTTACAGTAACAGTGCATATATATAGCACTGATTACTGCAGTAATGTCACTGGTACCCCCAAAAGTGTCAAAAATGTCAGTCAAGGGTCCGATCTGTCCGCCGCAATGTCGCAGTCCCACAAAAAAAATCGCAGATCGCCGCCATTACGCGTTAAAAAAAAACCACCAAAAATGACAGAAATCTTTCCCTTTGTTAGTAAACGCAATAACTTTTGCGCAAACCAATCAAAATACGCTTATTGCGATTTTTTTTACCAAACATAGGTAGCAGAAAACAAATTAGCCAAAAAATTTTTAAAAAATTGGTTTTTACATCTTTTTTGGGGGGAATTTCATATAAAAAAATGTTAAAAATATTGTTATTTTTTCAAAATAAACGCTCTTTTTTTGTTTATAGCGCAAAAAGTAAAAATCGCACAGGTGATCAAATACCACCAAAAGAAAGCTCTGTTTGTGGGAAAAAAAGGACGTAAATTTTGTTTGGGTACGGCGTCGCACGACCGCGCAATTGTTAGTTGAAGTCGCACAGTGCCAAATCGCAAAAAGTGGCCTGGACGGAAGACAGCAAAATCCTCCGGTGGTAAAGTGGTTAAAAACTACACAGCAGCCACCTGCTTAAAGTGAAGTTCCACCCATTTTTAAAAACTTGGATTACATAGATGTATGTAATCCCCTTTAAAACTACTTTTACCAATAGAAACTTTTTTTTTATTTTTTTGCTAGGAAATACCTTATTTTCTTCTTTATTCATCCTCTCCTCACTTCCGGGTCCGGCCGCCAATCGGCGATTACGTCATTCGGCGATTTGCAAGGGCTGCTGGGATGTATCTCATGGGATGAAATCTCGCATTATTACACAGGAGTCCTGAGCTGTACTCGTATGTATTGGATTGTGGCCGTGCTTCGCCCCGCCTTTGCTCCGCCTCCACCCCGCCTCCTCTCAGTGAGCGAGGACTGAAAGCATTATATCCTCACTGAGCTCACTGAGAGGAGGCGGGCGGAGGCGGGGCAGAGCACGGCCTCAATCCAATACATACAGTACAGCTCAGGACACCTGTGTAATAATGCGAGATTTCATCCCATGAGATACAGGTCCCTCTCAAAAAATTTGCATATTGTGATAAAGTTCATTATTTTCTGTAATGTACTGATAAACATTAGACTTTCATATATTTTAGATTCATTACACACAACTGAAGTAGTGCAAGCGTTTTATTGTTTTAATATTGATGATTTTGGCATACAGCTCATGAAAAACCAAAATTCCTATCTCAAAAAATCAGCATATTTCATCCGACCAATAAAAAAAAAGTGTTTTTAATACAAAAAAAGTCAATGCGGCGTGGCATGGAGACAATCAGCCTGTGGCACTGCTGAGGTGTTATGGAGGCCCAGGATGCTTCGATAGCGGCCTTGAGCTCATCCAGAGTGTTGGGTCTTGCGTCTCTCAACTTTCTCTTCACAACATCCCACAGATTCTCTATGGGGTTCAGGTCAGGAGAGTTGGCAGGCCAATTGAGCACAGTAATACCATGGTCAGTAAACCATTTACCAGTGGTTTTGGCACTGTGAGCAGGTGCCAGGTCGTGCTGAAAAATTAAATCTTCATCTCCATAAAGCTTTTCAGCAGATGGAAGCATGAAGTGCTCCAAAATCTCCTGATAGCTAGCTGTATTGACCCTGCCCTTGATAAAACACAGTGGACCAACACCAGCAGCTGACATGGCACCCCAGACCATCACTGACTGTGGGTACTTGACACTGGACTTCAGGCATTTTGGCATTTCCCTCTCCCCAGTCTTCCTCCAGACTCTGGCACCTTGATTTCCGAATGACATGCAAAATTTCCTTTCATCTGAAAAAAGTACTTTGGACCACTGAGCAACAGTCCAGTGCTGCTTCTCTGTAGCCTAGGTCAGGCGCTTCTGCCGCTGTTTCTGGTTCAAAAGTGGCTTGACCTGGGGAATGCGGCACCTGTAGCCCATTTCCTGTACACGGTGGCTCTAGATGTTTCTACTCCAGACTCAGTCCACTGCTTCCGCAGGTCCCCCAAGGTCTGGAATCGGTCCTTCTCCACAATCTTTCTCAGGGTCTGGTCACCTTTTCTCGTTGTGCAGTGTTTTCTGCCACACTTTTTCCTTCCCACAGACTTCCCACTGAGGTGCCTTGATACAGCACTCTGGGAACAGCCCATTCGTTCAGAAATTTCTTTCTGTGTCTTACCCTCTTGCTTGAGGGTGTCAATGATGGCCTTCTGGTCGGCAGTCTTACCCATGATTGCGGTTTTGAGTAATGAACCAGGCTGGGAGTTTTTAAAAGCCTCAGGAATCTTTTGCAGGTGTTTAGAGTTAATTAGTTGATTCAGATGATTAGGTTAATAGCTCGTTTAGAGAACCTTTTCATGATATGCTAATTTTTTGAGATAGGAATTTTGGTTTTTCAAGAGCTGTATGCCAAAATCATCAATATTAAAACAAAAAAAGGCTTGCACTACTTCAGTTGTGTGTAATGAATCTAAAATATATGAAAGTCTAATGTTTATCAGTACATTACAGAAAATAATGAACTTTATCACAATATGCAAATTTTTTGAGAGGGACCTGTACATCCCAGCAGCCCTTGCGAATCGCCGAATGACGTCATCGCCGATCGGCGGCCGGACCCGGAAGTGAGGAGAGGATGAATAAAGAAGAAAATAAGGTATTTCCTAGCAAAAAAAAAAGTTTCCACTGGTAAAAGTAGTTTTAAAGGGGATTACGTACATCTAAAGTTACTAAAATGGGTGGAACTCCACTTTAATGTGTCCATTAAAAGGCAGTCCCATTCACATGGTATGCAAATTGGATGCGCTTAAAAACGCATCCAATTCCGCATGTGTGTGAACCCAGCCTCAGGGTATAGATTTCTGGAGTCATTCCACCAATTTCACCCCTAAAATGTATCTATCTTAGGCACCAGCACAAATAAATGAGAAGGGCATGAAGTTGTGGTGTTATATGACTGGTGAATAAAATATTCACTGTCTATTTAGGATACTGAACCATTTACACATGTACCTATCAAGGGAAGATCTTATTACCTACCTTTGGTAGAAAACACTAGTGGGACCCTACCTTTAGATGGTAAATAAAATGACCTACAAGTATTTTTTTGGATTATTGGCTCAATTCACCAAACAACATATGCCATGATAACCATTATTTCAGCTCTCATTGAGGAAAATTATAATTATTACAGCTTAATGAACTGAGCCAAATGGCAAGAAACCATAGGTTCCTGAAGGTAAGTCACTAGATGAACCTAAACATAGGACCAAAATAAAACATATTTAGCATAGCTAAACAATTAAAGAGGAAGTGAAGCCTGGGAAATTTTTTTTATTTTTGGTTACCTGCAAATTAAATGCATACTAGCACATAAACGCATACTAGCACATTATGTGACACTTACCTGCAAACTAAGCCTGTGTCACCCTCGCTTGGGGCCGCATCCATCTTCACCCGCCTTCCTTCCGGGTCTGTGGACTCCGGCTGTGCTACTGGCCGGAGCCACGTGACGTCACTACCGCACGTGCTGCTGCTCAGGGCTCTGAAGAAAAGGCACAGGCGGCCGTTTCTTCAGAGCGCATGCGTCAATGACGTCATCGGTGCAAGTCAACTGTGCAAGTTTAGGAGCTATTTACATAACCTATAGGTAAGCCTTGTTATAGGCTTACCTATAGGTACAAACAGTGCTTGGGGTTTACAACCTCTTTAAGCAATATGAGATTGACTGATTATGCTGTAACATTCTTCTTTTTCTGCATTCTAATTATTGGCTTACATTGGGCAGCCATTTAACAAAAACAATCTTGTCATTCAAAGGGAAGCAGGCACATAACTGTTCTGTAGTGTACTGATTGGCTGCACAGTAAATATCAGATAACCTCACAAAATGGCTGCCAAAACAATACGCAGAAAAAGGATATACAATATTATATAAATATAATATAATATAACAATATATATATATATATATATATATATATATATATATATATATATATATATATATATATATATAATAATTATATAAATTGTAATCAGTGGCTCCAGTTATTGAGTAGTTAAGGCAACCTGTAGCTTGTATATGCTTGTCAGATGTTTACCCACCCACGTTTTTCAGTGGCAGTAATGAGAATTTCATTGGTGATATCGGTTTGACAGAGAAGCATTTTTCCTCAGGTACAGGTAGCACTACACGGATGAGAAGATAATTTGGCAGTTCACTTTGCTTGAGCAGCTTGCAGTCATTTAATTAAACATCAAACATACTATGTTTTTGATGACGGTATGCATTTACACATAAAATCCCATAAGTGGGTAATGTGAAACCATAATAACATTATTCTGTCAGCTTTTCCTGAAATAGTAAATATGTTCTATGCATCTAAATTCTTAGCTACTCTCATACACGTATGCCGCGGGATCTCTGTCACGTACACAGTCAGTCAATGTATGGCTCTTGAGCTGCAATGAATCTACAAGTCATCTTGGTCTCACAAACATTTCCATATTAGCATACTCTGTTTCTAATCACAATTATTATTAGCCATATTCAGGCAAAACACCGTAACAGAATGCAACTTTTACTCATCTGACTGTATCGGCCTAAACTCTGAATGGTTGTTAGGGGTTATTGCACTTTCAATAAAACTCAAATACAGCGCCAATAGGTGTGATAAAAACTAAATGTCAACAATAGTATATTATATAATCCAGTGCTAATCAAAACAAAAATATTGTGTAATTAAACCATATAAACCACATGTCTGTATGAAACGTAAGATATTGTGCAGCGCTGTATTTGAGTTTTGTGCATTGGATTAAGTGTAGTGAAAACATTGTTCCAGTGACAGCGGCCACTTGGTGTTATACTTACAATTTCCATCATTTTTTATTTATTTTGTTCATTCTGGCATTGCTCTGATTGATTTTTTGGGTATTGCACTTTGCATGTTATTGCTGTTTTTTTAAGAAACTTGTAACTATGCTTCTTGCAAATATTACTAACAGTACTTGTACACCAAAGATGTCTTTAAAATGGGAAAGAGAAATGGGAAAAGTGTAGTTGGATGTCCAGTAGAGGAGAAATGTTAGCCCGGGATAAAGATTTTCTAGTTTTAGGTTCTGTTTGCACCCATACCTCTAGCAGTAGGACGGTGTCATATTCTCACATCTCTAATCTTTCATAGGCAGTTCTCAATGCCATTGCCCTGATTTATAGACCTTACTGCCATAACCTGGGTTGTAGTTACAGATCATAGGGCCCATAGCAAACTTTTTATTGGGACCTCTGGCATCCTTCCTAGTGTTCTTATTCTTAGGGACCATAGCTGTGGACAGAAGTTGTCAGAGAACAGGGGGTGCATCATAACTTATAACTTTTACCCTTCACATTCCAGCCAGTCTTTTTCAGTATCTCAGATGCCAGGGCCCATCAGTACTACCAACGCTGAAAAAACAAACAAAAAAGAAGTCATAGGAGCAATACATTTGGACCGTCACAATATTTTATGTTATGTTATAATTGCTAGTATTCCTGCACGCGATTACTCGTTCCTTCTGCCCCGTTCACTATAAGGACAGGTCGTGGGTTGCATCTGTTCGCAGCTTTCTGCACAGCCAGCGATTGCCTGCAGTCATTTTGCCAATGTGAATGTAGCCTTAGGCCCCTTTCACACTTGTGCGACTTGTCATGCGATTTGGGACTGCAAAATCGCATGACAAGTCGTTCTCCATTATTTCCAATGAGCCACATCCATATCTGTGCGACTTGAAGTCGCACCGACTTCAAAGTAGTCCCTGCTCTACTTTTGGCACGATTTTGATGCGTTTTGAGGAGGAGACATTATAAGCCCAGTCAAACTCGCATCAAAATCGCGGCAAAAAGTCGCGGCAAAATCGTGCGACTTTGAAGTCGCACAAGTGTGAAAGGGGCCTACTACAAACCTTTTTAAACTGTAGCTTTTTTTTAATAAATACAGAAAGCTGTCTTGTCAGTTTTTTCCCAAGGAGAAACTCTGGGATTTGTTACAGAAAGAGTATGTTAGGAATAAGTTTATTGCTGGCCTGGGATGACCAGAATCTTTGAGGGTAATAAATGTACACTTCTAAGACGGCTTAACACATTCTCCTTACTACAAAGCCGGCAAAGGGAGATCTGTGACTAGCAAGAACCATTATAAAATCTCCTGTGTGCATCTGACAGCTGTTTTTGGTTGGAAATGTCACAAGACGTACAGGGTCAGTGTCAACAGCAACCTCTGCAATCCTTATTACAGAACTGGATTTGTGTTATCTTCACGTACTCAAAGATTTTTATTGCTAAAATGTACCCCAAGAGCCCTCTAAATGGGGCTCCTTCCACCCCTAAGTTCCATAGCAGCTACAGTATGTGGGTTGCTATACCTATTGTTACACCCATGGCCATAACTGATAGAAAGATATATTGCCATATTCTGTGATAGACAGATCTCATTGCCATAGTCCATAACATATGGTTCTCACTGCCATAATTTCTGATAAATAGACTTCACTGCCATAGTTCCTGATAAATAGACCTCAATTCCATAGTTCCTGATAAATAGACCTCACTGCCATAGTTCCTGTTCAATAGACCTCACTGCCATATAGAAAAGAAATGAACTACCCAACAAGTGCCGTCATCCAAATAATAACATTGAGAAAAAAGTTGGGAAGTGTATGGTTGGAAAAACCAAACCATCATTTCACAAAAAACGTGGACTTTCGGAGGCACATAGTAGAATGAACCAAAGCGACTCACAATTGATAAAAAATTATAATTTTATTACATAGAAGATAATATTAAAAGAGTGACAGAATGAAAATTAAAAAAAAGAGTGACAGAAAAAAGGCAAAAACAATCCTCACTCAATAAACATATATATAGAAAAAAGACAAACAACTAAAAACAATATCCCAAACAGTCCCTAGACCAAACTGTGTTCTAAGAACAAATGGTTTGGACTGTAGAAAGATACTTGACTATTACAGAGGTAAGTCTGATCAATGGGTCTACGCATTTCGTAGCGTGCTTCTTCAGGACCGGTTTATATCAGAATAGATCTGCTCAAATAGTGCAGCAAATGCCTCCCGGGCGGACATAGAGGATACGGTAAGAAAATATATTTTTTGTAGAATCATGTAGAATTTGCTCAAAATAGATACCTATCAGAGGAAATCTGGCAGTAGCAAGGTATGCCTCACATATAACTCAGTAGAGATAATTACAAAGAAAAAATCCACTGGGCTACAAAAAAAGCCCTATAGTGGGCTAGATTACCGTCTTGATATATCGGACCCCAAATCAAGTCCACAGATGGACAAAGTGACAAGAGTCTCAAAAAGAAAGAGATTTTTTTAAGGGTACTAGCATAAATGTTATGCCCCAGAAAAGAAAAGATGATCAACTGTATTGATTTCACATGGGAGGGGCGGTTTGCAGCAGGTAGAGAAGGAGGATGGACAATTAGTTGTTTATAGCCAGATAGAAACATATATTGGGTATCATATAAATGTGGAACTAAGGTTAGCCCACATAAATGTGCTCATATTTAGATCCATATCGATTAGTCCTGTCCAAGTATATGTTTTTCAGGTGTCCTGTAAGACCCTGAACCTCAAAATGATTCAATATAGGTATGCTGGCAGCTGTAAGGAAATTGTTAAATTTCCTCCTCTCCTCTCCTCTCCAAACCCTATTATAGGGCTTCTCTCCTCCCTGAATGGAAAGGTTTTTGTACTGCAAGGTCTTCCTTTCCTTATGGAGCCTCAGAGCCACATCTCCCCCACTGACCCCCTCATGGAGGTGACGGATAATTAGGAACCCCTGCTTACCATGGTGGCACGGAGGGTGGTCCTGCAGTCCTTAATTTCCCAGGTGGAAGTGGCGTGTGGGCAAAGGCCCAGGAGGAAGCGTCCCCCGCCTTTCCCTGCTCAGTTCTATCTCATCTGATTCTGAGCCTGATGCCGCCGTGGACTCGGCCCGTCCAGGGGGGCTTAATATCACACCCCCAGATCCATCCGATAGTGAGGATGATTCTTCCATGGTCGCAGCAGCGAATTAAAAAGCGCAGGTAGACGCACTTATCACTGCAGTGCGTGACACTTTTAAAATGAAGGATACGGCTAATGTAGCCAGGGACATGGCTGTGTCGTTTGGTACACATAAGTCACCTCGCACTCCAAAGGTGTTTCCTCGTTTGCCTTTTTTGACAGGTTTTCCTGTAAGTTATGGGAACAACCAAAATTACCCTTTGTGGGTACGTTACGCTTTTGAGGAGTCACTTTTAAAAAAATGGACTAGTCCACCAGTGGTGGACCCTACTGTTTCCAGATTGAAAAAAGCTACCATGATCCCAGTAGAGGAATATCCGTCCTTTAAGGACCCGGCTGACAGGAAAGCAGAGACTGTGGCATGCAGCATGTTTACTCTAGCTGGTTCGACATTGCGGCCAGTCTTTGCCTCAGCCCTGGTGTCTTAGACCATAACTGAATGGGCGAAGCTTTTGCACAAGGGCCTGGGGAGTAAGCAGGTTCCCGCTGCCTATGTTGATTTAGGGGACCAGTTGTTTCATGGGCTGCAGTTTATTTGTGATGCAGCTTTGGATACAGCTCCTGTGCTGTCCAAACTTTCTGTTACAGCGGTGGTGATTAGGCGCGTGCTGTGGCTTAAGAATTGGTCCACAGACCAAGCCTCTAAGAAAGTTCTCATTGATCTGCTCTTTCAAGTCGATCGTCTGTTTGGGGCTACCCTGGATGACATCATTAAGGGTATCACGGGGAAGGGGAAGAGCACCTTCCTGCCATAGTCTAGGAAAGGGAATGAGCCCTGTCGCAGATGAGGGCTCTCCTCTTCTTCACCCATAGAAAATTATTTTGTGCTTCGGGGACAGAGAATAAGGGAAAAAAGATCTTTCAAATCTTCCCCAGGAGGCTCCAAGCATCCTTGGTCTGGTAAGACTAGAGTTAGCTTCTCCAGACCCACAGACAAGACCCCTCTTCAGCATGAAGATCTGCCCTCACCCCATATTGGGGTGGGGGGTACATCTTCGCTGGTTTTTGGCCTCGTGGACCTCCTTCATGGGCATCAAGGGGATCCACAAAATGACTCTTTTAGGGGTACCCAGAAAGGCGGACAAAGCTTGTCCTTTCAGGTTTTTTAGGTACTGAGTCTCCTTCAGGTAATGGTGATGGTTCAGCTAATGTCCGAACTACCTAAGGTTCCCCCTATCCCTGTACAGGGAATTAATTTAACTAGGTCTGATTCTGAATCTAATTCTGATCAGGGTGGTCCTTCCTCTGGACAAACTTCAGAAACCACAGGCTGTGATTTACCGGCTGCTGTCACACAGATAGTTTTCTCTCCCATTTTGCATACAGGTTCTGAGTCTGGTGGTATCCACTTTCAAGACTTTCAAGTTCTTTTTGCACAGTCCTACATGCAGCTCCTTTAGCAGGTTCGACTCTACAGGAGGATACCGAGGTTCGTGGCGAGATCATGGGTTCCTCTGGCCAACATCGCAGCCGCCCAAGGTCAACAGTAAGGCCAGTATCATCCTCGGCTCAGGCTTCTTCCGCAATTCCTGAGAGGATTTATGGGTGAGGATCTTTCAATCAGTCTAGTGGCCATAAACCTCCCTTGGGGGCTTTCTCTCAGAGAAGACCAGCTGTCTCAAGGGCTAATCTACCCTCCTGCTTTACAGTCTCTGGTTTTAATGGCTTAGCTATTGAAAGTCAGGTACTGAGGGATAGAGGTCTGTCTGGATCAGTGATCCCTACTATGGTGAAGGCGAGGAAGTCGTCTTCCAGCAAGATATGCCATCATACGTGGAAATCTTCTTTCAGCGACCCCTAGCCATGCACTCTTTAGATCGTACCTTCATTCAGGGGGTTCGACATGTGGCTCCACCTGTACGGTCTCTTTTGCCGCCATGGGGTTTAAATTTAGTCCTCCAGAAACCTCCATTTGAGAATATTGGGGAGATTCCCTTGCCTACAATTATCCCAGATGGTGACATTCTTGGTGGCTATTACCTCGCCATGCAGGGTATCAGAATTGACAGCATTATCCTGTCACAGTCCCTATTTAGTGGCCCATAGAGATAAAGTGGTTATTCTTCCCTGTCCATCATTCCTGCCCAAAGTTGTCTCTGACTTCCATTTAAATAAGAACATTGTGTTGCCTTCCTTGTGTCCCAAGCTGGCTCATCCCAGGGAATTTGCTCTGCACACTTTCGATGTGACTTGTGCGATTTGGGTGTATCTGGCAGCTACTGAATACTTATTGTGGTTACGGACGGACCAAGGAAAGGGCCTGCCGCTTCTTTGGCTACCATCTCCAGATAGATCAGGCAGACAGTGTCTCAGGCCTTCTCCATTAAAGGTCAGGTTCCACCTTTCCCTTTCATGGTGCATTCTACTCGGGCGGTGAGTACTTCTTGGTCCTTCCATCATCAGGCACAAATATTGCAAGTTTGCAAAGCAGCCACTTGGTTGTCAGTGCATACCTTCACAAAATTATATAAGGTAGATACTTTGGCATTTGCGAATGCTTCTTTTGGCCGCAAAATTTTGTAGGCTGCTGTTTAAGAGGGGCTGTTCCCTCTTGAGGGGTGTTTTTCTTTAAACTTTTATTTTTCAGATGGGGCTCCTGTAACCCGGTTAAGGCTCCTGTGTCCTGGTTAAGGGCTCTTAGCTTTAGCCTTTTTCTTTTGGCACTGATTTTGGACATCCTGATAGTTATGATTTATGGAGCGCTGTGTCAGTCGATGAGCGTAAGAGAAAATGGGATTTTTGTACTTACCCTAAAATCCATTTCTCTGAGTTCATCGCCAGACACCGCACCCACCCCTCTATGTAGTTCTGATACTTCTAATACTGCTTGCTACTAAACTGATTACCTAGAGCAGAGAGGGGGGTTATATACCAGCTGAGGATGGCCCATGGGCATAGCTAGGTTTTTTGTTTGTTCTGCCTAGTCCTACTCCTGGAGGAGGCAATATTATAACCCATAGTTATGATTTATGAAGCATTGTGTCCATCAATGAATTGAGTTATTTTACGCTAAGTACAAATCCTATTTTACTGCCATCATATTTATTGATTAATGAAGCTCACTGCCAAAGTCCCTGATAGACAGACCTTGTTGCCATGGGTATAGCTTGTATAACAGTGTAAATTTGCTGTCCCCTCAAAATAACTCAACACACAGCTATTAATGTCTAAACCGCTGGCAACAAAAGTGAGTACACCACTAAGTGAAAATGTCCAAATCGGGCCCAAAGTGTCAATATTTTGTGTGCCCACCATTATTTTCCAGCACTGCCTTAACCCTCTTGGGCATGGAGTTAACCAGAACTTCACAGGTTGCCACTGGAGTCCTCTTCCACTCCTCCATGATGACATCACAGAGCTGGTGGATGTTAGAGACCTTGTGCTCCTCCACCTTCTGTTTGAGGATACCCCACAGAAACTCATTAGGGTTTAGGTCTGGAGACATGCTTAGCCAGTCCACTACCTTTACCTTCAGCTTCTTTAGCAAGGCAGTGGTCGTCTTGGAGGTGTGTTCGGGGTCATTATCATGTTAGAATACTGCCCTGTGGCCCAGTCTTCGAAGAGAGGGAATCATGCTCTGCTTCAGTATGTCACAGTACATGTTGTCATTCATGGTTCCCTCAATGAACTGTAGCTCCCCAGTGCTGGCAGCACTCATGCAGCCCCAGACCATGACACTCCCACCACCATGCTTGACTTCAGGCAAGACTCCCTTGTCTTCGTACTCCTCACCTGGTTGCCGCCACACACGTTTGACACCATCTGAACCAAATAAGTTTATCTTGGTCTCATCAGACCACAGGACATGGTTCCAGTAATCCATGTCCCTAGTCTGCTTGTCTTCAGCAAACTGTTTGTGGGCTTTCTTGTGCATCATCTTTAGAAGAGGCTTCCTTCTGGGATGACAGCCATGCAGACCAATTTAATGCAGTGTGCGGTGTATGGTCTGAGCACTGACAGGCTGTCCCCCCCACCCCTTCAAGCTCTGCAGCAATGCTGGCAGCACTCATACATCTATTTTCCAAAGACAACCTCTGGGTATGAAGTTGAGCACGTGCACTCAACCACTTTGGTCGACCACGGCGAGGCCTGTTCTGAGCGGAACCTGCCCTGTTAAACCGTTGTATGGTCTTGGCCACCGTGCTGCAACTCAGTTTCAGGATCTTGACAATCTTCTTATAGCCTAGGCCATCTTTATGAAGAGCAACAGTTCTTTTTTTCTCAGATCCTCAGAGAGTTCTTTGCAATGAGGTGCCATGTTGAACTTCCAGTGACCAGTATGAGAGAGTGAGAGTGATAACACCAAATGTAACACACCTGCTCCCCATTCACACCTGAGACCTTGTAAGTTAGCGAGTCACATAACACCAGGGAGGGAAAATGGCTAATTGGGCCCAATTTGGACATTTTCACTTAGAGGTGTACTCACTTTTGTTACCAGCAGTTTAGACATTAACAGCTGTGTGTTGAGTTATTTTGAGGGAACAGCACATTTACACTGTTATACAAGCTGTACACTCACTACTTTACATTGTAGCAAAGTGTCATTTCTTCAGTGTTGTCCCATGAAAAGATATAGTAAAATATTTACAGAAATGTGAGGGGTGTACACACTTTTGTGAGATACTCTATATATATATATATATATATATATATATATATATATATATATATATATATATATATATATATTATATTGCTGTAAATTATAAGTATTCTGGGACCTTAATTCCAGGATGCTTTTTAAACATTTTGTATCAATAAATGTATAACTTTTTAATGATTTTACATCATATATTTCTTCTTTGTTAGTGCCCTTATAGTATAGGGTTATTGTTCTTACATAGCTCTGATAGACAGACCTCACTTATTGTTCCTGATAAGTAGAGCTCATTGCTATAGTCACTGATAAACAGATTTCACTGCCAGGGTCATTGATGGACAGATCTCAGTTCCATAATCCCTGATAGACAGATCTTGCTGTCATTGTCCCTGATCGACAGATATCACTGCCAGAGCTCTGATAGATAGACCTCAATGCCATAGTCCTTCATAGATAGACTTCACTGATATAGTCCCTGATAGATAGACCTCACTTCCACGGTCCTTGGTAGACATGCCTCACTGCCATAGTACCTGATAGACCTTGCTGCCATAGTCACTGGCCCTGGAATGCCATAATGGTAAATTCAGTCCTACTATAGACCCTGATAGGCAGACCTCACTTCCATAGTCTCTGCATATACTGACCTAACTGCTGTGATACGTAGAAGAAGCAAGCGTGTTATTCAAACCTCAAGCATTTTCCCATATATGAAACATCAACTTAGAGTGAACTTGGTATCTAAGACACAATGCACCTCTTTTATTGTTATGTAACACTTTTTTCATTGTTATGCGTGTATCATTTTATAAGGCAATTTGGACCTCTGGCAATGAAATGCAGAAAGAATTTAAAAAAAAATGAAAAAACAGAATCATTTCTGCGTTCAGTACTTTATGGAAGGAATGTGTGTTTATATGGTCTGTACTTTTAACATTTTTGCTGCTTTTCAAAAAAGAAATAGCACCAAATTTCAGCCATTCTGCTAGTACATAATGTACTAGGACTAAGGCACTCTAGGTCAGCACATGGTCCTTATTAGCATACGTTTAATCAGTGGGAGGAGCTTAATGCTAATCACTGTTATAATTATTCCAGCTGCTAAAAAGAATATGGTTCAAATGCCCCCATCTGCAGCTATGTACCAGATTTGGATTTCCGCCACTTTACTTTCTATACTTTTGTTATTTTCTGTCTTTGGCCTACAACTTGTCTGTGTTTAATAAGCACTGGATGTTCCAGATTTTTTATTTTTTGCAAAATGTGTTTTGCAATACTTATCTACCAAATTAACGTGTTTGACTGTACTAGCAGTGTACACTGGTGCCCACAGACTCCATTTGGATGGGGAAGCAGAGTGTGTTCATTACATAAGTTGTTAAAGCAGTGATGATTGAGCAAATATAAGTGAGGCGAGAGGACTGTGCCTTGTGTGGATGGTCATATGCTACATTATTGTATTGTTACTCAAGCTGTGGGGCTGCTGGTGGTACTTGTCCACAGTGTAGGTAATATGGATTTCCCCATTGGGAGAATATGGCCACAGAAGTGTTGGCTGGCAGTGGCAGGCACCAAAGAGAGCATTTGAATTTAACCTTCTTAAATATATGTCCATTCTATGTTTTTTGAGAAGAAAGTAATTAGTAATAGAGAGAGATTAGATTAGAGATAGATCTGCCTTGTTTGCTTGGCATTGCCATATGGAAAATTATTGCTTACCAAAAAATAACTTAAAGATTAGACTCATGAATGGTTACATTGTTATAGTTAGGTTTATGCCATTTGCTATGTCTGCATGATTTTTTTTTTGTTAATAATGAAATGGCATACCCTTCCACTCAGAGATAATAACTTTGAATACTTAAATTTCTCTTTAGTTCATGGACGGACACAGCGCTCCATAAATCATAACTATTGGGTTATATTACCTCCTCCAAGACTAGGACTAGACAGAACAAAAACACCCATGGGCCGTCCTCAGCTTGGTATATAACCCCTTCCCTGCTCTAGGTAATCAGTTTTAATTTGTCTAGTCAGGAGTAAGAACATAGGCTCCCGGCTAGGATCTCTGGTACTAGCAATGTTTTCTCCTTCCTTACATATTTTTTAGTTTTTTCTCTTGGGAAATCTATAATCAACTGCCGGGCTGGGTGAAGGGCTGGATATTCTAGATGCAGTGGTCCCCCCAGCTCAGCCATCGAGCACGTGCAGACCGAAGCTACGCACTAGGTTGGCCACGACATAGCCTGAGGACTGGTGACCAGAACTGGACGGAATACTCCAGGTGTGGCCTAGCCAGAGTTTTATAAAGTGGCAGGATTATAATTTTATCTCTGGAGTATATTAGCTTTTTGAGTGCCGGTTCACACTTCCGCGTGTGCGGTGATCGCATGTAATATCGGAGCGCACTGCTCCTTCATTACATGCGATCGGATGTGCAGTGCGAATTCAGCCATACACTTTGTATGGCTAAATTCGCACTACACCCGCACAATAGTCGCACATGAGGCATTTTTTTAGCCGCATCAGGATCGGATCGCACAGTAGTTCACACTTGTGCGATCCGATCCTGTGCGAACTGTCAGATCGCACTGCGATATGCGATCAAACTGGGGGTGTCGTTAACATTTCATTGACACCCCCAGCGTATCGCATATGGCAGTGTGAACTGCCAGATGTGCGTTTGCGATGCGGGAACAGGCTGCGAATTCGCAGCCTTCCCGCTTTGCACAAGTGTGACCCGGCACTTATGCATGCTAATATTCTGCCAGATTTGGTAGCTGCAGCTTGTCATTGCATGCTATTGTTCAGTCTGTCTTCTACAAGGACCCCCAGATCTTTCTTTATCCTTGATTCTCCCTCTAGTGAGTAATTTGTGTTTGTTTTTAGTCTCCAAGTGCAATACTTTACATTTCTCCACATTAAACCTCATTTGCCATGTAGTTGCCAACCCATTATTTTGTTTACGTCTTTTTGTAAAATTTCTATATCCTGATGTGAAGTTATTTCCCTGCTTATTTTTGTGTCATCCAAAAACTGAGATTGAGCTATTTATCCAAACCTCTATATCTTTTATAAATAAATTAAACACATTTTGTGCCAAGACTGAGCCTTGGGGAACCCCACTTAGCACTCCAGACCAGTCTTAGTACACATTATTTATCACCACCCTTTGGACACGCCCCTGTAACAAATACTATGGTCCATACCTACAGACCTTAGTTTGTAGATCAAGCATTTATAGGGAACCATATCAAATGCTTTTGCAAAATCCAGTTATACCACATCCAAAGGCCTCCCCCATCTAGATGGCATCTCACTTCCTCATAGAATTTTAACAGATTGGTCAGGAACGACCCTTCATAAACCCATGCTGAATACTACTAATGATACTGTTTTCTTCAACAAATTCTTGGATATAGTTCCTTATTATATCCCCTCCAATGATTTACCTACTATTGATGTTAGACTGACTGGCCTGTAGTTTCCAGGAATATGTCCTTTTTTTAAATATTGGTACCACATTGGCTTTTCTCCAATCAGCTGATTTAATTCCAGTCAGTATGCTGTCCACAAAGATTAGGACTAATGGTCTAGCTATAACCTGACTTGAGTTCCTTGAGGACTCTTGGGTTTAAACCATCTGGTCCTGGCGATTTATTTGTGGTAAGTTTTATAGTCTTTTCTAGACTCCGGACTCTGTTAGCCACCATTGTATGTCCTGTGATGTGTTACTAGCAATAGTCGTGGTCGGTATACCCCTCCTTTTCCTGTGTAAAAACTGAAGAAAGCATTTAGTACAGTTGCCTTCTCTGTGTCATCTGTAACCATCCTCCCTTCATCATCTTTTAGGTGGGCAATGTGCTCTGATCTTGCTTTTTTACTGTTAATATATCTCAAAAATTTCTTGGGATTTTTTTCACTCTCCCCCACTATGTGTCTCTCGTAATCTTTTTTTGGTGCCCTGATTTAATTCCTTCACTTCTTATTGCATTCCCTGTAGTGTTGGAATGCTAACAAAGACCCATCCCCTTTATATTTTTTAAAGGCAATGTTTTTCTCTTTAATGAAACTTTTTACATTCTGGTTTAGCCACCCAGGTTTAACCTTCAGTCGTCTATATTTATTGCCCATTGGAATGGACTGTGTGATACCTTTGTTTAATGTGTTCCTAAAGCATTCCCATTTTTCTTCCGTGTGCAATGTTTCTAGGATTTGATCCCAATTGATGTCGTGTAGCATTGAGCACAGTTCAGAAAAGTATGCTCGTTTGAAATGTAGTGCTCTTGTGCTACCCTTGTGCCCCCTTTTCCTATGATTTATGCTAAAAGTGATCATCCTGTGATTGCTAGATCCCAAGTTGTTCCGTATTTCTACATCTGAGATCAGATTCGATCATTTTTAAATAATAGATCTAGCAAATAGCAATGCATACTTTCTAGTTGGGGAACCAATTTGGACACAAAGTTGTCCTATAACACATTTAAGAAATGACGGGCCTTTAATGAGTGTGCTGCTTCCCATTTGTCTAGTCAATATGGAGATAGTTGAAGTCCCCCATTTTGGTGACATTTTCCTGCCTCGCTGCCATTTCTAACTGTGATAGAAGGGCCAGCTCCTCCCCTCCTTCAGGTTGGGGGGCCTGTAAAATACCCCCACTATTAATTTCCCACTTACTACTTCTTCTCTTTGAAGTTCCACCCACATACGGACCACCTCCCTCCTTGTCCCAATTATAATTGTCACGCTTCTCTACCACCCTTAAATCATTTTTGATATATAGACACACTCATCTCCCTCTTCTATCTTCCCTGTCCTTCTGATACAAGGAATAACCCTCAATATTAGCCAGCCATGTGTGAGCTGTCAAACCAAGTTTCTGTTACATAGTTACATAGTAGTTACATAGTAGTTGAGGTTGAAAAAAGACAATAGTCCATCCAGTTCAACCTGTGTAGGTGTGTTTGGCCGTAATCATCTCTCATACCCCTGAATGTTCTGATCCTTGAGATGTACGTCCATGAGTCTTTTGAAAGCAACCATACTTCCCGCAGAAACTACCTTTTGTGGTAGAGAATTCCACAATCCTTTAGCCCTAACAGTAAAGAACCCCCTGCTTTGCGTGAGGTTAAAAAGCTTCTCCTCTAATCGCATTGTAATTGTTATTCTCACAAAGTCTAAGTCCTCCTCCTGTAATAGCAGCTCCAGTTCCTCCATTTCATTAGCTAGGCTCCTGGCATTTGTGTATTGTATGGGTGCATTTTATTTTCTCCTTATGTTTTATCATGCCTCTTTTTTGATTTATCAACTCATTCACCCCGTGATTAGGTGTTAAGGCTAAATTATCACTACTGACTCCAAAATTACCTTCTGTCCTTTGATCACTGCCAGCTATTGCTTCCTCTGAACCCCCCCCCCAACAATTAGTTTAAAAGCCCCTCCAATTGCATGGCCATCTTTCTTCCCAAAAGAGCTACACCCTCCCTATTAAGGTGAAGCCCATCCGTACTAAAGAGCCGGTAACTGACTAAGACATCAGCCCAGTTCTCCAGGAACCCAAACCCCTACTTACTACATCAGTTCCTCAGCCACTTGTTCAGTTCCCTAAGCTCCTTCTGCCTCTCTGGTTTGGCTCGAGGCACAGGTAGTATTTCTGGGAATACCACCTTAGAGGTCCTTCTCTTCAATCTAATCCCTAGGTTCCTGAAAAAAATTGTTATTAACTCTCCACCTTCCTCTAACTTTGTCATTGGTGCCAATGTGTACCATGACAGCTGGGTCCTCCCCAGCCCCATCCAATAATCTGTCTATCCGATTCGCAATGTGCCGAACCCAAACATCTGGTAAATATCATACCATTCTGTGACCACGGTCTTTGTGACAGATTGCCCTTACTGTCCTCCTAATAAATGAGTCCTCTACTACCAGTACCTGCCTAACCATGCCTTTATCCCTGCCCCCTCCTTACCGGAGCAGTCATTCCCCTGGCAGCTAGGGGAGGGGGCCTGCTCTAGCACTGCCGCCCCTGAGCTGATATCCCTAACATCATGCAATTGGCATTTTTGTTGGGGTGTAACAACTCAGGAATAGCCTCTCTAGCACTCTTCCCTCTACCCCTCCTCCTGTCACCAGGCTACCTACCTCTGGCTCCTGTGCCTCCATATCCCCACCCTCCTCTACACTGGCCCCCGTCAGCACCTGCTGGGTAATGTCCAAGATCCTTTCCAGGTTGTGATGCTTCTCAGTGTTGCCACCTTATTTTCCAGATCCAGGATCTGGGCTTCCAGATAAACAACTCGCTCACATCTCGCACAGCAGTATTCACCCTCAAATGGCTCATCAAGCAACTCATGCATGGAGCAGGTAGTGCACTGGGTGACATCACCAATCCTGTTGGACATGTTGCCCACTACTCCAGTGGAGATAATAAGGAAAGACTTGCTGTTGATACTCTATACTACTTCAAGCTCTCCTGGCACCATAGCTACTCCAATTTACACACAGTCACTCTCAGCACCCTGCGTCACGCTCAGCACCATGTTACGATCATAAACTTGTTTGAAGGAATCCCTATATCAAGAGCTACAAAAAGAGTCACAAAAAAACACAACTATTTCTTTACGTAGATTCTGAGCATTATTAATTGTGGTTATACAGGAATACCAGCTGTTAAAGTTATTGTAATGTTTCATTTTTTTTGCTATTAAAATAACAAACATGTTATACTTACTTACCCAGATCCTCCTCTTCTTGGGACCCTTGCTGGAACTCCTGGCCCCTCCCTCCTGTTGAGTGCCCCCCACAGCAAGCAGCTTGCTACGGGGGCACCCGAGCTGAGCTACAGCTCTGTGTATCCATTCAGACACAGAGCTGCTGTTTGGCCCTGCCCCCTCTCTTTACAGATTGGCTGAGTTTGATTGACAGCAGGGGGAGTCAGTGGCGCTGCTGCTGTGTCTCAGAGGGGAGAGGGGGCTCAGGTAAGTATTGGGGAGCTGAGGGGGTGCTGCTGCACACAGAAGGCTTTTTATCTTAATGGATAGAATGCATTAAGATAAAAAAACCTTCTGACTTTACAACACCTTTAATACATAAATGTTTGGCTTTATATAATGGGAATTTGATTTCACAACATCTAGGCAGGTTTCTTTTATGTGAGGTATCCACCAGCAGTTACATTTTGAACAATGTTGATAGTTTGTGTGGCAATAAAAATGTTTGATTTTTAAATTTTTTGGGAGGGAATTTCATATAAAAAATCTGAAAAATATTGTTATATTTTCAAAATTGTCGCTATTTTTGTTTATGGCACAAAAAGTAAAAATCGCACAGGTGATCAAATACCACCAAAAGAAAGCTCAAATATGGCCTGGTCAGGAATGGGGTAAAATCTTCCGGTCTTAAAGCGGTTAAAAATACACTCATTGAGAATTTTTTTGTCAAAGACATGTAGCTAAATACATTTTGGCCTAAATATATGACAAAAATTTAATATATTGGATATTTTTTAACTGTCAAAGTAGAAAATTATTGTTATTTTTTCAAAATTGTCGCATTTTTATTAATATCGCAAAAAAAAAATGAAAAGCGCAGAGGTGATCAAATACCACCAAAAGAAAGCTCTGTTTGTAGGAAAAAAAGAACATAAATTTTGTTTGGGTACGGCGTTGCATGATCGCGCAATTGTCAGTTAAAGTCGCACAGTGCCGAATTGCAAAAAGTGGCCTGGACGTAAAGCAGGAAAATCCTCCGGTCCTAAAGTGGTTAATACTTGGTTGCAAATTCTTTGCAGTCAATTACAGCCTGAAGTCTGGAACGCATCGACATCACCAGCCGCTGGGTTTCATCCCTAGTGATGCTCTGCCAGGCCCCTACTGCAGCTGTCTTCAGTTCCTGCTTGTTCTTGGGGCATTTTCCCTTCAGTTTTGTCTTCAGCAAGTGAAATGCATGCTCAATCGGATTGAGGTCAGGTGATTGACTTGGCCATTGCATGACATTACACTTCTTTCCCTTAAAAAGCTCTTTGGTTGCTTTCGCGGTATGCTTTGGATCATTGTCAATCTGAACTGTGAAGCGCCGTCCAATGAGTTCTGAAGCATTTGGCTGAATATGAACAGATAATATTGCATGAAGCACTTCAGAATTTATCCTGATGCTTTTGTCAGCAGTCACATCATCAATAAATACAAGAGAACCATTTCCATTGGCAGCCATACATGCCCACGCCATGACACTACCACCACCATGCTTCATTGATGAGGTGGTATACTTTGGATCATGAGCAGTTCCTATCCTTCTCCATACTCTTCTCTTCCCATCACTCTGGTACAAGTTGATCTTGGTCTCATCTGTCCATAGGATGTTGTTCCAGAACTGTGAAGGCTTTTTTTTATGTTGTTTGGCAAACTCTAATCTGGCCTTCCTGTTTTTGAGGCTAACCAATGGTTTACATCTTGTGGTGAACCCTCTGTATTCACTCTGGTGAAGTCTTCTCTTGATTTTTGACTTTGACACACATACACCTACCTCCTGGAGAGTGTTCTTGATCTGGCCAACTGTTGTGAAGGGTGTTTTCTTCACCAGGGAAAGAATTCTTCGGTCATCCACCACAGTTGTTTTCCGTGGTCTTCCGGGTCTTTTGGTGTTGATGAGCTCACCGATGCGTTTTTTCTTTTTAAGGATGTTTCAAACAGTTGATTTGGCCACACCTAATATTTTTGCTATCTCCCTGATGAGTTTTTGTTTATTCAGCCTAATGATGGCTTGCTTCACTGATAGTGACAGCTCTTTGGATCTCATATTGAGAGTTGACAGCAACAGATTCCAAATGCAAATAGCACACTTGAAATGAACTCTGAACCTTTTATCTGCTCCTTGTAAATGGGATAATGAGGGAATAACACACGCCTGGCAATGGAACAGTTGAGCAGCCAATTGTCCCATTACTTTTGGTCCCTTAAAAAGTGGGAGGCACATATACACACTGTTATAATTCCTACACCTTTCACCTGATTTGGATGTAAATACCCTCAAATTAAAGCTGAAATTCTGCAGTTAAAGCACATCTTGTTTGTTTCATTTCAAATCCATAGTGGTGGTGTATAAAGCCAAAAAGATTAGAATTGAGTCGATGTCCCAATATTTATGGACCTGGCTACGTAGCTAAGGAGAATAGGAAAGAGCCACAACTGTAACAAGATAGCAGTTTATTTCAGATTATTACACTAAAATTCATTGCCCAGGAATATTTCTAAGTTATAAAGTCCTGACTATTACAGATGGCAGTGTTCTCAGTAAAAAGGATTGGTATCTGGGATAGTTGCCACATAGCCACGATCAGATTCTAATGATCAATGGTTAGTGATGACAGAAAAATAGTAACTATCTGCACATGAATTTTAAATAATTGTGCAGTGTTTAGTTCAGAATTAACCTTATTTTTTTGTTGTGTGATAATATATTATCATCATGATATGGAAATGAGTATTTTTAATTTTTCTGTTTACTATGTAGAAATATATTTCTAGTTGACTAAACTGTTAAATGGATTTGAAAAGCTATATGGAACAAGAGCATAGGCTTAGAGAAAATAGCAAGTGCCAAATAGTTTACCGATTGATAAAAAAAAATTCACATTAATTTTTTGGTTATACAAAAATACTGCAAAGAAAACAAATTAACAATGGCAATGTGGATGGCATTGTTCAGTTCAGCTATGCATGTAGTGAGTTTCAGGACAGCCAAGAGGGCAGTTAGAGTAGGGAGACTGCTTTCACAAGCCATTTACCAGGCCAAGAATCTGAGTAGGTAGTCAACAGAGACAAAGGTCAAATACAGGAAATCACAATAACACATACACAAGGATTACCTGGTATCTAGGAAGGGATGTCATGTTCTAAGCGAGCTCTTCCACCCGTAGTAGCCCCTGAAGCCCCATAGGTTCACTCATGCAAACAGGCATTGGACAGAGGCAGAAGGTAGGTGGAAAAAAAATGTTTAATAGACCCAAGGCTAGAAAACTCAGAAGGAGGTCCAAACAGAGAAAGTGAACAAGGTAATGGTTCTGTGGCAGTCGAAGCAGAGGAAGAAATTAAGACAACAGCATAGAAGCACAATGAAGGGCAAGACAGAATTGATGTTCAGAAGACAAGCTAAAATACAAAATCAGGATCAAGGGTACTGTATAGAAAAAAATGAGGTTGAAGGATTATAAGAGGTGCATGAAAGTCAGCCAGCCCCCAGTCTGTCACCAACCAAGTAGGAGGTGTAATGCTTCTCAGCTGGTCCTTTCCAGTTTGTACCATCGTTACAACTTAGTTATTTGAGTTTTTAGACAACAGACCAGTCATGGATGAGGGTGGGTTGGGGGAGGTTGGGCTGTCTCCCTCCCACCTGTTCCCTCATCCATCCATTAGCAGTGCTTCCAGTGTGGAGACACTAAATTAGGAGTGTTAGGACTGCAGATAAAACAGGGTGCCGTGAAGTGGCTCTGCAGCTTACACATGCGTTTGCAAATGTGTGTCAACTAAACCCCTGTTCTTTGTATCAAGAGACAGGTCTACTTGGTTGGTGACAGACTGGAGGGTGAGTACATCAGACTGGGGGCTGGCTGACTTTCATGCACCTCTTATAATCCTTCAAACTCATTTTTTTCTTGATATAGGGATGGAGACGCCGGGCACTACCTGCTGGGGTCTCACTTAAAGTTCCACCTAGCCTATTGTGTTTAGGGTACTGTATAGAAGCCAAATGCTTTAGCCCAAACACAGAATTCTGGAACAAAAGGTTGAATCCCAAATTGGATACTTTGAGCTCATAGGAAATATTGGTGGGCACTGCATATCCCCAAAACAGACAGATATCCTTATACATTTTTGCTCAAACAAGGATTAGGTAAGGATAGAGTGGAGACACAGAATGAGTGACAGACACAGTCTAACAGGTTTTAAGGGTATGTCAAAGGAAATCACTGGTTAAGTAAACTCTGGGGTTGATTTACTAATACTGGAGAGTGCAAAATTTGGTGCAGCTGTGCATGGTAGTCAATGAGCTTCTAACTTCAGCTTATAGACCATAGTGAAGTGCAAATTACTAGTGTGGCAAAACATCCAAAACAGAGTACAAAACAATATGGCAGAAAAAAAGGAATTTCAAGGTTTCCACCTATAACCCTAGGTAAAGAAAGTAAGCACTAAAAATGTTTAAAAAAAGTACAAAAGTTTATTCATAGTACAATTTCCATAAAATTGGTATGAAACCTGTATTAAATTCAATTAAATGTATGACCTGTGATCCCCAATGGCATTAGAGCTTAATTGACCTGTGAAAATCCAGCTCATATACATCACAAATATACATCAAGATAAAGTGATTGTAACATCAATTAACATATAAAAACAGACATAAGATCAAGGCGCTGAATCACTTGTGCTGGGAATGTGGAGAGAGCATAAAACACAGTCCCATGCTGCACACAATCCACTGGAGAAATGGACACAAAAAATACTAGTAGTGCTATGCAATAATGGACAAAAATAGCACAATTGTAAATGATGGTAAAGGGGTGAATGGGGTGGATTAGAATTGCTTCCAAAAATGTTGGTAACAAAAGATTTATTGCATCAATTAAACTATAGTTAAAAGATTTGGCTAAAAACCTACCTCTGTACATTGATGGTACGCCAGCATGGATGGTGAAATGGACATCACTGAACCATATAAGCGGGGGGTGGGGGGGGGAGCCTCAAGATGGAAGTTGCAGGGTGGCTGCCAATGGATGCAGAGACAACAGAGCTCAGTCTGGAGCCCTTTCCAGACTAATACATGTCAGTGTGTTGCTTTTTGAGATCATTTAGGGTGCTTCACTTTGCCTCTAAAGAATCTAAATGCTTTAAGTGTGACAAATCTACAAAAAAATAAAAAATCAGGAGGGGGCAAATACTTTTTCACAGCACTGTATATTCTTGTAGGTGCCCAAACAATACTTGTTTAATCCATGTGTGGCTCTTCAAGCTTATATGATTTCACATAACTGATACTAACATAAAATGATTGTTTTAGTTTGTGTGAATGAAATGAGGAATTTAAATTTTAAGTTTTTGTACTGAAGCTTACTGGAAAGTGTATTCGGTCATTTTGTTTGGTAGGGAGGTTTATGAGTTTAAGAGGATTTAAGAACTGTATTGTAAATGTTAGGTCTACTAAGTTTCTTGCCTTGACCTGTGCCAGCTCTCACATTTTTGCAAATGTGCCGTAAGCCCTTACCGGGGACTACCTTGACCATTTTTCTGCCCTTTGGCTCTTAGTCCAGACTTGTAGAGACTTCACAAGAGGCTGCAAACTGTTTGTAATCCATCATCATCATAAATATTTTCTTTCTCCCATATTATGCATTTGAGCTCCTGTTGAATCTAAAGTAGATGTGTTAAGCTACATAACCTCAGAAGTTTCCTGCTGATTACAGGAAGAGAAAAACAAAGCAAGCCACGCTAACATTATGAAAACAACATAAACATCGTCTCATTGAACATCCTAATTTCTTTTAATCTAGACGTTGATTGGCTTGGTTAAACAAGATCTATTTTTGAGTAACCTAACAGCCATCTTTTTGACATTCACAGAAGATATACTTTAAGCTTGATGCTGAAATTAATTTCTCCTAAAATTTTCACAAAATTGTGAGGCATCCATGGAACCAGTAGTTATGTCCAGTGATCTGTAAGCCTCTGTAGTCATTCTCCATACTTCAGTAAGTCAGTTTTGTTGAGCTTTACATTCTGAGCAGCTACACGTTGTGTAAATGGGGCCCACAATGCCAAAGCATGCTGATTGCATGTGAGCTTTTTCAGTCAGCAAAGGCCAAATGATATTTAAATAGCCCAGTGAGTGAAGCATCCACTTACAAGTCTTCAGTGAATATATGTAATTTCTCCTAATAGGCGGCCATAGTTCCTCTTTTTTTGAATGGAACTATTATGCATCTCAGTGCACACTTTGCAAATCAAGGCATTATAATCTTCAGTTTTAAAAACATCTGAAATATCTGAAAGGGAGATGTCAGCATTAATGCAGTAAAGCTACTAAAAAGTGTATCAATAGCTTTCTTTGCACAAAATACATTGACAAGAGCACCTCACCAAGGGTTTTTTTTTTTGTCCTAAAACCAAACTTCTATGACAAAAATCACAAATGAAACGGGCTTAAGACAATGTATGATTTCCAGTTGTGGGCCTTTCATTCTTGGCTTTTTATTTGTCTGCTTGTAGGCAGGTGCAGTTTACCCTCCCCTCTGTAGGTGGTGCTGTCTTGCTGACCGCTGTACAGAGAGAATGGGAGATGAGAGGAACATTGTTCCTCTGCAGTCTCCATAGGTGTCATCAGGAGAGCATTGGTCCAATTTGTTACTGCAACATTGGGTGACCCCAGCGGCCATCTTTAGTGAAGGCAATGCTAATAAATCGCAGTGCCCCACTAAAGTTGGCACGCAGTTGCAAATTGGATAGTGTAGAGACAGGATCTATGCTGGATAAAGACACCTCATTTAGCCTAGGGAGAGGTTTCTGACCAGAAGGGACAGAATAGGGACATCGCTGCCAGCACTGGTAATATCCGGACTCCTGTGCTGTGATTTAGAGCCCAAATCTGCTAATTGTCAGTACTCTGCCACTTGCCTGTAGCCTCCTTTCTACTCAGATGCTGCTCCAGTCACATAAGCCTTTCAAAGTAACAATTCCTTATCTGCTGGAGTCTTGATGATGTGATGCTAACATTGCTTGGAGCTTTTGCAACCGTGTTCTTGTGATATTGTGCTCCTGGTTTTTCATATTTCTTGGAGCTGTTAAGTCAAGTACTTTGACACTGTACCCCACTTATTTACCTTAACCAAATAATAATTGTGTGAGTATTTTTTTGGGTCTCTGTGTGCTGTTCTTTCACATCTGGTACCAACTTCTTGACCTCGCCCACATGCTTTCCAAAGTAACAATTATCCCTTGTCATTTATCACTAGTGAAAACAGTAGGACAAGTTATTTTCTTCGCCTGAATAGATAATACCTAATTCCTAGATGATTTATGAAAAGGCCAACAGAGACCAGCTCTCTATACTATACCTATAGGATAAAGAAAACCTGGCCCTTGACAGTTACTCATAAATCAAAATCTTTCTGCCTGAAAGGTCATTAAAAAACACCTGGTTTCATTCTAGGTCTTTCAGTTCCAATAACGCAGTGAAGAAATTATTGCTGTCAAGCTGTGCTTCCTTTAAAGTGGTTGTAAAGGCAGGAGGTTTTTTACCTTAATGCATTCTCGATCCAGCTCTGTGCTCAAGAGCAGTAGCACTGCTTTCTCACTCTCCTCTCTCAGAGACTGCAGCGGAAGCTATTGGCACCTGTTGCTGTCAATCAAATCCTGTGGGCAGGGGGAAGGGCTGAGCCACGCTGTGTGTTTCAATAGACACGCACATCTCAGCTTGAGATCGAGTCTGCATGAGTGCCCCTATAGCAAGTGGCTTGCTATGGGGGCACTCGGAAGGAGGAGGAGCCAAGAGCACCAACAGGGAACCCCAGAAAAGGAGGTTTGGGGCTGCTCTGTGCAAAACTATTGCACGGAGCTACTTAGTATAACATATTTACTATTTTAATAAAGGACAATCAAGCTTTACAATAATTTATTATCAGAAGATTCCTTGTTTTGTTTTCTAGAGGGCTGGAAAATGAAAGCAGAAAACGGATTGGCTCCTAAATACAATTGCTAGTTTTGCTTTGCTATGCTTTACAGTATTTTCCCAAATCATAAAAAAATACTATAATGATCATACTCTCAACAACGTTAGGAGAAACACATGGTGCTCTTTTTTTTTTTTAATGATCATCAGTTCTGTAAGCTGCTGTGACTTTTTTTTTTTTTTTTTAAAGATGGCAGTGTATTTTTGCCAATAAGATGACACCATACTATATAAGATGATACATACAATAACTGCCTGGGAGTAGTGGTTGCAAAGATTCTATATAATGCTAAACTTGTGTCACCCCCGATGTGAGGTTATGTGCTGTTGTTTCATTACACACAACTGTCATAGTTTCATTGGTGTACCAGCTCACTATAGCAGCACAGTGTGCCACCCTTGCAAAATGTTTTCCAATTCCTTAGCTTTGGGCGATGCATACCTGTCTTCATATTTTGGATATAGGTGTATTCCTGTGCCATTTCCATGGGACAAGTCTTTCCTCAAGCAGCCAAAAGTGCCAACTAAACTACCATTTACATCTTACAGGCAGCTAGAGATTACAAGAAAAAAGTAGTAATGGCTAACCCTACTCCCAACTAAGTCGATCAACTTTGTTACAGCCAGGGATTGGGTTTCTCTATAGCTAACATTCTTTGAGACTGTACTGTGGGAGGAGTCGATGCAGATTCCGTTCTCTCAGTGTCGTCACGTCCAGCTGGCCGTGGCACGAAAGTTTGAACGCACGCGGAGTAAGGACACAGTGCCATTTCCGGACTAGTCTTTACGATATATCTGCCCTCACATACATTTGGATTAATGTTTATTGATCTCTGCAATACTGTAAATGTATTATTGGTACCGTTAGCATGCCTATTGTACACTATCCACAGCGCTTGCAATACTATAATATGAAATCAATATGATATAAAGTGGTAGTGCAGAAAAAATATATTACTCACACCAGTAAAGTGCACAATTGTGCTACGTGCAAATTAATAAATAATGAAGAGCAGCTGCTATGGAAAAAAGTTTAGCATGAGATCAAATTAGCATGCCTATTGCATACTACCCACAGCGCTTGCAATACTAATAATCAGATCAATAAATACATTCCTTAAAAAGTGCTAGTGCAAAAAATAAATAAGTCCCAAAAAATGAATAAATTCCAAAAATTCTTAACATAGGTGCATAAAGTGCATAGACATATATGCTACTCAGTGAAGTCCAAAAATGTATTAAAGTGCATGAACATATAATCTCTGAAGACATCATTGTTGGTGATGAAACGCGCATGATTAGAACGCATGTGGTGACCTCATTTGACGTAGCCTGGAACGCACGCTGCTTACTTGCTGCGTTCCATCCCCAGCTTCTAGCTTCCGCAGCTGAACGGGGAACTGGACAGGGAAAGGAGTCTTTTTTTATATCTTATCTTTACCTGTGAACCCAGACATTTTATAGCCCAATTACTGGGCAATAAAGCTTATGGAATTCACTATGAGGAGTCCTTTCTTTTTGTTTTATGGTAAATTTACCGGTTGGATCCATTGAACAAGGAACTGGCAGGATCGTTTTTTCCTTGTGGATAAGCCTTCTTGGTCATGGTGACCACATAAGTTTACTTTGATCTTAGATGCTGTACAGCAATAAGATCAACTACCTCTGGTGAGTTGGAAATCTACCTACCTATTGACACTTTGGGGTATTTCTTCCATCTATTAACCCTCCATCCACTGGGAAGGAATCTGGCAGACTGCTTGCTGTCCCTATCTTCTGAGTTTCACAAAGCACTTTATATGTTCATGCACTTTAATATGTTTACAGACTTCACAGAGTAGCATATATGTCTATGCACTTTGTACACCTATGTTAAGAATTTTTGGAATTTTTAAAATTTTTGTTGTACTTAATATTTTTTGCACTAGCACTTTTTAAGGAATTTATCGATCTGATTATTAGTATTGCAAGCGCTGTGGGTAGTATGCAACAGGCATGCTAATTTGATCTAAGTTATAGTTAAGTTGAGTTTTAAAACAAAAAGAACATCTTACACTATTTTGGACCTTCTTTTTCCCATCCATGAGTCATAGTCTTGTAAGGACGTATAAGAAGTGATCCATTTTACACTTACCAGAACAAGCTACATGCTATATGGCTAAGGGGTCCACATTATCTGGTAAGTGCAAGCGCTGTTGGAGAGTGGAACACTGAGCACTGCATGTCATTTTAGATATTTTCAGCACTTTGGCACGGAAGCACTTTTTTCTGAACAGTACTGAGGACTTTCACTGGCCACATTATTAATTGTTGCACACAAGTACAATTGTGTTATTTAGGCACGTTGGTATTGAGGTGAGGGTTATTGATATTGGGCTTGTGCTGTGGTTAAATTTGTTCACTATGAGGCAGCAGATTTTCTATTATCATTTTTTTATAATATTTTTTTCACTAATATTATTTCTATCCAATAGTGAAGACATACATACATAGCACAGGTTTATTCCTTTCCCTAACTGGATTTCTCTATAGCTAACACTAGCTGTGGCCTAGGACAAGATTATTGACAGTAGTGGCACACAGCCACCCACACACCATTTTGGTGATTCTCGGTGACCTATTTCCATGTGTGATAAAAGGTTTCAGACTACTGCTCAGACTACTGGTGCAGTCCAAATAGGATGCTATTATATATGTCTCTGCATAGCTTGCACATTTTTGTTGGTTGTATTTTGTACTCTCAGTTCACCTTGTCTGGGTTAGTACACCTAGAACACAACTGCTAGTGGAATAGGGTGTCCATTGTGCCTACTATACTAGGTGTACTGATGTAGAGTGGGTCCACTGTCTCTTTCAGCCTCTCTGCCCCTAGTCTCATTATGCCTTGTATTGAGATGGTGCCTGATCTGGCTAGTGTGATACTGATGATAGCCAGTCATTTGGGGCAGGAGGAAGGCTAGCACAAGACAAATGGTATAGAAGATAGAACTATTAATCCAACCCTGCCTACAGCATTTGGTGTCATCCTTTTGTGTCCTCCTTATGGCTTCTCCACACCACCATTATGACAACAACATATCTTCATCCTTTAACTTGGTACATTCGGCCTGTCCATTAACGGTTTGACTCTCGGATGGTTCAGCAGGAACTGGCCGAGATTCGAACCATGTATGGCTGGCCTTAGCTGTCCATTGTAAATATGCCAGTCTACCTCATGTAATAAAAGTAACTATTTGCAGAGACTTGTATTCCACTGTACACCAGTGGATGGATTGGTAAGCAATGCATTGCTTAATGTATGTACTCTTCCTAACCATATCCAGCATAGTTAAATTTTTTGTGAAGGCAAAAATAGTAAAGGAAATTTCTAATATTGACGTAAATACAAAACCGATATTTATTTTTGTATTTCCAGGTGAGCCGTCCACATCCAGCGGACTCCCCTCTTCTTATCCTGTTTGTTATTGGTGGAGTCACTGTCTCAGAAGTCCGAATGGTTAAAGATCTTGTATCAACTCTCAAGCCAGGTGTCCAGGTACTAATATAGCAATTTCCACAAAAATCTCTTGACTGAACACAAATGCTGCTACAGATGGTGTCAGATCACTTTGAACTTTTATTTACTGTATTTATTTTTTATTTGAAGGTTAATGGGGGTATAATGTTAGCAAAGCTATACTTGCATTTACATATACACTTATAATGAGTACCACAAGGTTCCTCTGGAAATATTTTTGTATGTCAAAGTATTCCCTTTGAAGTTTTGTAAACTGATGTACATTTGTTTTGCTTCATTTCTCTAGCATATAGAATTTTACCAATACACATTTAATACATGACAAAGGATTTTCAGAGGTTAGTCAAAGAGACAGCAGAGTAGAATCTTCCTCTCTGAAGGCTTCATTCTTATCATCAGGAATGACTCAGTCTGATGACACATTCAGCTAGAGCTACTGAGTTCCTTAAACAAAAAGCTGACAGCTAAAACAGACAGACTTATCAAAAGGGAACTAAAGTGTCATTTGTTGGCTTTGAAAGAAGAACACAATATATTAGCAATAACCAACTAGCTGACCAAAAAAAAAAAAAAAATACTTTGAATATTATTTAAAAATGATTTTACAGTCCTGAGCTCAATAAAGAAAATGTGTACAGAGCCATATTACATTAAGCACACCTGTCTTGATCCTGGACATCAAAATTAGCATTTGTTGATAAAAGTGAAGGTTGGCCCTGTCCACTGTCACTTCTTAATTTTTGAGGCTGTCCATTATATTAATAAAAGGGGTTGGAAGGGATAGGGTCAGTCTCAACTTTTCATTGTAAAAGCGCATATAACATCTATAGCTACATTCTTTTTCTTTGCTTTGCTTTAATTCCCTAGATTAGTGACAGGTTCTCTGGTGAAATGGGATAAGAGATCCCTAGCTAAAATGTGCACTGCACCATCAAATATTGGAGTTCCAAAGATGAGCATCATTTTACTCACAGCTTTTTACCACAAACTTTAATCCAATGGAGAAAAAACTTTCTTTTTTGGTCACCACTCACACCAGTATGCTTACTGTGTAGTTTTAGTGCTTCTTTTAAGTCTATATAAACTCCAGAAAAAAATCTTTCTTCTTATTGCTGATCTTTTTAGACACCCCATTTTTTTTTATGTTAACTTGCCACAGCTTAACATACACTATATTACCAAAAGTATTGGGATGCTTGACTTTACACGCACATTCATTTTAATGGCATCCCAGTCTGTACGGTTCAATATTGGGTTGGCCCACCCTTTGCAGCTTTAACAGCTTCAATGCTTCTGGGAAGACTCAATATTAAACCCTATGTACTAAGACTGGGATGCCATTAAAGTTCATGTGCTTGTAAAGGCAGGTGTCCCAATACTTTTGTTAACATAGTGTAGCACTTGCAGGGATGCATTAGGACACACAGTTCTGTGCACTCTCCATAAACATACTTCTGGTTGAAAACCTTGTACCAGAGCAAATACTGTATTAGTCACAGTGCAACATAACTCAGAAGAAAAAGCACATTTGAGTCCAATATACAGTATCTCACAAATGTAAGTACACCCTCACATTTTTTTTAATATTTATTTATTTATATCTTTTCATGTGACAACTTTGCTACAATGTAGAGTAGAGAGTGGAGAGGTTTTATAACAGTGAACTTTGTTGTCCCCTCAAAATAACTCCACACACAGCCATAAATGTCTAAACAGCTGGCAACAAAAGTGAGTACACCCCTAATTGAAAATGTTCAAATTGGGCCCAAAGTGTCAATATTTTGTGTGGTCACTATTATTTTTCCCTCTTGGACATGGAGTTCACCAGAGCTTCACAGGTTGCCACTGGTGTCCTCTTCCACTCCTCCATGACGACATTGCGGAACTGGTGGATGTTACAGACATTGCACTCCTCCACCTTCTGGATGCCCCACAGATGCTCAATAGGGTTTAGGTCTGGAGACATGCTTGGCCAGTCCTTCACGTTTACCTTCAGCTTCTTTAGCAAGGCAGTGGTCCTCTTTGAGGTGTGTTTGGGGTTGTTATCATGTTGGAATACTGCCCTGCGGCCCAGTCTCCAAAGGGAGGGGATCATGCTCTGCTTCAGTATGTCACAGTACATATTGGCATTCATGGTTCCCTTAATGAACTGTAGCTCCCCAGTGTTGGCAGCACTCATGCAGCCCCAGACCATGGCACCCCCACCACCATGTTTGACTGTAGGCAAGACACACTTGTCTTTGTACTCCTCACCTGGTTGCCTCCACAAACGCTTGACACCATCTGTACCAAATAGGTTTATCTTGATCTTATCAGACCACAATACATGGTTCCACTAATCCATGTTCTTAGTCTGCTTGTCCTCAGCAAACTGCGGGCTTTCTCATGCATCATCTTTTAAATAGGCTTCCTTCTGGGAAAGGCATGCAGACAAATTTGTTGCAGTGTGCGACGTATGGTCTGAGCACTGACAGGCTGACCTCCCACCCCTTCAACCTCTACAGTAATGCTGGCAGCACTCATATGTCTATTTCCCAAAGACAACCTCTGAATCTGAAGCTGAGCATGTGCACTCAAACATCCTGGCGAGGCCTGTTCTGAATGGAACCTGCCTGTTAAACCGCTTTATGGTCTTGGCCACTGTGCTGCATCTCAGTTTCAGGGTCTTGGCAATCTTCTTATAGCCTAGGCCATCTTTATGTGGAGCAACATTCTTTTTTTCAAATCCTCAGAGAGTTCTTTGCCATGAGGTGCCATGTTGAACTTCCAGTGACCAGTATGAGGGAGTGAGAGCGATAACACCAAATTTAAGAGAGAATAAAATATTTACAAAAATGTGAGGGTTGTACTCACTTTTGTGAGATACTGTATATGCTGAGGAGCCAAACATAATATGTGCATTTTTAAATGCAAAGATTGAGAGTAACAAGTCAATATTTTTACTTTTCTTTTAAAAAATAGGGAATCTGAAATACTTTATAAACCTGAAATGTAACTACCAGATTATTGAGGAACTTATTGGGGCAATAATTTATGAAATAGGACACAAAATAATCAAATAAAACCAAAGTGGCACTGTTGCGTTTAACATCCAATAAAATTCCTTGTAAGAAAGTTGAAAACAACTCCGCATTTGCTTCTGCTTTCATAAATCAGCTCTATTATCTTGATTTGCTTTATTTACATATGTCTGCTTTATTTGAAAATGTCACTCATGATCCTCCTCCTAGGATGTCTTTGAAGGAAAAGGTTGTGAAATATAAGATTACAATGATAGCTGTAAGGTAGGAGTATTATTAGGTTTGGTTTTTAAGATACAAAAGTGTAAAGAGCAATAGTTTATTGAGCTGTAAATGTGATCACGTTCCCTGGCAAACCATCCATAATCCGCTCGACTATGTTAATCACTGCAATGGACATTTACTGATGGGGGAGTGTAAATCCTCCGACCTCTGATAGGATTAGAAGCTGGATTTTGTTTTATTCCATAGAATTTCTAGCAAAATATAGTTCTCAAACTACTAATTTAAAGATCAACTTGTCTGAGTTGAATAAAAATAGAACTGTTAGCTCTTTTTCCTTAATCCTACTGATGGAAGGTGTTTATAAAGATGGTGGCTTATCCACATTTGCAAATGACACTTTAACACATCTACCAGTCGGTATCATGATATGTACTCTGGAAGTAAAAATCAGCTTTAGTAAAGCCATTTTTGTCTGTCAGCTGGGTCTGTATTTCCTATCATCATGTCTAATGGAATGAACTAGATATATTTTAATGCTGTTAAGTCTGGTTTAAGATATGAAACCCCATTAGCTTTATCATGAATGCAGGAAGTTTGAAGTAATGAAGATAGCTGCATAGTTAGCAAATATAAAAACAGACACAAGTCCATCAGTTTTAGATGATTCTTACAAATTTTGACAATGATGATCCTCAGGAATGGTGATCCACATACTATCCTTTCAGGGTATTATGTGCGGCCCTAACTCCTCTAAAGCACCTACAGTTTAAGTATTATGTGCTTAAAAAAACTATGCCAAAGGTAACTTTAAGGGCTCATTTACACTTGCTTCAAAACATGGCTTCGGACACGCTTTGTTAAAGCTCTCTGAACACCAGTCAAAACCCCTAACGCTAAAAAAATGGTTAGCTTACAGTCCTTTTTACACGTTGTGTTTGCTTTGCTTAAAAAATTATACCCCATGTCGCTTTAGTGGTGCTTCAAAGTGTCTTCAAAGCCTCCATAGAAGTCTATGGCAAAGCTCACTTGAAGCACCTGCAGCTTTACCTTTGCTTTGTTTTGGAGAAATTGAAGTTATGATATATCAACACACACACAAGGCACCTGCCAAACTTAATTAAAACTTGAAAAAAGCACCACCAAAGCATCATTGAAGCACCACCGAAGCATTGCAGAGGCATCAAAAACACATCAAAAAGAGCTAATTTTGGTTTCAACACACATTAAAGTGCCCACCGCTTCAAGAAGCTTTTTTGATGTGTTTTTGATGTTTTTCGGTGTTTCGATGATGCTTCTGTGGTGCGTCAAGCAAGCTTTGTCATAGACTTCTGTGGAGGCTTTTTTATTTTTTTTAATCAAACAGGTTCTTTATTGCATATAAAAAGGACAAGGTTAAGAGCAAACAAACACAGTCCAGTAGCATTTCAGAACAATACAAAAAATTGTAAGGGAAAAACACAATACTTTCTACCCCAGTATTACACTGAGTATTGACATATAGAAAAAGACAATATATCATCAAGGAGTACAATAATAACATCCCGCAGTTAAGTGTAAACTGGGCCTAACCTTTTAGTCAGACCGAAATAACCAGCCACTTGGCATGTTTAAGACCATATAGGGATCATGTTGGGTGACCATAGTTACATAGTAAGTCAGAATGAAAAAAGACACAAGTCCATCTAGCTCAACCAATAAAAAACAAAAAAGAAAACACAACCATACAATCCCATATACACAATCCTATACCCACAGTTGATCCAGAGGAAGGTGAAAAACCCCAGCAATGCATGATCCAATTTGTTACAGCAGGGGAAAAAAATCCTTCCTGATCCCCGAGAGGCAATCAGATATTCCCTGCATCTACTTTACCTATAAATATTAGTGCCCAGTTATATTATGTACACATAAGAAAGAATCTAGGTCTTTTTTAAAGCAATCTACTGAGCTGAACAGAAGCACCTCTGGAGGGAGTCTATTCCACATTTCCACAGCTCTTACAGTGAAGAAACCTTTCCATATTTGGAGACAAAATCTCTTTTCTTCTAGATGTAAAGAGTGCCCCCTTGTCCTCTGTGATAGCCTTAAAGTGAATAACTCAACACCAAGGTCACTATATGAACCCCTTATGTATTTATACATGTTGATCATTTCTCCCCTTAATCTCCTCAAGGGAGAATAAATTCAGTTCCTCTAATCTTTTCTCATAGCCGAGGTCCTCCATGCCTCTTATTAGTTTGGTTGCTCTTCTCTGCACTTTCTCCAGTTCCCCGATATCCTTTTTGAGAACTGGTGCCCAAAACTGAACTGCATATTCCAGATGAGGTTTTACTAATTATTTGTACAGGGGCAAAATGATATCTCCCTATCTGGAGTCTATGCTTTTACAAAAAAGGACTTTGCTTGCTTTGGAAACCGCAGCTTGGCATTGCATGCTATTATTAAGCTTATGATCTACCAGAACACCCAGATCCTTCTCCACTATGGATTCCCCCAGTTCTACTCCCCCTAGTGTGTATGATGCATGCATAGTCTTAGCCCCCAAGTGCATAACTTTACATTTATCAACATTAAACCTCATTTGCCACATAGTTGCCCAATGAAACAGTGCCTTGAGGTCGGCTTGTAAATTAGAGACATCCTGTAAAGAAGTTATTCTACTGCATAGGTTGGTGTCATCTGCAAAGCCTGAAATGGTACTTTTAATCCCAGACCCTATATAATTTATAAAGATAGGACACTGCAGAAGCCACGTCTGTACAAGTTCCCGTGGACTGAGGCCAGGGGTATCCAACCAAGGTGACCATAATCTTTCATCTATGGAGGCTTTGAACACAATTTGAAGCACCGCTAAAGCGACATGGGATATACTTTTTAAAGCAAAGCCAAAGCAAAGTGTAAACAGGACTGTAATCTAACCATTTTATTTAGTGACAGGTGCTTTGATTTGTGTTCAGAGAGCTTTAACGAAGCCTTGTTTTGAGGCAAGTGTAAACTAGCTCAAAAGCATGTTGAAGCGGTAGGCTTTATAATGTGTGTTTAATTCGAAGCAAGTGTTAATTTGCCCTTATAGAGTAAGGGCTTATTTACACTTGCTTTAACTTTAACACACATTAAAGTGCCTACCACATTTTTGAAGCAAAGCAAACGTGTTAACAGAACTGTAAGATAACCATTTTATTTAGTGACAGGTGCTTTGATTGGCGTTGAGAGTGCTTTAGAATAGCTTTAGAATAGCGTGTCCAATTCCATATTTTGAAGCAAGTGTAAACGAGCCCTAAAAGGTGTAGTGATGCAGCCCAGCAGATTAAAATTGTCTAATAACATTGCAGAAATATGTGAGAGAAAAATCATGTTCAGACTCAGAGAAGTTTTTTTTTTTATTATTATTTTACTTGGCAAAATTGGTCATGCCAAGAAGATTTCATTTATAAGCCACCAGTACCGCATGAGAAATTCTAGATGTCTCTTGTTTGAATCTTTGAGTAGTCCTTAGTTTTATCTGTGGGAATATTCTATATTAGAACTAGCCTAATACACACAAGTGCTAAACTGTACTGGGCATCTGTGGGGTCTGGGCTCAGATGCAGACCAGCCTTAGATCCTCCAAGCTCTCCACCTTCAATGATGCCAAATATATATAGTGAGTGCCCTGCTGGTGTTTCTTCTATTAAAGCCTAAACTTTTTTTACCTTAATGCATTGCTTGCATTAAGGTAAAAAATGTTTAGACATTGATTTTAGCCCCTCGCTTCCCCTTTTACTTCCCCTCAGTGAATCCTGCACTGTGCACATCTGAAGCGCTTCTCTCCCTTTACTCCCCTTTACTGGCTTTGCTGGGACATCGGGAGCCATTGGTTCCCAGTTGCTGTCAATCAAAACCAGTGACCGGAGCCGAGTACTCGGGGCCGAGTATTTGCCAATGGACGCAGCTGAGGAGCTCAGGGGGCACTGGACAGAGAGGAGGGGCCAGGAGCGCCAGCGGGGAACCCGAGAAGAGGAGGTTCACAATCACTCTTTGCAATTCTATTAAACACAGCCGGTAATTATAGACATGTTTGTTATTTAAAAAAAAAAAAAAAAATACTTTTACAATGGCTTTATATGTTTCTACTAAAGTGTACAGAGACTGTACAGGCTGCAGGGAACATCAGTGGTACTCTCCAAATCGCTGATGCTGTCTACTGATCCAAAAGGCCAAGGATAACAGAAATATATGCACATCAAGCAACGCTTCTCCAAAAACCTAGATGTTTGCATTTGTGGGGCTCAATAATGGGGCATAGGACAAATTTGTTGTACCTTTAGTTATAGTTTAAAGTGTATCTTAAGCCAAAAATATTTTTTCGTTGTTTTGGATTGAATAGGGAATGGATGAACCCCTGTCAGGGTTTCTTTGTTATGTAGTCCCATTGTGGAGATTTGCCTTATCTTCCTGTACTGTAGACACATCAGGTAAATGAGAGGAAGTGAGGTAAATCTCCTCTTAGACAGGTGTCACCAGAACAGATTTCCCCTCTATTCCTGTTTCAGTGACCAGCCAAAATTGTGGATTTTCTCTAACTTCCTGTCTCATTGATAATGATCATCAGGACTAATGAAGAGAAGGGTGGAATGCTAACCAGATGCAGTGAACAAAAAGAACTGACAGAAGTTCAAACCTTTCTAAGTTCTATCCAAAACTACAAAACAGTTCAAATGTTTCAGTCCCTATTCATTTCCAAAGCCTGCTTTAATAAGTATAAACCATACTGTTTATGGGAATGCAATAGAGAGAGATTGCATAGTTATAATAACAGTATAAAAAAAAAATGCAATTAATAAATATGAGCAAATCCTGAACTATCTCTTTGGCGGGTCCATCATTGGGCACAGGTTGCCACAGCCTATAAATAGCGCAGAAAGCTACTAAAGCCAATATTTTCCCAATATAGTTCTGACAAAATGATGTAGGAAGTGGCATGAAATAAATGTAGCGATTCCTGAATTGTAAAAGCATACTGTACATCTAGTTGTTTTCTCCTTTTTGTACTATTTTTAACTTTCCTGCATGCCACTGGTGTTTTTCCTTTTAAGAAACATTATTATATTTTAGGAAACATGATGTTATGCAGTGCTGTCTGGGGAAGCGTTTTTATGAATGCATTATTTATGCACTTTTAGGTCCTGTGGCTTCATATGCACTGGAATGAGGTGTGCATAAAATACTGCTAATGTGTGGCACCATTACTGTGATTTTAGGGCTAAGTTTAGAATATTATTATTCAATAAACAATGATCTCTATAACCCAAAATTAGAAATGGAAAGTGAAAATGGCAAATTAGCTAGCAACCAGTTCAGTTCTAGCTGTCACTTCATTAGAAAAGTTTACAATAAGAAGTATAGGACTGCTATCCATGGGTTATTTTACCTTTCAACCAGATAAAAGGACAACAAAGTCCCAGTATAGTCTGAGAATGTTTATATTAACATAAAATAATTATTCCTTCAGTCCTGCTGATTAAACTCCCAGTGAACTGCCTTAGCTGCCAAAGTATTTGTAACTCTGTCTGGCCACTTTTTTGAACTGTGTACAACTCTGCCAGAATTCAGTAGGTGACACCAATTCCCCTGCTAGACTTAAAGCGGAGTTCCAGCCTCAAATACCTTTTTTAACTAAAAATACCCCTATAATACTAATCCATCGCCCGTTACAGAACCGCTATTCTCATACTTCCAAGGTGTACAGTATTGGATTTTAGTCAAAATCTTACTTTTAAAAACACTGTCTGAGCGCGGCCATCTTGGATGTGGGCATCTGAAGCCGCAGTGTAATCTGCTGTGTCCTTCTTCCTGATTCCAGGGAGTGTTCTGGGAGTTCTTCCTGATTCCAGCCTCCTGGGAGTGATGACAAACAGCTCCCAGATGCAATGCAAAGGCGGAAGTGATTTTGGTGGCCGCGGCCACAGAGGGGGGAAAAGGAGGAAGTACAATCAAAAATGCCCTGAAAATAAGGTAAGGGACCCCGAAAAAAATTGAAAATGCCCAATTGTTGATCAGCATAGCGAGCACTCCAGGAATCACTAAAGTTGCAAAATAGGCCGGAACTCCGCTTTAAGGTATACAGCAGAACCACCTCCCCACTACAGCATGCTGACTGGACAATAAATGAGGAAAAGTTGATCGTTGTAAGCACCCCTGTCAGTGGTAAATTGGTTGCATTAGGAATGCAGCATTTTTTTTAACGGTGAGTGCCGATACTTTTGGCCAAGCTTTCGCCAATACCGAGTACCGATACTTTGGGGTGCGATTTGCGTCCATGTAAAAGTATTGTCGCACTGCACTGCAAAGAATCGCATGTGATTTGAACAGGAATGCAGTGCAATTCCTGTCCGAATTGCATGTGATTTCCCCCACCGCTCCAGTTTATTAAAATGTTATAACAACTCACAAAGTAAATATCTAGTCAAATCCATATCTGCAGTCTCCCCGTCCCGCAGATGATAGCAAACCATGGCTGCTGGAGGTGCTCATAGGGGATGAAGGAGAAGTTCTGGAACTCCCATGGGTATAAGGCGGAAGTGATGTCACCCCCATACGTCCTGCGATCAATCAACAGATGCTTCCTGGGATCAATTGACCGAAGCTTCCTGCGATCAATCTTTCTATGCTTTCTGCGATCGATCAGCTGACCAATCCTTTCTGCGATCGATCGGCTGACCGATCCTTTCTCCGATCAATCAGCCAATCTCTCCTGCAATTGGTCTTTCTGTGATTGATCGATCCTTCCTGCGATTAAACAAATGATCCTTCTTTTGAACAGTTCTTCCTTGGATCAATTGACACTTCATTTCGACCATCCTTCCTTCCTTCGACCCTTGCAAATTTAGATCGATCCTTCCTTCCTTCATTTTTGTTGTGCTAATCATTTTTTGCAATGTTATTTATCCTTTTCCATATAGTATAATACCCGGTTGATCCTGCCTGTTCCAGTGTACCTGTCAGTAAACTGACTTTTTATCATCCTGCTCTCTACAGCATCTGTATCTCCCTCTCTCCTTCCTGCAATTGATTGTTCAATGCTTTCTGAGATCGATCGGCCGACCGATCCTTTCTGCGATCGGCCGACCGATCCTTTCTGCGATCGGCCGACCGATCCTTTCTGCGATCGGCCGACCGATCCTTTCTGCGATCGGCCGACTGATCCTTTCTGTGATCGATCTGCCGACTGATCCTTTCTGTGATCGATCGGCCGACCGACCCTTTCTGTGATCGATCAGCCGACCGATCCTTTCTGTGATCCATCGGCCGACCGATCCTTTCTGCGATCGATCAGCAGATCCTTCCTGCAATTGCTCTTTCTGTGATTGATCAATCCTTCCTGCGATTGATCAACTGATCCTTCTTTCAACCAGTTCTTCCTTGGATCAATTGATCCTTCATTCGATCCATCCTTCCTTCCTTTGACCCTTGCATGTTTAGATCGATCCTCCCTTCCTTTAATCCTTCCTTCCTTCATTATTTTTGTGCTAATAATTTTTTGCAATATTATTTATCCTTTGCCATATAGTATAATACCTGTTTGATCCTGCCTGTTCCAGTGTACCTGTCAGTAAACTGACTTTCCATCATCCTGCTCTCTGCAGCATCTGTATCTCCCTCTCTACCCCTCCCTTCCTGTCATTTCCATGGTCTGTGTGGAGCCCCTCCCCTCCCCTTCCCTCCCCTCTTGAAACTGACACAAACAGCAGAGGAAGCCCCTCCCACTGGATTCTCTGCAAGGGAGTAAGACCTGAGAAAACCATGTGACTGCACAGAAGCACTGATGGGAAAAGGTATTTAGAGATTTTATTGCTGAAAAAAAAAAACACACTGCCATTACTATTGCCCCATAAGAGAACATATCATGGGAGTTTATTGTGGAGGAGGCTTTACAACCACTTAAAAGCGGAGTTACGGCCACAAAATTTATAAAATCCGCTTGCTAAGGGGAACCTGAAAAAGAAATGGATACTGGTGTTTTTTTTTTCTGGTCACTTACCTTATTATAGAAGAAAATATACTCACCTTCCTTCCACTTCCTCCCTCTGCGGGCGCGGCCCGCGCCGTCACTTCCGGTTTGCGATGATTCCTGGGAGCTGAACGTCATCGCTCCGCGGAATCAATGCGCCGGCACCGGCCCCGCTCGTCAGTTCTGCTGCAGGCGCAGCATTCACTGCTAAACAGCTTCTGGGCATGCCCAGAAGCTGTGCAGGGATGCCATGCCTGCACCAGAAGTGACGAGCGGGGCCGGTGCAGTGAATTGTGGGACTCCGACGTCACGGAAGAGGACATGAAGAGGGACGCTGCGGCTTCAGCTGCCGACACCTGAGATGGCAGCGCTGGAGAAGAAAATTTCAAGGTAAGTATTTCTTCTTACATGTAAGTGGGACCCGGGACAGTTCAGAGGCTCTCCATTATGGAATGTACTAGCCCTGACTGTCCCGGGGGTATTTTCAGCTCAAATTGACCCCCGAGACCGGAACTCCGCTTTAATTACCAACCCTTTTGGCTGGTAAAACATGTTCTTATATACACTATATTACCAAAAGTATTGGCACACCTGCTTTTACACGCACATGAACTTTAATGGTGTCCCAATCTTAGTTTGTAGGGTTCAACAGTGAGTTGGCCCACCCTTTGCAGGTATAACTACTTCAATTCGTCTGGGAAGGCTGTCTATAAGGTTTAGGAGTGTATCTATGGGAATGTTTGATCATTCTTCCAGGAAAGCATTTGTGAGCTCAGGCACTGATGTTGTAGAGAATGCCTGGCTTGCAGTCTCAGCTCTAATTCATTCCAAAGGTGTTCTATCAAGTTCAGGGCAGGACTCTGTGCAGGCCATTTAAGTTCCTTCACCCCAAACTCGCTCATTTATGTCTTTATGGACCTTGCTTTGTGCACTGGTCCAAATCATTTGGTGGAGGGGTGATTATGGTGTGGGGTTGTTTTTCAAGGATTGGGCTTGGCCTCTTCTTGGACAATTTCATGCTCCCAACTTTGTGGGAACAGTTTGGGGATGGCCCTTTCCTGTTCTAACATGACTGTGCACCAGTGCACAAAGCAAGGTCCATAAAGACATGGATGAGCGAGTTTGGGGTGGAGAAACTTGACTGGCCCGTACACAGAGTCCTGACCTCAACCCGATAGAACACCTTTGGGATGAATTAGAGCAGAGACTGCGAGCCAGGCCTTCTCTACAACATCAGTGCCTGACCTCACAAATGTGCTTCCTGGAAGAATGGTCAAACATTCCTATAGACACACTCCTAAACCTTGTAGACATCCTTCCTAGAAGAGTTGAAGCGGTTATAGCTGCAGAGGGTGGGCCCACTCAATATTGAACCCTACGGACTCAGACTGGGATGCCATTAAAGTTCACGTGTGTGGAAAGGCAATACTTTTGGTAATATAGTGTGTATTTTAGCTGTTTGCTGCTTTTAGTAGACTTTCTGCCTTAGGCCTATGGTTAATTTGCAGCTGTGGCCTATTTTAAATCCTTCTGTTAGACCTGCCCAGTAATACTACCAAAATCAAGCTTGGAGTGACCATTCTCATTGTCTCTGCTGATCACAATAGCTTGTTGTTTTGACCAGTTTGTTAAGAGGCTTAGGCTTGTCAGTGGTGAAAGTGTTAAGAATTATTTTCTGCCCACTTTAGTGCTCAGTTGAGCATTGTGCTCTGTCAATAGCTGCACTAAGTGAAAGACTTCTTTTTCATTCTGCTGATTTCAGATCCTTTTACCTATTTCTCATCTCTTTCATCGCTTTCAAATAGAACACCAAAAATGCTCTTGCTGTTTTCATCGGCAGCTCAATTGTTGCGTATTGATAGATGGGACTGGTGCAGCTTCTTAAAAAAAAAAAATTTTTTTAATGATGCCCTAAAATAACATCATTAGTTAGAGGGATGTTTTAAAACTATTCGTATGGAATGTTGGCTGACTTTCTAGAATGCATTAAATTTTGACAGCAGTGACACTCCTGGCAGATTACCAGCTTCAGGTTGACCTAGGTGACAGGTCACTTTCTAATGAAGAATGCTGGTCTATTAACTCTACAACATCGCATGAAAAGCATGCACTGCTATGGCTCTTTTAAAAAAATGTATATGGTAATTACAGGGTTAATGGAAATCTTAATGATGTTTGCATGCATTCCTCACTTAGGAGCAACATAGTGGGGGGTTAATAATTGCTGAATTAGGGGAGGTAATTGGAGTTTCACTGACGTAGTGTAAACCAGTTAAGTTTGTTGGTTGAGGTTCCATAGTTCAGTTCAGCATAGCAAACATTTGTTGAACTCAGTGGTTCTATTGTATGTATATGGAACTATTAAATTTATTACGATAAAATTTACTTACTCTGTTACTTACATTTTTAACTGGGTTAATGTATTTAAAGCCAAACATTTTATTCTTTTTTAGGTTGGGGTTGGAGTAAGGGATGATTAAAACCCTGTCCGGTTTTTTTTATGCTGGCTGTTTCCCATTAGGCAGATTCCCCTTCACTTTCTGTCCTGGAGACACAAGTCTTAGGCCCCTTTCACACATACAGTCCGTTCAGTTCATCAGTTCAGTCACGTCAAATGTATCAGTTTTTCATCCGTTTTTCATCAGTTTTTCATCCGTTTTTCGTCAGTTGTCATCAGTTTTTCATCCGTTTTTCGTCAGTTGTTAGGCCCCTTTCACACATGCTGTCCGTTTGTCCGTTTTTCATCCATCCGTTGACGGATGAAAAACGGACATCAATGCATCTCTATGTAAAAACGGATGACAACTGATGATCATCAGTTAACATCCGTTTTCATCCACTTCCGTCAATGTCCGTTTTTTTGAACGGATGAATGCCCTATTTTTCATCCGTCAAAAAAACGGATCGGACGAAAAACGGATGACAACGGATGAAAAACTGATGTCAACTGATGACAACGGATGAAAAACTGATGTCAACTGATGACAACGGATGAAAAACGGATGAAAAACGGATAACAACTGATGAAAAACGGATGAAAAACGGATAACAACTGACGAAAAACGGATGAAAAACTGATGACAACTGACGAAAAACGGATGAAAAACTGATGAAAAACGGATGAAAAACTGATACATTTGACGTGACTGAACTGATGAACTGAACGGACTGTATGTGTGAAAGGGGCCTTATCCGTTTTTCATCCGTTTTTCATCAGTTGTTATCCGTTTTTCATCCGTTTTTCATCCGTTGTCATCAGTTGACATCAGTTTTTCATCCGTTGTCATCAGTTGACATCAGTTTTTCATCCGTTGTCATCCGTTTTTCGTCCGATCCGTTTTTTTGACGGATGAAAAATAGGGCATTCATCCGTTCAAAAAAACGGACATTGACGGAAGTGGATGAAAACGGATGTTAACTGATGATCATCAGTTGTCATCCGTTTTTACATAGAGATGCATTGATGTCCGTTTTTCATCCGTCAACGGATGGATGAAAAACGGACAGCATGTGTGAAAGGGGCCTAAGAGGAAATCTGTTCAAAGTGGGGAAAATCGATTTTGTGACCATCCGCTTGCTTTTCTTCACCTGAAAATGGATAGTTATGATTTTTTTTTTCTTACCTTGTTATTGTAGAAAGAAATACTCACCTTTCTTCCACTTCCTCCCTCGGCGGCCGCGGCCTGCGCCATCACTTCCGGTTTGCAATGATTCCTGGGAGCTGAACGTCATCGCTCCCAGGAATCAATGTGACGGCACCGGCCCCGCTCGTCACTTCCAGTGCGATGCCGCATTCCCTGCTAAACAGCTTCTGGACATGCCCAGAAGCTGTGGAGGAATGCGGCGCTGCATCGGAAGAGACGAGCGGGGCCGGTGCCGTAACAATTGATTGATGGCAACGCTGGAAAAGAAATTTTAAAAGTGAGTATTCTTGCAGGTAAGTGCAAACCAGGACAGATCAGAGGCTAGCCATTGTGGAATGTACTAGCCCTGACTGTCCCGGGGGTATGTTTATTGAAATTTTTTTTGTGGCCGGAACTCCGCTTTAAGCTTGCCATGCATTGATTGAAATTCAGCCAGTCACTGCTGAACTGGGCAAATTTCGATCCATTTATGGGCAGGGTTGATGATCAACTTCTGTTCAACCACTCATAGTGGGCAGTGCTGATCAGTGTATTCCCTGTCCTAAGACTCCCCCCTGCATCACAATACAAAGGCACAGTAGGAGGACTCTCTCCATCCACTTCAAATGTGTATATGGAGGTATCGAGTCATTTTTTAATCTTTTTTTTTCATTCAACTCGCTGGTTGAGCAAAAAAAATAAATAAATAAAAAGTCTTCGCTGCGCTACCTTAGACAGTTGTCACTGAAAAAGGTATTCTCATCAGAAGATTTCCCCTGTACTCCTTTTCCAATAACACTGGTAAAATTGTGTATTTGGACAATGGTCACCAGGAAAAATAGAAAGGATGAATCTCCCCAGGGGACAGGAAGGGAGGGGACAGTTATCAACAAGAAACCTGGAAGGTATAGGTAAAAGTTGTGGAATCCAGAGTCTATTGTGTGCAGTACAGTATTTCAGAATAGGCAGGTCGTACATGTGTAGGAACCTCTACAGTGCTCTTCAGTTGAAATCCAGGAAGTGCAGAAGAGCACCACACCAGTATAAACAGGTTTGGCAGCCTATTGCTGCAGCCTAAAACAAGGCTGGCTGTAGCAATCATCTGTCGAGGCCTGTAATTCTACTTTTAAACTTTTTTTTAACCCATTTGAGTCCATTTTTATCCAATTTAATCACATTTTAACCAGAACTTTGAGGCCTGAAAGAAATGGTATTTTGAAACCCCCAAAAGCAGTTGGTTTGCTTTCTTTATTTTGATGTTGAGATAAACACTTTTGGACTGCTATGTATTGGTGTAACACCTATACCTTATAGTAAACATTCAAAGGCGCCTGCTTCCCTGTGATACAAACAATAAAGCTGCCTTCCTTATAGCGAAACACTATAAAACATTAAACAAAAATAGGAAATGGGGCTAATATACCCTAATTAACATACATTTGATGTATTCAACTAAAATGTTCAAAGATAAAGAGTCCAAAAATAATTGTGGTATGTCCTACCTACACCATCAAATCTGTTCTTATATTCTGGTGAGTGATCATCCAGAAACAAACACCAAATGCCACCATCACTGTGAGCAGTGTGCACTCACTGTCACCTTCACTCCAGTGACCTTTAAATTAATAAAGGTCCGTAAGCGCTTTGGGATATTTGGCAACACCTCCAAATCAATCACAGCCTCACCTTCATATCTTCCAGTATTTTTCTATATATGTCATCCTCTCTCCAAAGGATATAACCACAATAAATCAAATTGAGAGTACTATAGTGTAGTATTTTTATTGCAACAGACTTTAAAATAGCAAAAAAATATATATTGCAGTCACGTTTGACTGTGCCCTGACTCGGCACAAATGTATAGCGCCTTATTCATCTAGGCACCACCGCTTCTCCCTCTCGGAAGTGGTCCACATTACGGACATCAATCGATGAAATCCCTGATGAGCCTATTTTATTTCACTCTATGTGAGTTGCCCCTTGTTACTTATTGTACTAATAAAATGTGTTAATTGTCTGCACTTAGAGGTGCTTTTTCTTCTCTGCCTGGCCTATTTAGAGCCTGCTTCTGCTCCCATGATAAAGCCTGCCCCGCTGCTTGGACATCATGTCTTATGACCTCCTTATTGTTGTTGGATTATCCCATTTTTGTCCTATGGACTTTAAATGTATATGGACTTTTTACTTTATGACTATCCACTATATTAGAGGCTGCCCCCCCCCCCCCCTTACACAGGGTCTGGTTAACTTTTGGCACCTACTTCCCCTGTTGATTTTAAAGGAATTCCCTGTTGTGACACAAATATGTTGCCTTGCCATTGTTTACGTCAGGGGTCTTCAAACTATGGCCCTCCAGTTGTTCAGAAACTACAATTCCCATCATGCCTAGTCATGTCTGTGTATGTCAGAGTTTTACAATGCATCATGGGATGTGTAGTTCCACAACAACTGGAGGGCCGTAGTTTGAGGATCCCTGGTTACGTCCTTGTGAAAATGCTAGCATTCTAAGTGTTTTTTTTAAATTTCAGATAGAGCAAGAAATGCGTAAAATCCTGTCTTTTTTATGAGATTTTCTCACCCAAATTTACTCACTTTCCAGAGACAGAACAGAAACTGAGAAGAAATCTCTCCAAAGTGAAGGGAAATACTATTTTAGTCACTGGAGCCGTTGTCTCAATTGGAAGCAGTATTCTCCCCACCAGTTTTTGTAAAAACTTTAACATTATGGATTTACAGTCATTTTGGAATTAGTTTTATTGGTCACAGGACAAACATGGAAAAATAGATTTCTCCAGTGGGGACAGGGACAGCAGTAAAATCTCCCTCGCTCTATCCAAAAGTATTATTTATTTAAAAGTGCTTTGAGTTGCAATAAATTTAGCAACATTCAGCTGGAAGATCTCGTATCATTTTACAATGTGACAAAGCAGCCAATTAAAAAAATTTACATTTGGCATAAAATTCCCAATTAGATACAGCAGAGCACTTCCCCTCTGATAGTGCCCTGGCTCCCTCTATTGTTCTCGCTTCACAGGTGGCTATCAGGTTTTTGTTATCTACTCCTTATTTTAATTGCTGGAATAGGAAGAGCTACTTGGTGATTACTGTAAACTCCTGTTTCCTGAAAGATGAACCTTTCTTTACAGGTTCAGCTTTGCTCAGCTAGGACATGCTGTGAAATAGGTGTGGTCTCTCAATGGTCCTTCTCAAGTAATTCTGTTCTATCTAACCCTTAATCTGAATCTCTAGATTGCTGTCAATTCATTCATTTGTTTTGTTCCATGCTATATCTCCTTGGGGCTGTACTAAGATTTCTCCACTCCTGTACAATGGAGATGAGACAGGCCCTACTAGGGGTGCTTATTCATCTAGGCTGCCGATGGCACTGGGGCACAGAGCGCTATTTCTTTGACCACTTAGGAGGGTAATCATGGTTTCATGGAAAATCGCAGAAACGTGATTGAACATCCTACAAAAACAATAAATGTAACTTTGTAGCTTCATTGAAGAAAATTCTGCCTCGCACTGCAAGGCTTGTATGGGGCATAATAGTCAATACTCTTGATTGCTATGATTTATCCCAAATCTGTTCTTTCCAGTTACCTTCATGTGTAGGTGATTCTTTCTCCTGGCAAACTAACAGCTGCAACAAACAAGAACTGAACCATATATCCCCCCACTTGGACCACTGAGACACAACTACCATGACAATGTTAGTGCACATGGTCACTTTGTGGCAAAATGTATGTGAACAGAAATTGGCCTTGAGTAATATCAAGGGCCAGGTGTCAGCTTTAGCGGTCTTCTTCCAACGACCTTTGGCCACACACTCCCTGGTGCGTACCTTTCTTCAGGGTGTCCAACATTTGGTTCCCCCAGTGCAGGCTCCGTTGCTGCCGTAGGACCTCAATTTGGTGCTTTCTGTCCTCCAGAAGCCTTCCTTTGAGAATCAACAAATCACATTCGGCAGGCAGTACCACCATCGAACATGACCTACTGTATAAAAGTGAATAGCATAAAGAGGAGGGGGAAGTTTGGGACTTTAAATGAGAGGCACGATGGGATCTGTCGTGCGCCTCCATCCTGGTTCAATGAGCATAAAAGAAGGTTGGGACTTTGAATGAGAGACACGACAAGGCATGGGGGGGGGGGGGGGGAGATATCCCATTTATTGGTCCATACATACAGGTAAAAAACATAACGAATGTATATGAATTACATTAGCAGAGTAAAAAAATATGAACATGAATAGGGTAGCACTGCAACAGCATGTAATGCACAGAGCTGCAGTGCAATGCAGTGGGCTTTTATTGGTTAACACAAGCATTGAGGAGGTGACATATAACCTCTGAGCTGCCTGTCGAATACTTCTGAAAAATGAGCCACCACATGTATAAATATGTCCCTTTGGTGTCACGTACAATGATTTGTAGGGCTACAGTTTTTAATAAGGTGTACTTGTCTTTTAAGTAACATGTTTATGAACCTGTTTGATATAGTAATAGTATTTACCACTCCTTATGGATGTCACAATAGACTTATTTAGTAAAAAATGTATAAGGAAATGTTGGATAGACAGCTCTGCGTGAAACCGCATAAATTGTCACTAAGTATAATGCTACCAATGTCCTTTTGTCAGCTGCCAGATAAGTATATTTGTGGAGTTCAAAATCACCCTCCATCTTCCTATTCCCATAGCTCTAAAGAATACAGTCAGGTAAGTGCAGCAGTTTCCAGATTTTCTGGCAATGTGTTAGACACAGCAACTCAGTCACGAATGTCTGTTGTCAAGTTGTTATGTACACTTTCAAAGCCGAATGGCATTGCAGATAAATGGCATTTCCAAAGAGAATGGCATTGCAGATAAAGCTTTCTTGTATGAAGCTTTTTTGATGTTTAATGCAATCAATGAAAACTGTGAGAATATTATTAGAACGGAGAAGTGATGAAAAGACCTTGCCTTAATACATACAATATATGATACACTTGAGTTTGATGGTACCCAAGTAGTGATTACATAAAATACAATAGCAGCGGAGTATTGTAATGTGTAAGCCATCTATAAACTGGGCTGTGCTTGTCATTAGGCCCATGAATGTATGTGGCCACAAAATAGGAAAAGGGTATATAACCTGGTACAAGAGTCATTTGTACCTCTTAGCAGTTCAGTACCGAGGGTCTGCTCCGCCATAGAAATGGACTAATAGATACCCTAATTCCCAAATAAAGGCACTGTGTCTCATTGGCATGCAGGTTTTCCTAAAATGATCATCCACAGACACCACAGCGGTGAACACTTTATTTCCAAATCTTACCCCCTAGTGCTGCAACATCAGCTTCGTGTGTGATTCTGCTGGTTTGGAAGTAAACCTTGCATTTCTTTTTCCAAAATGGACAATGTAGGCTGAAATCACAGGCACCTTTTGTGTGTGTTGGGGCGCCAATTCATTTTGATTAGTTCTGCTACCCGTGCCATTGAAGAAGAGCTAAAGTCTAAAGCTGCCACCCAACTGTTTTAGGTATGGGGTGATACTGTTGGACAGTGTAAAGTATTACTGTGAGGGGGGATCACAATGGGGAGAGAGACTAGCACACATGGCAAAGAAAATATGTTCCTGCTTATAAAAGGATTTATTTCCTATTTCCCCCGAGTCTGGGCAGAATGCTGGGTGCTGCCAAACAGTAATCTATGCAGCTATATTGCATATTTAGGCAACTCGCTTACTTACTAGAGGACTCAACTAAGTTTGTATTGAATATTCCATGTAATATGATCCCATTCAACTTTTAGAGACACTATACTTCTCATTGAATAAATGTTTATTTCTTAGGTGATTATGGTTATGGATAACTACGGAATGGGTTAGAAACCCAGTTAAGTTTTTATTGCTATTTGTGTCCCGCTGGGGGAGATTCAGCCTCTCTCTTTGTTCTGTTGGCGATTTGTCAATAAAATAGAAAATTATGGGAAAAGCAACATTTTTCAGTTGTTCCTCTAACAGGAATAGAGACAAAATCGTAGAAAGGAGATGTGTTCTGGAGACATCTGTCTAAGAAAAGAATTCCCCTCACTTTGAATAACATTTCTAAATGTCCCCATGATAGGAAGTAAAGGGAAATATCCCCAATAGGACACAGACGACAAAAAATAAACTGACAGTGGATTTACCTGCTCCATACTCAATCCAAAACTAAACAAATATATATACACACACTTTAAGTTTAATAATGAACTATACAGCAATAGTAGTGTATAAAAGAAATAAAAACCCATCAGTAAAAATATTCTACAAGAGTAACAAGAAAGATACAGTTCAACAAATTGATCAATAGACTATACTTCTATGCTGTCCTCACAACTTGGTACTTGTGCGGAAATTTGATTTTGTGTAGCAGCCTTCTAGTTAGGTTGCTAGGACATAGGAATATGTAGTTCTTTTGGCTCCTCTGTAATCAGTGGAGCAGTTGTTAAATGCTTCTGGCTGCTCTGGATCTCACAGACTAGGTTTGATTGCTTTTCCCTGTCTTCTAGAGGCTTCTGTAACATAGAGCAAGGCAAATCTCAGCCTGAATATGTATTGTGCTTCAGCCAATCCCTGGGGAGTTTTGCCTAGAAGGTGCTCCCTCCTTGCTACAGGGAACCCCCCCCCCATCTGAGTGGGAGTGGCTACTTCCACCTGCAGCAGCTATCTTGATTCCAGCAGTGATTCATCAAGGTCCCAGCTGTGGTAAAGCTGGGGGGGTGGGGATCTTAGGATCCCTTTTTGGTCTTAGTCAAGGGATTCCTCACTTGGGAACCTGGTCTAGAGGGCTCACTAAAGAGTGTCTAGTGGATACTGAAAGGAGGCATCCAGTGATCCTGTGACATTGCAAGTACTGACCTGAACTCAGGGTTCTAGTGACTGTGTCCTGCATTCCCCTGGTTGGACAAGTCAATAGTATTCCTGCATGGGATAGCTTCTAAGAAGGGAAATCAGTCTCTGCCACCTGTAATTGTTCCGGCCTAGAGACTGCTTAGAGAGATTTAGCGAAGTGAACTGTCCTGCATATATTTGATGAAGCTGGAGTATCCCATATTACCCAACAGCCCATCCCAAGTTAATCAGCAATAAAAAAAAAAATCCTAAAAGACAAGGGGTGTCAAACTCAATTTAATCGTGGGCCACATTGACATTTAGTTGCCCTCAAAGGGCCAGCTGTATCTGTAAAAGTATATGTTCAAAGCACCCCCCCTTTTATCAAATGTCAAGAGCCCCCCCCACCATCAGATGTTAAGAGTCCTCCAACAAACAAACACAGGGGCGCACAGGCCTAGTGCATTATCCTTTGGTTTATTTAAAAGTAAAAAGATTAAAAATACTCACAAACGAGTTCTTGGCTAAAAGCATATCACATAAGGAACGCAGTCCTCGGTAATTGGATCCGAGGGAAAGTTGTCCCTTGAATTTGTAATGGCTAACGCGTTTTGAGGCTTAGCCTCTTCCCCAGAGCCTGAGGAAGGTTAGCCATTACCAATGTAAAAATAAATTCTTTAAATTGTTTAATTGCATATTAGCTGCTCTGTCAGTGCAGGGAAACTTGGTGAAACTTTTTAACGGTTAAATCTGTTAAGCTTGACAGCTTGCTCAATATAAATCAAATCCACACGTTTTCATTATGATGCAGCACATCTTACACAGACAGATGAAAGAAACCAATCTTTTTTCTTCTCTTACAATGTTTTATTTATTTTTTTGTAGGTGGTTGTGCTGTCCACAAGACTTCTGAAGCCTTCTGACATTCTTGAACTGCTGTTTGCAGCAGATCGTCTACATCCAGATACCGGCATCTGATTGTCTTTTTTTCTTTCATCAGTTGAGTGATGATCCCGGGTTAAAATCACATCAAGTTTTACTCTGATTGTCTAATGTTTAAAACACGTTCCAGAGCTCCAGAGTTTTCAATCAGTTTATTTGTATTCCCTAAACGTGTATATTTGTTCAGGAAATTGCTGGGAGAAAAAAATGGTCTGCAAATGTGCCTTGTTAGTATCCCATTCCTTATTATCTCTGTCATCTCTGCACATGTTTTATGGTAGATATTAAAAGATGGTTGACCTACCCTATTGCAGTTGTGCAGTACGTTGTCTACCTATATTCTGTGGTTGGCTTCGGATTAAGTAGAACTCAGAAGCCAGACATCCTTTACCCTGATAGTCTATTGTTCCACTGAGACAAGAATGTCATTCATAAAGCGAGCCACAGACATTAAGTGACTGTCAGATTTCATAGCATTGGGGCCTATAGTAATGTCTGTGGCCGCATGAACAGACATTCTCAGGAAGTTATTCATTTTCATGACCAGTTTGTTTTTCCATGTGATTAGGCTGTGATAAGCTTATGCCAGAGGGAAAGGAAGGGTAGGTGTGACTGCTTAATGTATGAACATGTATGCTCAGCTGATGGGGCAGTACTGTCTATGCAGATCATTGTGTAATGTTTTCCTAGGTTAAAGTGACACTAAACTTTATCTGTATCCTTAATCCATATGCATCCACTACTTAATGGCACTGTAATGTATTTTTCATGAAATTGTTTCTTACTGTGTTTTTCTGCCTCCATGTAACATCCTCCATGAACCTCTCCTTTCCCCTCTGACTTCCATTTGCTTGGAACAGGCACACATTAGTTGCCCTTGTTAACTGCTCCTCAAATCCCATAGTACATAGTCCATCTCAGGAGTGAGCAAGAGAGGATGGCTACATTCCTACATACAGTGGGACCATATAGAAGGAACAAAGTCATCCTCTAAGAGGAAGCCGGATCAAAGGAACAACAAAAATAGGAGGCTTGGAGGCCTTGAGGAGGCTGAGAGCAATAGAGGGAACTTTTTTGAGTTCAAAATACTTAGGGTTCTTTCACACGGAGCGGACCGCATTTCCATCCGCTCCGGCACTTTTTTTTTTTTTTTCACGGAACGGATGACACTTGTGTCATCCACTCCGTATGTCCGCATATCATCCCATCCGTTTGCGGATGATATACGGACATAATGTATGTCGATTTTGCATCCGTTCCGTTTTTTAAACGGAACAAAAATAGGGTTCTGTTCCGTTCCAAAAAACGGAACAGAACTGAAAGGAAGAAAATCGGATGTCAGCAGATGGTCATCCACTGACATCCGCAATGCCATTGACATACATTATGTCCGTATATCACCCGCAAAAAAATAGGATGATATACGGACATGCGGAACGCCCGTGTGAAAGGGCCCTGAGAATGTTTTCTTTTTCAAACCAAAGCTTAGTGTCATTTTAAATTGTGCCAACATGACTGGCTATGGTCTAATGTCTGTGTCTAACTCAATACTGCATGCAAGAAATATAAATTAGGATTGGATACACATAGAAAATACCACCGGCTTTCTGTAAATTGATATGTGCATAGTTCTAGACACCTCCCGCATGGCAATTCCTGGGGCTGGGGTTATATACTGTTAAAGCTAAACTACAGACAAACCGCTAAAGACACAAATGAAATACATACAATGCCTTACTTATGAAAGGAATTGTATTTATGTCCATCCGTTTCTGAGATTTACACAGTCCTGCAACACATTATATCCTTGTCTGTAAGGGCAGAAAATCGATTTTTAATCTTCTGCAGTTAAGTAACACTTAAAGGTCTCATACCCACCCTCAACCTGTTACTGGGAATGGAGAGGAAAAGCATCAGATCATCTACCACTCTGCTGTCTCCTCCCATCAGCATGCCCATTGCATTGCAGCACAACTGATCAGGTTCTTGTGCAATTTTTCATTCCCTCAGGCTGAGCTTTTCTGTTCAGGGACTGCACGAGGCTGATATTGAGTCATATTGAGGTACCTACACTGTTACATTTTTTTTAAATACTATTATGATGTAACAAGTAAATACAAAGCTGCATTAACTTGTGTCTTTTGTATCTGCCTGGAAATTAGCTTAAAGGCACTCAACACTGCTTTTTGAGTTGGGTGTGCCTGTTTTCTCCAGGGGGCTTTGGTGACTTTCATTGAGGTGAACTATCAGGCTAGAGGTATGCTGTGGCGCCTTATGGTTTGGTTTGGCCTAGTGTACACACAATCCAATGTTAGTACAGTGCTCTCCCCCTGCTGAGCTGTTGTGTTTTGACAGGGGGATGGCCCTACGCCAGAACACTCCAGCCATTGGCTGAGAGTGCTGATCAGGAGCTCGTCGGCTGCTGGTTTTCCAGCATGCACATCTGACAGATGACAGCCGAATGGCTGGCTTCTGTTGGCCGGGCTGCCATACACACGTGCCGAATGTCAGCTGGTTTTTATTGAACCGGCCAATGTTACTTGACATTTGGCTCGTGTGCACAAGGCTTTAGTTCATATTTCTTGCATGCAGTACAAGTTCTCATTAAGCTATACTGAGTTGGTGGTCAGGATTAATGACTATCAATGGACTAAAGTTTGTAGCCACCTACAAACAGGTATTGCTTCATCCCTTGAAGACTTACAAGTCCCATTATACCCCTCCAAGCTACATCTGGTGTGGCACACTGAAACTTGTAGATCCTCAGCTGGGGATCAGTTAATTTTCTGTAGGTGTAATGACTAAGATTCTTTAGCTGCCAGTTAATATACAGTACATTATCTCTCCTTTTCTTGAATTACGCTTTAACACATTGCTCATTATTTTCTCTTCCCTGATGGTAGCAAGTTCTGATAATAAAAATCATTTGGCTTGTATGTGTTGGCTCTTTCATTAGGTAATAAGCATGTATGTGAAGGGAATAATAATACATGAGAAGCTGTTCTAGTAGATGCAAGGTAAGTACAGTAAGACCTTGGCGTTTGATGCCTCTGCATAGTAATATGGTCTGTATCTGTAGCTGCTTAAAGGAACAGCTATTGCTCATAGCTTTTTGAATTTTATTACTTGCAGACTAATAATAATCACTGGAGTATATAAAAATATATAACAGCAACGATCCAATGCTGGGAACACTTTATCCTGAAAGTTCCTGTTACATTTAAAGCGGAGTTCCGGCCACAAAATCAATTTTGGCCCATCCGCTTGCTTTTGGTCACCTGAAAAATAAATGGATAGTTACGATTTTTTTTTTGTTTACTTACCTTGTTATTGAAGAAAAATATACTCACCTTCTTCCACTTCCTCCCTCTGCGGCCGCGGCCCGCGCCGTCACTTCCTCTTTGCATTGATTCCTGGGAGCTGAACGTCATCGCTCCCAGGAATCAATGCGTCTGCACTGGCCCCGCTCGTCAGTTCCAGTGCGGGCGCGTCATTCCCTGCTAAACAGCTTCTGGGCATGCCCAGAAGCTATGGAGGGATGACACGCCTGCACCGGAAGTGACGAGCTGGACCGGTGCAGGCGCATTCTGGGAGAAGAGGACATGGAAGAGGACGCAGAAGAGGACGCGCTGGCTTCAGCTGCCCACATCCGAGATGGCAGCGCTGGAGAAGAAATTTTCAAGGTAAGTATTTCTTCTAAAAGGTAAGTGTGACCCGGGACAGTACAGAGGCTATCCATTGTGGAATGTACTAGCCCTGACTGTCACGGGGGGTATTTTTATTGAAAAAACATTTTCGTGGCCGGAACTCCGCTTTAAGAGAAAAAAAAACTACCACTGAACAGGATTTTCTAACCATGGTCTGATGAAGACTGCAACTCTCTCCAGCTGTGTTTGATCTTGTAGGCAAATTAAGCTCAACCCTTGAGCAGCTCAGTTCAGAGGTAACATTAAACATTGCCATCAGAGGTATAACAAGAAATTCACAGCACCCCATAGCAACCTTTCTGGAGACCCTATTAGTGGTAGGTGGCCTAAAATGCATTCCTTTCTATAATCTGTTAAAACTGTCAGATGGTGCTGGCATTTGAATTCCAGCGAGAGCCTAACTAGTCCTAAAAATGCACCCCCTCTCCTAAGACTAATAACGAACTAACCTGTGTAAGATAGCATATATGCACATACTTTTATAGTTCAGTCACATGATCCAGCTCTCCTGTGTCAGCCAGCAGCAGCTGTAGGGGAGAGGAGGGATCGCCGACAACAACTGCACCACAGGAGCCTATGGGTGACATCACCGCTTCCACCTTTCCCAGCTATTGGCTGACAACAGGGGTCACAAGACTGGAGTAAAACATGCTGAGAATGGGTGTGTATATATACATCTTTTTTTTTTACACAGGTTACTATAGATGTTGGGAGGAGGCATTTAAGTCTAGATAGGCTTTAGATGGAATTCTACATCATTGCACCTCTAGACGTTTTTCATTTTTATTCCTTAGGAGGGGAAAACCTCATAGGTTCCTATGGCTGTAATTACTTCCATGGTTGTAATTATTATATTTGGAAATATACTTATACAACTTTAGTAAACTTTTCTCCAACCAAGATCCATTATCTTTCCTTCCTACATATACTGTATATAGTGCACAGTGATGTAGAGTAGGACATACAGTAGTTGGTAGTATGGTGGCTTGGAGATGAGCACCGTAGCCTTGTTACACTGTGGTCTTGGATTCAGACCCCCTTCATAGCTCTATTTTCATAGACTTTGACTTTTTGTATATGAGTTGATTTTCTAATAACAAAATGATCCTCAACATAATATTCAATAAATTCATCAACCCATATATATATATATATATATATATATATATATATATATATGTATATATATATATATATATATATATATATATATATATATATATATATATGTATATATATATATATATATATATATATATACACACACAGTATATTGTGCATATACAGCTTCTTCTTTCAAAGCCACAAAAATTTTACAGATGGAGATTCATTGAGAAGTTCCCCTGTTCCAGAAAAGGTGGTAGCCACGTCATCTCCATTTTCTTACTTCCATTGGTAATCGTTCATAAAACTGGTGGTTAAAAAAGTGAAGGCATCCTCTATGACAACCAGACTGAAGCTTTCAACTTTTGAGCTTAAAAAAAAAAACTGATACAAGGGTGTGGTTTCTTACAATACGTAATACCTTCCCTTTTCCTTTCTTCCATTCTTATACATGAAATACTTTGTTTCTTTTCGTGTGAAGGTAAAGATGCTGGTGTTGAATGTCGTCCCTGATCTACACTTGGTTGTCATTATTTGCATTCCTTCTCTTTTACTAGTGACATCATCACTGTATAATCAACTTTGTTTTCTTAATCCGTTAAAGAGAAATAATACATCACGCATATTTCTTTGGAATTCATTGCAATTTTTAAATTCTTGTTTCTTTGTTTACAAATGGGACACAAGTCAATAGTTACAGTATTTTATAACAAGAAAGGCATGTAGCGTGTTGTCTGCATTTCATTAGGCAGCTTTGTTGTTAGGCTGTACTGCCAATATTCTGAGTTGAATAAAATAGTTTTAACACATTTTCTAGGAAGACAGTGGAAAGAGGAAAATAACTATGAAAAATAATGGAGAGGAAGAGGAAAAACATAGGTGCTGATGTGTACGTGTAACACTTAGGGGGGGTGCAGAGCTGCCTATAACGAGATAGGTGATTGCTCAGTTGCAATGCAGGCATAATAATGTGGTGTTTCATTGTGTGAAGAATCATCAATGGAAACAATACTATTAGCTTCTGAGCTGCTCTACTGTTGTAAGACAGCCTATCCTATCATTTATGTTAAAAGAAGAATAAAAATGGAGTCTTAGATTCCTGTATTGTAGTGTCATTCCTTTAGAATGGCACCCCAATGTACAAGTGCAGCAGGTGCCAAAAGACTCATACCAGTGCACCACAATGCATGCGTGCCGTGCATTGTGGTGCACTACCTCAGTGTTTCTCAACTCCGGTCCTCAGGGCACACTAACAGTCCAGAATTTAAGTATTACCTTGGGGAGATGCAGACTAGAATACTGCAATCACTGAGTAGCAAATGATATCACCTGTGATGTATTTCAGTTTTCTTGCAAACCTGGCCTGTTAGTGTGCCCTGAGGACCGGAGTTGAGAAACACTGCACTACATACAAATTTTTTTTTAAAAAGGTACACGTCTGTTTTTTCCTATTACCATGGATTGGCAGCCGTATTTCTGTATTTTAGGAAATTGCTGCCTTATTGCAACACACATTAACCACTTACTCATTGGGCACTTATACCCCCTTCCTATCCAGGCCAATTTTCAGCTTTTAGTGCTCTCACATTTTGAATGATAAATACTAAAGCCCCGTACACACGTGTCTAAAATTGGCAGCTAATTTTCAGCCAACATCCGATCTGTCGATTTTCGGCTTGTTAGTATGATGCTTCCGACAACCAACTCCGACTTTTCGGTTGAAAAAATCTGGTGTGCAGACTATAAAATTTTTGTTGGCCGTCAACACAATGGCCGATTTTCGTGCAGTCAGTACAGATTTCGACAGGGAAAAATCTGATGAGCAAGTCTGGGCATGCTCAGTGAAGAAAAAACACAAAGAAAACAAACCAACACATGACATCACTTCTGAAGTATAATTCTGTTGGCCGAGAAAATTCGTGTGCAGTCTAGGCACATTCCAACCAACAAAACACAACTTGGACAAAAGTCGGACGATCGGTCGGCCGATAATCGTTGCGTGTGTACGAGGCTTTAGTCATGCAACACTGTACCCGTATAGAATTTTTGCCCTTTTTTCACACAAATCAAGCTTTATTTTGGTGGTATTTATTCACCACTGGGCTTTTTGTTTTTTGTTTTTTTGTGATATAAATGAAAATAGAACACATTTTGTAAAAGTTTTGGTTATAAAAGTTTGCAAATTTATAAATTTTTCTTAATACATTTTGGCCAAACGATATACTGCTACATATCTTTGGTAAAAAAAAAAAAAAAATAACCCAAATAAGTATATATTATTTGGTATTTGTGAAGGTTATAGAGTCTACAAGCTATGGTGCCAATCGTTGAAAATCACACCTGATGTACTGACATTAACAAGCCAGGAAAGTACAAATCCCCCCCCCCCCAAATTACCTCTTTTGGGAAAGTTTAAATTCCAAGGTATTTATTAGGAGACATGGCGAGTTTTCTGAAGTTTTATATTTTTTCCCACAATTCTTTGCAAAATGAAGATTTTTTTTCACAAAATTGTCATATTACCAAGTTATTTCTCAAACACTGTATAGGCATACTTGCAACTACACCCCAGTATGGCGATACCATGTGTGAGACTTTTTCACAGTCTGGCCACATACCAGAGGCCCAACATGCAAGTAGCACCTCCAGGCATTCTAGGAGCATAAATTACACATATCATTTCTTGACTACCTATCACACTTTTGAAGGCCCTGGAGCACCAGGACTATTTTGAAAAAAAAAAAAAAAAAAAACACCCTAACACATAATCCAGGAGGCATTATGAGTCTTTTGAACATGTCATTTTTTTCCACAAGTTTATGCAAAATATGGAAAGAAAATGAAAAGACATTTTTTTTTACACAAAGTTGTCCATTTATAAGATATTTCTAACACATAGCATGTACATAGCAAAAATTACACCCCAAAATACATTCTGCTATTCTCATGAGTATTGCGATACCACGTGGGAGACTTTTACACAGCCTAGCCACATACAGAGGCCCAACATTGAGGGAGCACCGTCAGGTGCTCTAGGGACATACAATTACAAATCTAATTTCTTGACTACCCATTACACTTTTGTGAGGCACTGTAAAGCACTGATAGGCACTGTAGTGGCATGGGTGAGCACTGATGAGGCACGGATGAGCACTAATGTGGCATGGATGTGGCATAGATGTGACACGGATGAGCACTGATGTGGCAAAGATGTGACACGGATGAGCACTGATGTGGCATAGATGTGACACAGATGAGCACTGATGTGGCATGGATGAGCACTAATGTGGCACAGATGTGGCATGAATGAGTACTAATGTGGCACAGATGTGGCATGGGTGGGCACAGATGAGGCATAGATGTGACAAGGATGAGCACGAATGAGGCATGATTGAGGCACAGATGGGCATGATTGAGGCACAAATGAGGCATGGGTGAGCAGTGCTGCGGTCTCCCACCTCTCATCGCACTCTGTACCGATCTGTGTGTACAGCGTGCGAGGAGAGGAGAAAACTGAACAGGACATGCGCCGGTTTGTTGACAACTGATTACTTTGTCGGACACTTCCGTGTGGGGCGCCCTGGCAATTCTGTTAGGACGTCCTTGTACTCCCTCCCATAATAAGTCAACTGCGCTGTAGCTGTCATTTGGTTATGGCCCGGTCGGCAAGTGGTTAATGTGTCTGTTAAGGTTCTCATTTATCCAGGGCATGGTATATCTAGAAATAGTTAATTATATTCGACTGGACTTGCTCTGTAATGTTGAAGATATTTTGTAGCTGTTTCAAGCCACTTCTTCAGTTCTAATGAGTTTAAGGAAAACACCACATCATTTACAGTCACACAGGTAGCACAGAAACCTTAATCCAATCACTATGGAAAGGCAGAGGTTATTGTTACAAGCAGTTTAGGAAGTGTGAAAGTTGTGGAATCACCTTGTTCTAGATACATAATCCTATCCTACGTGTCAGAAAGACTTCATAGGTGTTAGTCCTTCGATTTACATGATTGAAGGTGTGAATTGTTTTCAGAATGCCAAGGTAGAGACGTTAAGACTACATTATATATATATATACTGGGAGGTTCAAAGTCAACTAGGTTGCAGTAGAACACTCAATGGAACAGCATAGTGTAAAGGAGGATTTTTGGTATTTTGATTTACATTGCTGGCCGTGTGATGTTTGGACAATGAGGACTTAGAAAGGGGCTTCCCAAAATGACAGGGAATATGTGCGCTTATATTTTAAGAAACGTCCAGTTTATTAAATCGCAGCTGTCTTAAAACATGTTTGAGATCTTAGCAGATGTTTAAAGCTGTTTATAGTTTAATAAGTTAGATGCTTTTGCTATTAAAAGTATCATCTTGCAATACATTGGAAAAAAACATATATAATTATCTTATGATTAATTATTACTTACAAAGTCAGGAAACTTTCAAACAGCATTTTCTGAAAAAAAAAACCCTCACTCCCTCCAACTGTGCATCCTTCCTTTCTCAAAAATATACTTGAAATGTTCTTGTAAGTAGTCCACAATGTTTTACCGTAATGCTTACCTTTGCATGGCACGTCTTCCATGTCCTGATGCCTGTGGGTGTGCAGTAGAACCCAATAGATCTCTATGGGGATCTTCTGCACATGGATCAGAAACCAACCCAGACCCAGTATTTATTTATGGTGCTGCTGATCTCCTCTATCAGGCCCAACACATCAGCAATCCGCTTCAGGCACATCACTAATAAGTTCTTTGTGGCTCTCTTCACTGGATCATATGACACTAGTTACTAGTGATGGTAGACCTCCTATGCTGGGAGCTGATTGCTGGTTCAGAAGAAGAACCCTGCAGATTAATGATTAGCAGCACTACCAGTAGATGCCAGTACTATTCTTAACATAGTGTAGAGCCTGGGACATGCATAGTAGTGACATTGTGTTACTACTACACATGCATCAACCATTCATTTAGACCAGCACCATCCACAACAGCCATACTCAGTGAGAAGCCTATCCAGAATGGCTCCAGCAGCAGGTGGGTCTGTGTTGCAATGTCACATGGCCTTCTAATTTCTGGCCCTGTCAGCTCACACCGCCAACCTCCTGCCCAACCTCTGCTGTTGGTCCAGAGGACTGCATCAGGAGTTAAAGCTCACAGCTACTTGCAGAGGTGCCACTCATCACCATGCTAGCATTCCCCCACTCATTTTCACCACTGTGCCTACATCCGCCTTTTACCACTATGACTGAACCCCCCCCCCCCTTCCACTGCACCTTTGCTGACCCCCAAACTACTTTGCTCTTCCACCTACACAAACACCTGTACACCAAACCCACTCCAACCAGTGACCCCCCCCCCCACCCAAACCCCTGATCTCACCACCCTTTCCACATGCCCCACTTCAGTCTCCACTTTACCAGCACCCACCTCTGCCCTTGCTGCCACAGAAAAACAGTTTTTTCACATACCTCAGCGCTTGCCACCACTGTTCTAAAGCCCACTTCTCTGCTCTCCACCACTGCAGTGACATGTCCTTCAGTATTCAACCCATTTACCAAACAGACACGATTTTGCTAGTACGGCATAACAGCTTTCACCTGTGTTCCTTGTAGAGAATTTTATGTGAAACAATACATGGTAATGGAAATGTGTATTGAGCAATAATGTAGGCTGTCACTGGGTCCTTTCTGGTCCAGACCCTCACAGTGAAGCTGGAACTTCTGATATGCAGACTTATTCTGAATTAGTTGAAACCACCGGATTGGCATAACAGTCAGGCAGCTAGTATTTTCAACTGACTCAGCATTCTTCTAACTCTTCCCTACTGTAAAGCCTTGTACACACGATCAGATTATCGGACAAATTTTCGTCCATTTTTTGTTGCATGCTAGTCTCATATAGAAAGTGAAGAGGTTACTCAACGTACGAAAAATTCTTGTACGACAGAATTCAACTTAAGAAGTTACAGTTGTGCTCATAGATTTACATGCCTTGGCAGAATTTGATTTCTTGGCCATTTTTCCGGGAATATGAATGATTTTTTCGGGAATATGAATGATAACACCGCAGAGTGCATGAGGTATGTGAAAAAACATTTTTTCTTTCACTCATAGTTAGTGTTTGGCTGAAGCCATTTATTATCAATCAACTTTGTTTACTCTTTTTAAATCATAATGACAACAGAAACTACCCAAATTACCCTGATCAAAAGTTTACATACCCTGGTGATTTTGGCCTGAGAACATGCACACAAGTTGACACAAAGGGGTTTGAAAGGCTATTAAAGGTAACCATCCTCACCTGTGATCTGTTCGCTTGTAATTAGTGTGTGTGTATAAAAGGTCAATGAGTTTCTGGACTCCTGACAGACCCTTGAATCTTTCATCCAGTGCTGCACTGGATTCTGATTCATGGGGAAAGCAAAATAATTGTCCAAGGATCTGCGGAAAAGGGTAGTTGAACTGTATAAAACAGGAAAGGGATATGAAAAGATATCCAAGGAATTTAGAATGACAATCAGCAGAGTTCAAACTCTAATCAAGAAGTGGAAAATGAGGGGTTCTGTTGAAACCAAATCACGGTCAGTTAGACAAACTAAAATTTCAGCCCCAACTGCCAGGAAAATTGTTTGGGATGCAAAGAAAAACCCACATCTAACTTCAGGTGAAATACAGGACTCCCTGAAATCATGTGGTGTGGCTGTTTCAAGATGCACAATAAGGAAGCACTTGAGGAAAGATGGGCTGCATGGTCGAGTCTCCAGAAGAAAAGCATTACTACGCAAATGCCACAAAGTATCCCGCTTACAATACGCCAAACGGCACAGAGACAAGCCTCAAACCTGACACAAAGTCATTTGGAGTAATGAGACCTAAAAATTGAGCTTTTTGACCACAAACATAAATGTTGAATTTGGAGAGGAGTCAACAAGGCCTATGATGAAATGTACACCATTCCAACTGTGAAATACGGAGGTGGATCGCTAATGTTTTGGAAATGTATGAGCTACAAAGGCACAGGAAATTTGGTCAGAATTGATGGCAAGATGAATGCAGTATGTTATCAAAAAATACTGGAGGAAAATTTGCATTCATCAGCCCGGAAGCTGAGCATGGGATGTACTTGGACATTCCAACATGACGATGATCCTAAACACCAAGTTGACCATGCAAGACAGCCCAAGAATTTACAGGAACTGGAGGCTTTTTGCCAGGAAGAATGGGCAGCATTACCATCTGAGAAGATAAAGAGCCTCATCCACAAATACCACAAAATACTTCAAGCTGTCATTGATGTTAAAGGGGGCAGTACACAGTAGTAAGAACTGGGGTATGTAAACTTTTGATCAGGGTCATTTGGGTAGTTTCTGTTGTCATTATGATTTAAAAAGAGTAAACACAGTTGATTTCCCTCATGAAGTCTTCTCTTGATTGTAGACTTTGACAATGATACGCCCACCTCCTGGAGAGTGCCCTTCACTTGTCTGGATGTTGTGAATGGGTTTTTCTTTACCATAGAGAGGATCCTGCGATCATCAACCACTGTTGTCTTCCGTGGACATCCAGGCCTTTTTTTGTTGTTGAGCAAAGCAGAACGTTCTTTCCTCAGGATGTACCAAACTGTTGATTTGGCCACTCCTAATGTTGCTGCTATTTCTCAGATAAATTTGTTTCATTTTTGAAGCCTTACAATGGTTTGTTTCACTTGCATGGACAGCTCCTTTGAACGCATGATGTAGGTTCACAGCAATAGATTCCAAATGCAAATACCACACTTAGAATCAACTCCGGACCTTTTACCTGCTTAATTGATGAAGAAATAACAAAGGAGTAGCCCACACCGGGCCACAGCTTTTCATTCAATTGTCCAATTACTTTTGGTCCCTTGAAAAAGGGGGGGTGGCTATTCTTAACCACCTCAATACTGGGCACTTTGACCCCCTTCCTTCCCAGGCCAATTTTCAACTTTCAGCGCTCTTACAATTTGAATGACAATTACGCGGTCATGTAATACTATACCCAAATTAAATTTTCTCACACAAATAGAGCTTTCTTTTGGTGGTATTTATTCACCACTGGGCTTTTTTTTTTTTTTTTTGCGCTACAAATAATAAAAGACCAAAACTTTTGAAAATAAAATGCGTTTTTCTTTGTTTCTGTTATACAATTTTGCAAATAAGTAATTTCTCTTCAAAAATGTTGACTAAAATGTATGCGGCTACATTTCTTTGGTAAAAAAATAACCCAAATCAGTGTATATAGTTTGGTCTGTGTGAAAGTTATAGAGTCTAGAATCTATGGTACCAATCACTGGAAATTCAACACACCTGATGTACTGATGGCCTATCTCATTTCTAGATGCCCTAACATGTCAAGACAGTACAAATACCCCCCAAGTTACCCCTTTTTTTGGATAGTCCAGGGTATATAGTAGGAGGCATGGCGAGTTTTTTAAAGTTGTAATTTTTTTCCCAAAGATCTTTGGATAATAAGGAAATTATTTATTTTTTTCACAAAAATGTCATATTAATTTATTTCTCACACGCGGCATTGCCATACTTGCAACTACACCCCAAAACACATTCTGCTACTCCTCCTAAATATAGCGATACCACACATGTGAGACTTTTTCATAGAAAATGACAAGCAAACACAAGGGGCGCACCGGCCTAGTGCATTATCCTTTGGAAGGTTTATTAAAAAGAAAGGTTATAATACTCACAAACGAGTTCTTGATAAAAGTATATCAAACGAGGTACGCAGTTCTCAGCATCGAGATCCAAGGGTATAATGTCCCCTGGAGCTATAAATTCTTACGCGTTTCGAGGCTTTGCCTCTTCTTCAGAGCCTAGAAGGATCTGAAGAACCTTGAAGAGACTTTTTCATAGCCTGGCCACATAGATAAGCACAACATCCAAATAGCACCTTCAGCCATAATCCACTTTAAGACCAGTCCTCCTTCTGACCCTTTTTGTTTACAAGTAAAAATCTGTATCTTTGCTAGAAAATGACATATTTTGTAGCAGAGGCCCTGGAGAATAAAATGGTTGGTTTTGAAAATGTTTGTCACACGGTATTTTGCGCAGCAGTTTTTTGGAAAGCAATTTTACACACTAATGCATAAATACATTTTAATAAATTTCAATGCACACAGACAATATAATGCCCACATTTTCGGTAAAATATAAAATATGGCTAAATAGATAGCACACATATCACACTTTAAAATTGCGCATGCTAGTAAAAATGGCGCCAAACTTCAGTATTTGGAAATCTCCAGAGGCGAGGCTTTATAAGCCTTTATTGGTTACCAGTTTAAAGTTACTCAATGATTTATTTATTTATTGGTGGGACACTGGTACACTGACAGATGTTGATCAGCCACCGGCAGACACTGACAGATGTTGATGTCACAATGGTGCACTATTGCAGATGTTTTGTGCGCTGGTACCGATGTGATGGGGGACTGACAGATGTTTTGTGCACTGGTACAGATGTGATGGGAGACAGATGTTTTGTGCACTGGTACAGATGTGATGGGAGACAGATGTTTTGTGCACTGGTACAGATGTGATGGGGGACTGACAGATGTTTTGTTAACTGGTACAGATGTGATGGGAGACTTACAGATGTTTTGTGCATTGGTGCAGATGTGATGGGGACTGACAGATGTTTTTTGCACTGGTACAGATGTGATGGGAGACTGACAGATGTTTTTGTACACTGGTACAGATGTGATGGGAGACTGACAGATGTTTTTGTACACTGGTACAGATGTGATGGGGGAATGACAGATGTTTTGTGCACTGGTGCAGGTGTAATGGGGGACTGACAGATGTTTTGTGCACTGGTACAGATGTGATGGGAGACTGACAGATGTTTTGTGCACTGGTGCAGGTGTGATGGGGACTGACAGATGTTTTGTGCACTGGTACAGATGTGATGGGGGACTGACAGATGTTTTGTGCACTGATACAGATGTGATGGGAGACTGACAGATGTTTTGTGCACTGATACAGATGTGATGGGAGACTGACAGATGTTTTGTGCACTGGGGCAGATGTGATGGGGGACTGACAGATGTTTTGTACACTGGTACAGATGTGATGGGGGGCTGACAGATGTTTTGTGCACTGGTACAGATGTGATGGGGGACTGACAGATGTGATTGAACACAGCCGTCTCGTGATCGGGTAGCAAGTGGGAAGTCTATATGAGCACCTGTTGTTTGGCCTTGCATGGCCATCCAGGCGAATTACAGCTTTCTATAGGAATACAGTGGTGATCGAAAGTTTGGGAACCCCAGGTAAAAATTTGTATTGTGCATAAAGAAGCCAAGGAAAGATGGAAAAATATCCAAAAGGCATCAAATTTCAGATAAGACATTCTTATAATATGTCAACAAAAGTTAGATTTTATTTCCATCAATTACACTTTCAAAATAACAGAAAACAAAAAAAATGGCGTCTGCAAAAGTTTGGACCCCCTGCAGAGTTAATATCTTGTACTGCCCCCTTTGGCAAGTATCACAGCTTGTAAACGCTTTTTGTAGCCAGCCAAGAGTCTTTCAATTCTTGTTTGAGGTATCTTTGCCCATTCTTCCTTACAAAAGTCTTCCAGTTCTTTGAGATTTCTGGGCTGTCTGTCACGCACTGCTCTTTTAAGGTCTATCCATAGATTTTCAATTATGTTGAGGTCAGGAGATTGTGAAGGCCATGGCAAAACCTTCCGTTTACGTCTCTTGATGTAATCCCCCGTGGATTTCGAGGTGTATTTAGGATCATTATCCATTTGTAGAAGCCATCCTCTCTTTAACTTCAGCTTTTTCACAGATGGCATCAAGTTACCATCCAAAATTTGCTGAAATATTATTGAATCCATTTTTCCTTCTACTCGTAAGATGTTCCCTGTGCCACTGGCTGCAATACAACCCCAAAGCATGATTGATCCACCCCCATGCTTAACAGTTGGACAGAGGTTTTTTTCATTAAATTCTATGACCCTTCTTCTCCAAACGTACCTTTGCTCATTCCGGCCAAAAAGTTCAATTTTAACCTCATCGGTCCACAGAACTTGTTTCCAAAATGCATTAGTCTTGTCTATATGTTCATTTGCAAAGTTCAAATGCTGATTTTTGTGGTGAGGACGTAGAAGAGGTTTTCTTCTGATTACTTTTCTATCTTCTTATAGCTTTCTCCAGCTTTGTGAGCGTCAACTATTTTCAGTTTCAGTTTTCTAGACAACTGCTTAGAAGATCCCATGGTGCTGATTGTTGGGGCAAGGTCAGATGAGTCTGGGCATTTAAAACCTTTGAGATTGACATCACCTGGTCTTCCCAGATGATGATTGAGAACAATCCATGACACTGGCAGGTCTCAGCCTTGCAAAGGGGGCAGTGCATGCTATAAATTCTGCAGGGTGCCCAAACTTTTGCAGACGCCATTTTTTTGTTTTCTGTAATTTTGAAAGTTTCAATGATGGAAATAATATCTAACTTTTGTTGACATATTATAAGAATGTCTAATCTGTAAGTTGATGCCTTTTGGAGATTTTTCCATCTTTCCTTGGCTTCTTTATGCACATTAATACAAATCTTTACCTGGGGTGCCCAAACTTTTCATCACCACTGTAAATGTAGATTGCGGACTCGTGGAGGAAGAGCAGAGCTTTTCAGTGCATTCAAAAGCTCTGTGAAATGAGGACATGTAGGTATGGCACTTGAAAAAGGTGCTTGCAGGGGGGTTTCTGACCCTAAAAAAGAATGTGTGATAGAAGTACACTTGTCCTTTAAATGTAGTATTTTTATGCTTGAATTAAATTTATTAACTTGAAGTGTTCTAATATAAATGTCATAAAATTAAGCTATAATATGTTTTAAGAAAAAAACACTTTATTTGAAATCCCTGCAAACAAAATATTTACACAATTAAATCATCTTTATTACTGGGTAGGATAATTTTATTGTACGGTATTACTGAAGTTATTTGCCACAATTCTGACACTCTTTCATACCTGCCATCAAAAACGTTAAACATTTTCCAGCTGCATCCTTTAAAGCTAAACAAGGGACAAGTCAAACATGCGTTCTGAAAGCAACAGTACTGGCAGACGGATTTATTGGGAACCATCACACCAAAAGATGTTAGGACACAAAAGTCCTATTATAGGTTCCTACAGCTTGGCTTTTATGGTGGTGACATAGGAGTGTGCCATGGTTTAATACTCAGTTGACATGAAAAGATGTGTATATGCTGAAACAGCAGATTTTTGACCTTTTTGACCCCCCTGGGTGAGAAGAAGAAAAGAACAGCATTGTGCTCTTGTTTTCATTGGGGCATAATTGCCTGACAGACGTGAATTTACTTGCTAAAGGTCAACACAGGTAGAATTTATGCAGACAGCTGTATTAATGTATCACCTTTGCAAACGTCAAGCATGTGACAAGGAGGTGTTAACATGTCACACAGGCCATGTTTTTCTACATCGTCATATTCTTTGTATGTGTCTGTCAAGTATGCTTACAATAATCTGGATCGAATTTTTACATTTCTTGTCTATTATGTATTACAGACATATAATAGTTCCCAAGACTAAAGCTACTTAGAAGTGAAAGGATTCTCTTCATATATAGAGGGCCCCCAGTATTTCCCATTCCATGCCATTACTGTCTGATGTATATACAAATCCAGTATGCACACACTGCTTAAATTTTAACAGCTCCAACAAAACCAAAGACACCAGGCACGGTGCATATGTGGTCACCTGCCTGACAAATAATTAAAAATGCCTTTAAACTGTGCAGATTTGAAGGAGACCTATATAATGAAAGATACACATGCTGCCATACTAGCCTCCTTTGAAAATATACTAATAAACTTAATACCCCTGGCTTTACTACTTAGCCTAGAACAAGCACGCAGCCAGTGAGGTCAGGGAAAAGTCAGAGCACCTGATTTGTAACATCCCCGCCCCGCCTCTCCACCTTGTCCAACCAGAGAGCAAAGCATTCTCTGAATAGTGCCCAAGCTGAGCAGCCAGACTCCTGTGTTAACAATGCCTAGCCGCTTAGCACAGAACTCAGAAGCACGTGGAGATCACTGGATTAGTGGTGTCTACTTCAGTGATTTCCAGCTTCCAGGGGCATTGGCCAGGTATTATGTATGCATAGTTACATTTGTCCAAACTGTACCAATGTCGTTTTGTATAAAACTTCCATAGTACAAACAAATAGCCACTGCCCTCACCTATAACTGGCCTTTGCAGCAAGGAGCGCATGGAAGGGCAACGCATGTAAAACAAAAACAGAGAAACTTACCGACCAACCTGCAAACAACCAAATTATCCTGTCTAACAGTATACGTTAAAAGCAGGGTTTTAATCTGCACACATTTGCAAAAACAAGGCCAGTAATAGGTGTGGGCATAGACCATTTGTTTGTACTGTTGAAATATTGGTGGGGGGACACACTGGACACTTTTGCTGCCATGGTCCTTTATGCTGGGTGTTTATTACGCCCCTGTGCCTTTAGGCAGGGGTGGGCTCCCACCAGGCTCACCTGCCCTCTGCCTATCAATTATAATGCATGTGCTTCCACTGTGGAGGCTCTCAAAATGTAGAGTTAGGACTGAAGATAATACTGGGGTGCCTTGATGGGGCTCTGTAGCTTACGCATGTATTTGCAAATGTTTGCAAAAAGTTTTTAACAAATACCGTTAGACAGGACAATTTGGTTGTTTGCAGGCTGGTCGGTAAGTTGAGCTGGGAATTTCTCTGGTTTTGTTTTTATAAAATATCCATACCTTGAATTCATCTTCAACATAAAGCAGCATGAAAGCCAGGTAAATGGCATTTTTTTGAAGAGGCAGTAAGGGACGGCATCACTGGTGGGCAATGTTTATAGCAGACCACATGGCTGCTATGGGACCTAAAATTGGGGGTGGGGAGTTTCTCAGAGGGGATGGGAAAATAGCCCTGCATAGCTCTATGTATCTGCTCAGCTGAACCTGCTGAATTAGCTCCTTGCCCCGAGGCTCTGTTGGATTCCACACACAGGCTGTTCCTGAGTGAATTAATCTCTGTGTATACAAAATCCCTAGATGAGTTGACATCACTCAGCAGAGTGAGAGCTAGCAATAGGACCATTAAAAAATATCAAGCCCTCCCTTAGGTAAATTACCATTGATAAAAAGGCTTATGCATTAGCTGAGTCTTTGTTCCACTGACCACCATTGTAGCAGGAAAATTTACATCAATCGCCAATGTAAGGTGCTTCTATTAGAGGGGTCGATCATTTTATAAGGCCACTGGCCAGTACTGGCAAAATATACTGTTATGGGCGTGAAATGCAAAGGACCCCACAGATTTCAATGGAAAGGTGGCATGTTGAGGGGTGGCAGGCTCCATTAAGTTCTTCTAGTGTGTCCCGATGACAGTCTTCATTATTGTGTTAGGAATATTTTTAGTTCCTAACTGGGTATAAGTTGCATTGGTTCAGTGGAGTGCATTAAATACACAGCTTAAATATCACTCAATGGCATTGTAAGGATCCTTCAACCTAACAAACTGAAGGGATGAAAAGAAACTTCAGGTCTATTTTGTTTAAGTCTGGGCTCTGCATAGGGGTTCCTCTGCCAGGAGACATAACCTCCAGAGTACAGAACACTTTCATACGTGGTACTGCCAGATATGTTCTGCTGGAAAGCAGCAGCAGATACATTCTGATCCATCATAGGACACACGTGTGTGCCAGCTTTGGAAAGTTTGGCTACATTTTTAGAAGCCTATCCACTGATTCTGTAATAGTAATTAACCTAGGAGCCACAAAGATCCCAAGAGACAAATTTGCAGAGGATCTTAACAATATCTGTCTGCCAAAAATGTCAAAAAACAATCAGTTTAATATCCCGACCATAGTTTAACTAGAAGAGATAGCACAATGTTGTCTGTACATGTCAAAGCTAAAATGTTGCCAAAACGTTTTGAACCTGTATTTTTTATATGAATGTTACATAAATATTAATGTTAGAGAAGTATTCATAAATATGAATTATGTGTGCATTAAGTGCTTTTCTATGTATAAATATACACACAAACATATACACACACTGTAACACAGGGTGGCAGAGAAGAAAAAAATCCAAAAGTAGACTACAGCACATTTGACTTTAAACACAAAGCGTTTGATTTACCAACTGTGCACTTCAATAGGTGAATGTTCGTAATAATATAAATCTGTGTTCACGTTAAGGCACACTGTTTTGTGATGGAAACGCACACACAATCATGTGCGTTCCTGACATGCAAGAGAAATGCACAGCCGTCCGGACACTTCACCCCCTTCCAGTCCAGGCCATTTTTCAACTTTCAGCACTGTCACACTTTGAATGACAATTACTCAGACATGTAACACTGTACCCAAATTAAAATATCATTTTTTTTGAGAGAGATTCTTTTGGTGGTATTTAATCACCACTGGGTTTCTTTATCTATTGCTATCTTAATTAATAAAGGCCAAACATTTTAAAAATACATTTTTTTTTTATTGATTTCTGTTATAAAGTTATACAAATAAGTAATCTTTCTTCATAAATTTAGATCAAAATGTATTCTGCTACATTTCTTTGGTAAAACAAATATCCTAAATCTGTGTACATTTTTTTAGTCTGTTATAGAAAGTTATAGAGTCTACAAACTATGGTGTGTGTATATATATATATATATATATATATATTTGAAAATAGATTACTCCTGATGTACTGATGGTCTATCTCATTTCTTGAGGCCCTAAAATGCCAGGACGGTACAAATACCCCCAAATGACCCATTTTTGGAAAGTAGACAATCCAAGGCATTTGGTAAGAGGCATGTGAGTTTTTAAAGTTGTAATATGTTGTCATCATTTTTTGGAAAATTAAAAAAAAATATTTTTTTCACAAAGTTGTAATTTTACGAAGTTATTTCTCACATGGGGGTTTGGTGCCCACTTTTTACAGTGGGTATCGGCCCTATACCAGAACCCCAAAGCCTATATTTCCAACTATGGCTTCCTTTCAAACCCTTTCCCTATTGAACGAGGCACCCAGCATGGCTTTCCTCTTTCTCCCCTCCTCTTCACCCTAGAAATGGAGCCTCTTGCTCTCCTAAACTGCTCCAACCCAAACATCCGAGGCTTAGAACTCGGGGGACACCAACATAAACCATGCTTTTCGCTGATGATGTTCTAATCTTCCTTACCCCCCCCCCTCCCCAACCTCCTTCCCAAACCTACTTGTCATACTCTCTCGATTTGGACAGCTATCTGGCCTACACATCAACCCACAAAAATTGACAGCCCTGAACATTTCCCTTCCACAATCCCTGAAGTCCCAGCTCAGTGAAATTCACCCATTCCCCTGGGCCACCTTGCATATAACATACCTTGGCATCAAATTTACATCTAACCCTTTAGATCTCTTCTCAGCGAATTACCCACCTATTCTATCACACCTTTCCTCCCTTATGTCCAAGTGGTCATTCCTGCCATTATACCGGTACTCAAGATGTCCATTCCCCCCACCCCCCCAAAATAGGCCTCATTGTACCCAACTTTGCTAAATAATATTATGCAGCGCAGCTTGCACAACTATCTAAGTACCAAACCACTTAACAAACACCCCTATGGATGGCAATCAAATCTGTAACCTGTGACCCCCCCCCCCCCCTCTCTGTGGCCAACCTTCTCTGGCTAGCACCCTCGCAAAGACGCAACATCTCTAACCCTGTCACCAAACACAGCCTATCTATTTGGGACAGACTTAAGCTTCAATTCCACTTACAATCTCCCCACAACCCCCTTCTATCATTTAGCCACAATCCCTCCTTCTATCAGCTTGGTCTTTCCCATCTTCCTTCTCGGTCTGCTCTCAGGCTGGGTTACTATGGGCTCATCACCTTTCACTAATGGCTCCGTCATGCCTTTTCCAGTTTTGCGTGAAACCCATGGTCTACCTTTAACATAAATTTTTAGGTACTTGCAGATCAAGCACTTGTTTTCTACCTACAAGCCACCCGACTCTTCTGCTCCCCACTTCACCACTTTTGAACAAGCCTGCAAAAAGGACCCCCCTAGACGTTGTCTAATCTCAGACCTCTAACCCCTTCTCTTTTATACACTCAACGTCCCCACCACCAACATACATAAACAAGTGGGAAACTGACCTCAACCTAACCCTTGATCCAGCCAGCTGGGCACATATATGGTAGGCAACTAAATCTGCCTCTCCTAACATCATAGCTCTGGAAACCAACTACAAAGTGCTTACCAGATGGTATCTGGTCCCCGCCAGGAATTCAAAATTTCTTTCCCAGTATTCCCCACTATGTTTTCATGGCTGTAATACACCAGGCACATGTGCACATCTGGTGGGAATGCCCCACAGTACAAACGTTCTGGCCCGAAGTGTTCAAGATCCTCTCAACATTATTTGAGAAGCCATTAACCCCTGGCCCCGCAATAGCTCTCCTGAACAACAAACCCTTGGCAGTTACCCACCGCCAATTCAAAATCCTTTTTTTTTTATCACCACAGCAGCCAAGCAGACCATAGCAAAAGCTTGGAAATCTCCCTCTTTTAGTATCTTGGCGATGAAAAACAGAATCACTCAAGCAATAGTTCATGCCAAGATAGAGGGCAGTCATCCTGGACAAAGTTCACTCCTTCGAAAAACTATGGAGACCATGGATTACTCACTTCTTACCCCCTGACTTCGATGACTCACTCCTCCTACCATGACCTATAGGTTCTATAGGACATACAAGTCAGGGTCCTCTCTGGGGTCTCGCCTATTTCTTTTGACCTCCTCCCCCTGCTCTTTTCCCCTTCTTTTCTGTCTCTTCCCAGGTCTATTCAGCTACCTCTGTTTCCAACACCCCCCCTCCCCCCCCCTTCATTCCCCTTCCTCCATCCTGCTAAGCAATATACCAGTACAGTATCTCGGGCAAGATACCAAATAGTTTTGATTCCCCTCTACCCCTTTTTTCTATAGACTACTTTAACAGCCTAGTTTCAATATAATTTCCACTATAGGGGCTTACCCTCTTGATCACATAAGTGCTACCCAATTGGAACTAGCTTCCTCATTTTTGTTTTTGACTGTTACTAATGTCTAAATAAGTTGATAATAGGTTATCCAAATTTTCCTGATTTGACACGACTCTTGTCATATGTATTGCTATGTACATGGAAATGTACTTAATAAAAATATTTGAATGAGCAAACCTAAGGTTGGTTGTATTGCCTTCCCCATATGGCACAGTTTGTTCCCATATGTGGTGCCAGAGGATGCTAGACAATACTCTATACCTTTATATTCTTTATTTCTGGAATCGTTTAAATAATTTACGCTTGCTTGCTATTATTGTTCTACCATACGCACCATTACATGCGTTACTATTTACTGTATCCCATTGTATGGCAGTTTCTGTTCATTCCTTTGTTTTCTCTGATAAACTTTAATAAAAAATTTGAACAAGAGGAAGTGGACATGTAGTATCAATATGGGGCAGACACAGCTGCATGTGGAAACCGCTCAGGACCAGAATAAATCACTGTGATTAGTCACAACGATCACATGGTACCAGGGCTGCTCACTGCAGCCCAGTACAACGATCAGTGATCGGCTCTGATGGACACAGGGGGTCACCGATCCCACCCCTAGAGAGTGTGCAATGTGAGAGGACGTACGGGTATGTTCACCTGCATTGGTTCTGCTTCTGTTCGGTTGTTTATGTACCTTGGCCGGATGGGAAGCAGTAAACAGATGTGTGAGAGTCATGCATCGACAAAACGCCCATAGATTCCGTGTAACACAATTTTTAAACAGGATTCGGGACTTCTTTCCCCATGTTTCTGCGGGTAGGGCAACCCATTGATATTAATGAGGGCCCTACCTACAGAACATAGCCCACACAAGTTTGAACTGGGCCTAAATACCCAATTGTGTGAGCAAAATGTATAAAAATTTGTTTTTGTTTTTTTTTACTAGGATAGAATTGCTGCTAAGTGAATACCCTCTACTCCTTTAGTTAATAAACCCCCATGTCTTAAAACACTACAACATGATGTAGGGCAACTCTTGCTTTTTCTCAATCCAGGCAATACAAAAAAACTTTTGTAAATCAATTGTAAATCTTCCTGCGGCACAAATCTGTGCTGCAACACAATATGCTCTGACACGTATCAGCCCCAACATATATATCTCATCTTAGCCTTATGTAAAATTTATCTTTTACTGCTTGAGTTCTCCCTAGCCCAGCAACTTAATCCTATTTCAAACCCCAACACTTAATCTTAATCTCTCTCTCTCCTAAAATTAACTTTTATCCGGAAGAAACCACAAATACATTTCTTATGCCTAGTGCTAACCTTAACCTCCCAACCTTACTCTAGTACAAATTTGACCCAAAAAATTCCCTACTTGTTAGGCATCTAAATACTTTCTACCCAACCAGCAGTGTTAATTTTGACATCAAATTTCAATTTAGTTTTAGTCTTTTGACTAAAATGTCACTTTAGTTTGTCGTATTTTAGTCATCTGAGTTGTTTTAGTCGTACTTTAGTTGACTAAAATCTCCAGTACATTTTAGTCGGCTAAAAGCTAATAGGTTTAGTTAAATTTTAATATATTATTTAAGCATTTCTCTAGAATTTCCAAACTCATTATATATTCCTGGAGTAAAAATCTAACAACATGTTATTATTTATAGTATTAGGGTTGAACATGCACTACAGACACAGATTTAGCTTTTGTGATATATAACCAGTGTTAATTTAGATGTCAAATTTTGATTAAGTTTTAGTCAGTCTTTTGAATAAAATATCATTTTAGTTTTAGTCATATTTTAGCCATCTGAATTGTTTTAAGCCCGTACACACGCAACGATTATCGGCCGACCGATCGTCCGTCTTTTGTCCAGAGTTGTGTTTTGTTGGTTGGAATGTGCCTAGACTGCACACGAATTTTCTCGCCCAACAAAAATCTGCTTCAGAAGTGATGTCATGTGTTGGTTTGCTTTCTTTGTGTTCTTTCTTCTCTGAGCATGCCTAGACTTGCTCATAAGATTTTTCCTTGTCAAAATCTGTACTGACTGCACGAAAATCGGCCGTGTTTTGACAGCGGACAAAAATTTTATAGCCTGCATGCCAGATTTTTTTCAGCCGAAAAGTCGGAGTCGGTTGTCGGAAGCATCATACTAACAAGCCGAAAATCGGCAGATCGGACGTTGGACGAAAATTCCCTGCCAATTTTCGACGCATGTGTACGGGCTATAGTTTTAGTCGTATTTTAGATGACTAAAATAGTGTTTATTTCATTGACGAAAATATTTTCATCAAATAAATTAACACTGCCAACCAGAGATGCAGTGTAGAAAACGACATAGTAAGTCATTAACCGGTTGCCGACCGCCGCACGACTATATACTGCGGCGGTCAGCCCCGGCCAGGCAGAGTGACGTATCGGTACGTCACTCGCCTGTCACTGACTTGCGAGCCTATCGCGGGCGGGCGCGCGCCCGCCAAGGCGCGCGCCCGCCGCGGCTCGTTCACAGGCAAGTCAGTGCGTGTGACCGGCGGACTCGATGTCCGCCAGTCACACTGCGATCGCTCCTGTGGAGGGAGAAAGACAGAGCAGCTTGTGTAAACAAGCTGCCTGTCAGTTCTCCCTGTGTAAAAGTGAAGATCTGTCCGTTCTACTATGTAGAACGGTGGATCTTTGCTTTTACACCAATAGGAATGTCCCTACACAGTTAGAAGCACGCCCCTAGGACACACTTAACCCCTCCCTGTCCAATAAAGTTAACCCCTTCCCTGCCAGTGTCATTTTTGCAGTAACAGTGCATATGTATAGCACTGATTACTGCAGTAATGTCACTGGTAACCCCAAAAGTGTCAAAAATGTCAGTCAAGGGTCCGATCTGTCCGCCGCAATGTCGCAGTACCGAAAAAAAAATCGCAGATCGCCGCCATTACGCGTTAAAAAAAAAACACCAAAAATGACAGAAATCTTTCCCTTTGTTAGTAAACGCGATAACTTTTGCGCAAACCAATCAAAATACGCTTTTTGCGATTTTTTTTACCAAACATAGGTAGCATAAAACAAATTGGCCGAAAAATGTTAAAAAATTTTGATTTTTACTTTTTTTTTTGGGGAATTTCATATAAAAAAATGTGAAAAATATTGTTATTTTTGCAAAATTTACGCTCTTTTTTTGTTTATAGCGCGTGATCAAAAAATTGCACAGGTGATCAAATACCACCAAAAGAAAGCTCTGTTTGTGGGAAAAAAAGGACGTCAAATTCGTTTAGGTACAGCGTCGCACGACCGCGCAATTGTCCGTTAAAGTCACGCAGTAAAAAATCGCAAAAAAACCCCTGGTCCTTTAGCAGCCAAATCCTCCGGGGCTTAAGTGGTTAATAGGGGAAATAAATCAGTTGCAGGAAGCCTAAAGATAATGCTAATGACTAGTCCTCTGTTTGGCTTTTTTGAGCTTTCACAGCTTTCAGCATTAAGTCCTCTTTGTTACACTTGAACCCCAAGACTAGTATGATGTAGATCCATATACAGTATACTAGACCCCTGATGTCCTGTACTTGACACTTTGGTAAGATTGCATGCTCAATGGATATCTGTGGGGCAAATGATCAGCCCAAAAGGTTTTAATGGAAAGAATTGAAAAGGAACTTCACCTGGCCTTTATGAAAAAAAACGTTATCAGCTACAAATGTTGTACTAGTGGACTTTTAAGAATTCCGTACTTCAAAATAATTCTGATTTTTCACAGGGATTCTGTTCTTCTGCACTGCTATCTTTCATTCAGGAGCAGGCTGTGACTACCTACTCAACTGGCCCCTAATGTTGCACATGCACAAGATGGCGGTCTGCCGAGAGGCTGGTCCTGTAGCATCCCAGGATGTGTGACATGTATCCCAGGAGACTGTAGGCACCAGGGGCTGCATCATCCTCGCCAAGGTGAACGAAGAGGAAGTGGGAGCAAGTTTCAATGAGAAGATAGTGCTTGCTCCACTAACAAAAAATATGCTTGTTTTTATTCTCTAACAGGGAGAGGGGAGAAAGCAAACAAGAGAAACTTATTTTAGGAGTGAAGGTCCACTTTAGGTCTAGCTGTATAGGATAGTAAGCAGAAGAGCCAGACACAAAAATGAATGTTTTATGAATGAGCTTTGGATGAATTTGCACTTTCTTTTACCTTTTCTGTTTTTTATTTCTCGTAAATGTTATGCTTAAATACATGCTGAGGGAAAGTTATCACTTTCTTATCACTTTGACTTCTGTGTAGAAATACAGGTCTGCCTGATCTGAAGCCAGCTCCATCTAGTGGCTAGCATTCAACCCATATAGATGCATTGCTGATCTTTCATCTGATTGGGATTAGATCAGGAAAAATTGCCTGGATTCTGTTATTGACATTTCAGTATATGTATGCTCACATTCTAAAGCTCTTCCGCTATTATAATAGTTTACCTGAGCCACTTCCTTTAAAACTCTACCAGGGATAAAAAGATGGGGTGGGATCTGGTGGTGCTGACAATTAAAGTGGATTTAAAGTCTGCAATACTTATCTAATGCCTCGTACACACGCATCGATAGTTGGCAGTGAATTTTCGGCCAACGTCCGATTGGCCGATTTTCGGCTTGTTAGTATGATGCTTCCGACAACCGACTCCGACTTTTCTCAACCGACAAAATCTGGTGTGCAGGCTATAAAATTTTTGTTGGCCGTCAACAGAACGGCCGATTTTCCGTCAGTCAGTACAGATTTCGGCAGACAAAAATCAGATGAGCAAGACTGGGCATGCTCAGAGAAGAAAAAACACACGGAAAGTTGACCAGCACATGACATCACTTCTGAAGTTGGTTTTTGTTGGCCGAGAAAATTTGTGTGCAGTCTAGAGCACATTTCAACCAACACAACAACACTGGACAAAAGACGGCCGATCGGTCGGCCAACTATTGATGCATGTGTACGAGGCTTTAGTCCCAACGGACAATGTACGCAAGGTGCCTCATCAGCGTTTGCACCTTGTCCCCAGCTTCTTCTTGGCGCCGGTCTTTGGCTATCTTGGTTGGCCGAATTGATTGGTCCATCTCTTCCAGAAGCTTTTTGGAAATCGAACCTACCAATGATTATACTGGAATCCTCGATAGGCCATTAATGTGTCTATACCTCCTGTGTGGATGTAAATCCTGGGGTAGCTTCCTGACAGTCACTAGAATTGAAGCAGTGGCTTGAATAATTTGCAAAATGTCTTCAATATTATAAATCAAAACCAATTAAATGTAAACAACACTAGCTACACTAAATTACATATATTATTTGCCTTGTAATAAAAGTATAAATCTGCAGCTTTCATTAAAATGATACCTGGAGATCCTGCCATAATGGTCCTTGTTCAAACACTTCCTGTTATATGGTGACAACACTGTCCCTGTCTCCCAATTACTCTTCTGTTTTGATACTCTGTCACATGCGGCCATGTTTACGCTCATTGTGACGGCGTGCTCCAATGTTATCACTCTTAGGAAGATGGTCAAGAGTCACGATGTGCAGTTTACGCTGGATTTAGTGCATGGAGACAAGAAGTGGGTGAAAGGTTTAAAAAAAGGGAAAAACAGCATTTTCTAAAAGAAAAAAATTAATTGTATATAATACAGTGTTTAAGTAAAACTAAATGTTTTAATGGTATTTTATTAGTAATGTAAAATTGTCACAGATAGATCAAAATAAGTTGGTTAATGTAGTTTGGTGCTCTAGGAAACGAGAATCCGTATTCTAGTTAATCCGTCTGTAGATTTAGCTTCACTGCCTCTATTGTCTGTAAGTGTAGCTGTCTCTACCATACCTTGTGCTTTGTGTTATAAACCTGCCAGACAATGTGATGTGGATAAGTGTAACTTTTTAAAGCAACATTTTGATCATTTTAGTGTGAGTTGATCAAAGAGAAAGAAAAGCTAAACTCTATTGCATGCATGAACTCTGAAGATGTGCCAGGCCTTCTACAACCACATGGAGGAGATCACCTGCTTCACAGATGTTACCATGAAAGCCCTAAAGTGCATTCTGCACAGTATTGATTACTGGATATTTAATGTTCCCATTAATCATAGTGTACTGTATAATGGCTAAATGATATGTCTGCATTCCACACCCACCACAAAGAGGCAGCTATACAGCTCTCCCTACTCGTGTACAAATGAGCACACAGAAAGCATGCCTCACCAAATATTGACTAATTCATTAACAAAGTATGGACTGTGCACTTTTCTTCTGCAAATGAAGCTTGTTTTAAGGTACGATCATCTGCTCTGTTAAAGACCGACTTTTTTTTTTGTATAGTTAGGTAAGATCGTACCTCCGTCAGTTTTTTGTTTTTTTTTTAGGCACATGTTCCTAATGGGGCAGACTCAGTGGTGTATTTTGGTTTTGTGCTGCCCTAGGCAAGACTAAAATTGGGCGCCCCCTTCCCCATCCTATGCAAATTTGCCCCACTCCTTCCTTTTTAACAGATGTGACTCCCTCCAAAATTGAAGGACTCCAAGTCTCAGCATGAACCCCTGAGATCTCACGAGAGGGGGGGTGAGAGGGGGTGGGAGAGAGAGGGGGATGAGAGAGAGGGGGATGAAAGAGAGGGGGTGTGGGTGAGGGAGGGAGAGAGAGGGGGATGAGAGAGAGGGGGATGAAAGAGAGGGGGCGTGAGAGAGAGAGAGGGAGAAAGAGGGGGAATGAGAGAGGGGGGATGAGAGAGAGAGAGAGTGGGGGGGGGTGAAAGGGAGAGTGAGAGAGAGAGGGGGAGGGATAAAAGAGAGGGGGATGAGAGAGAAAGAGAGCGGGTGAGAGAGAGAGAGAGGGAGGGGGTGAGATAGACGGGGATGAGAGAGGAGGGGTTGAGAGAGAGGAGGGTGAGAGAGAAAGAGAGAGGTGGGTGAGAGAGAAAGAGGTGAGAGAGAAAGGAGGGGTGAGAGAGAGAGAGGGGGGTGAGTGAGAGGGGGAGTGAGAGAGAGAGAGGGGGGTGAGTGAGTGAGAGAGAGAGGAGAGGGGTGAGTGAGTGAGAGAGGAGAGGGGGTGGGAGAGGTGGTTCTAGCAACGAGTGGCCAAAAGAGTCTCAGGTGGAGGGGGGCAGCTTTTTTGCTGCCCCCCTGCAAAGTGCCGCCCTAGGCCTCGGCCAAAATCCAGCACTAGGCAGACTACAATAATAGGCTTTATAATTGAAATATGGGAAGGGTTAGAACTACTGTCAGCTTGCTATTACTATCTGTATCTAAGGGGTCTTTCACATGGCTGGCAGTGCCTACCACCCTCTGGTCCATGGTGGACCACGGCATAGCAGCAGCTTCCAGGTGTTCAGAAGGTGATCCAGCCACCTCCTTGAATGTCTGTGTTTTTTTTTTTTTTTGTTAACCCCCAAGAAGGATTTTTTATTAAAATACGACACCACAACTGAGAGCCAAGCATTTGGCTTGCAGTAGCTGCACACTCCCATCGACTTAAATGGGTGTACAGCTGTATTGATAACATTTAGGTGGACAGTAAAGCCATGGCTCAACCACCTGTTTTTACTGTTCCCTGGCTGCCCGTGTGAAAGAGCCCTTACTGTTCCAGTGGCAACCACATTATTTATGTTGTCACTTGTCACAGGGACAAAAAAAAAAAAAAAAATCAAATCTCCCCAACAGAGACACTGTAAGCTCACAGAAGTCTTTTCTTCTTCTTGAATGTATTACCCCCCCCCAAAGAAAAAAAAGGACATACATTGGCTGAGCTTAGTTTACTGTATGTACATATACTTACAAATATGTAGTGTACCGGGTATTTGACATTCCTTGGTCCTTGTGCACACCAGACAAAAATAGGACCAACATGGAAGCCATATATGAAGAAGTGTTGGGAATGCACTGTCTCATTTTCTTAGTAGACTTTTTGATAACAGATACACAGCTGGCGAGCCTGATGGACAAATAAGAATGCTCAGTGGTGCCCTAGATTTATCTTTCCTGTGACAGGTTTTACGCTGTAACTGGAGGATGGACTTCTGGAATGTGCTTCAATCCTTTCTGTCCTAGACTAGGAAACTTTTAATGAATCACTGATAAGAGAAAAAGAAACTCTGTTGAAGTGAGGGGTTATTTAATGTGAAACTGTACCCTAGTGAGCCTTGATCACCTTACCTCACCTATACTAAAGGTGCTTTTATGCAAGATTAGATACCTCAAGCTCAAAAATACAAATGGTTCCAGAAAGAAAACATGTCAGTAGGATTTTGCCATTCCTGACCAGTTTTTGAAAGTACATGATCTGGGACCACTGTCCTGACTTATCATTCAGGCAGGACAGAAAATCTGGTGTAATGTTGTCTATTTAATGTGTGATCATTATGCAACTTTATTTGTCAGTGAGATTTGTCAGGATAGATAAATAACTGGATAGCACAGACTATGGTCAAATGCGTTAAAGGCTTGATTCCCTGACTCGACTCACACTTCAACCTCTTCCCACCTCCATGAACATAAATTTGTTTCTGACTTTAAGCGTACAGCCTTATGAAATATTCTACAGTTTACTCTGATGGATGATAGACCACCTCTAAAGTACTGTATTTTCTGGCGTATAAGACAAAAATGGGGGGTCGTCTTATACGCCGAGTATAATATCTCCAAGGTAACCTAAGTATAAGTATTACCGGTAGATGTAATCTCTCAAGACGCTGGCTGTGCGGGAATACTGTACCGGTACACCGGATGTACCGTAGCTTCGGCTACATACAGTGTACCGCGCTGAGCCAATCAGGGAGAGCGATGTATTCTATTATTGAATGCAAAGCCTGCTCGGATTGGCGGAGTAACATCAGCCCGCCTCTCTGACTCCGACAATCCGAGCAGGCTTTGCATTCAATAATAGAATACATCGCTCACTGTGATTGGCTCAGCGTGGTATACTGTATGTAGCCGAAGCTACGTTACATACGGTATACCGGTACAGGATTCCCACACAGCCAGCGTCTTGAGATTACATCTACTGGTAATATTTATATTTAGGGTACCTTGGAGATATTATGAGAGATTACATGTATTACAGTACTTGGGGTACCTTGGAGAGCTATGAGAAATCTGATGTTTTTCAATGGTGTTGCCTTGCTTCGGAAGGGGGGTAGTCTTATATGGCGAGTATAGCCCAAAACCTATGTTTTAACTTGAAAATTAGGGGGGTCGTCTTATACGCTGGAAAATACAGTATATAGGTGGCTTTATAGTGTATTATGCTAGGGGTGATCTGATCTGAGACCCAAGCCTAAATATATTTTAAAAAGAAGGGACCCTTGACCTGAGCATTGCCTAGAGTCCTCAAACAAATTTGTTCCTCACCACTTACGACAAAATATAAAATGCTACATATGCTGCAAAAGTTTCAGTTCGGCCATGTGCTTATCATGTCTTGGGTTACTGACATTGGTAATAGAGCCTATCCTATGTTCCAGTCCTGAGGAAACCCAGTAACCATAGCAGAACATATATGAAGGTCAAAGCTATCAACAGTTATTCACAAATTACACTTTTGGTATGTATATAATGTTAGTTATATTATATACCTATATATATATATATATATATATATATATATATATAGTTAGTTAGTTATATTCTGTGCCTGAAGATACTTTGTTCACAAAGGGAAAAAAATTGCATAAATTGCAGTAAACCGTAAAAAACTCACCAGAAATGACGTTTTATTAGTGTTACTTCAACAGACAGCTGTTGATTGTTCTTGTATAAAACCCCTGGTAGCTTTTAGACAGATGGTTATAATCTTTGCTCAGATATGCTGAGTAATATTTGGGATTCCAGAATGTTACAAAACGTCTGAAGATCCTGTGCTAGTCATGTTATTTTTAACTCATCATATTGTTAAGTAGGGCATTATATTCACTATCTTGTAGATTTTTTCAATATATTATGTATCTTTTTTATATATGCAATAAGTTGCTGGCATCATATGTAAATATGAATTTCAGTTTCACCTCTTAATCAATAATCATTCAAAGTTAACAATAAAAAAATTAAGGAAACATTGGTTAAAAAGTTAGCCCTGTGGGCATTTATTGTACACAAAAATAAATAAGTTACAATTTACAAAGCAAAAGCACAAATGGCTTTTAAAGTGCAATTCATAAATCGGTCAGCCTCAACCTTGATCTTCATTGGCTAACTCAGAGACACAGATGGTTCATCAGCCATGTATCTCCTGTAGTAAAATGTATCATAGTGCCCCCTAGTGTCTGAAGATGTAAGCCCCCAGAACATGTCTTTTACCACAGGGAAGGAAAGTGCAGATACAAAGCACATTTACACAATGCCATACAGACAGACTGCTGTGAAGACTCTACATGTGGTGCCACATAAATACACCCTACTTATAGGAGGTATATTATGAGTCAAAGCCACATCTGTCCACTGTCATATTGCCACTGCCAGACAGAATATCTTCCTATTGACATGGACATTGCTATATTCATCCAATGAACACAGCAATTTGTATACGAATACAGGTATGACATTTACACTGTGGTAAAATTCAAAGTAAAAAAGGGGGATGTTTTCCCACTCCAAAAGTATTTAGTGTGAATCCCATTTATGAGTCCACAAAATGTTCATTGCATTTCATCCCACATTTCAGGTATCCACCAATCATCTTCCTGAAATGTTTTCAATAATGTCCATATGCCACTTAATCCATTGTTCAGCTTGGCTCATCCATGCCACTTTAACACCCTCTCTCCTTATGTCTGTGCTGCCTCCCAGCCAGCAATGTCAAAGTTAATCCATGTTAGCACCTTCACAAACTCTCTTTTATTCTCTGGAAGAACAAAAACAACAGCTGCCGCAGACATTCTTCAGACAGATGTAGCAGTCCTCACTTTGGCAGACAGGACTTGTTTAAAGCGTCTTTTCAAGTCCTGCATGTTTGGAGACTTTGGCCGTGGGATGAGAGAGTTTTTCCTTTTCTCCGGTGTACTCGTGGCCTGGTGCTTGCTGATCTCTTTACAGAGGACCTGAAAGGCGTTGTAAACGTCAATATAGTTCTCGCTGACGCTGACTTCGTAAAATGTGCAGCCCAGCATGTTGGCTAGCTGTAGTCCGTGCTGTGGTTCCACCTGCTTGAGGTGCAGCAAGTCCGCTTTGTTGGCCACAATAACAACAGGGACTCTGTTGTCAGGATGGAGCTGACGCACCAACTGGTGAAGGTGGCTAATAAGTTCATAGCTCTTACAGTCTGTGATTGAGAAGACAATGACAACAGCATCTGCCCATCTGATAGATCTGTTAAGCTGCTCGTTACACTCCAGGCTTTGCTCATGTATCTGGAGAAGGAAAAAAAAGATAAAATAAGGTGACCTGGTAAAACAATTGAGAGAAAACAGCTTTTCTTATGTGCCACGGAGACACCATTTCCAAAAGTACTTAAGTTCTGTAGAAGATGTATGCAATATCAATCTGTCTACTCCTTCACCCTCCTAACCCAATGTATGTTGATGCAGCTGCAGAATCTGGAATCAGATACAGCCCAGTTTTCTACTCTCAGGAGGAATGTACAGCAAAGAGAGAGAGAAAGACTTTGTAGTGGGGCAGGAAGGGAAATGAGCTGGCTAGACAGTGAGTCTGGAAAGTAAGAAGATATAAGCTGGAAGCAGTTACATCTGGACAGCTGCCCATTCTCAACTGCTGGAACTAGACAAATTTCTGCAAGCGCACACAGCCACCCTGGGAGGACTAGACAGAATGGCAAAGAAATCAGCCTATACGTGTCCCCAGTTCCAGACCATTTACATCAGTTGGATTCAGTTCAAGAGTTCACCGAGTCACCTATAGTACTCTCACGCAGAGGCTTGGATCTCGTGAACTGTTTTCTTAGGACATCTAGCACACAGCTCAGCAATCCACTGTAGCACTAAGGCTGTATTCACATGTCAGCGTATGGATCGCGGGCAGAATCGCCGCGATTCCGCCCGAGATCCGGAGATTATTGCAAATCGCTGGAGACGCCTGTGCGTTGCCCGTGATTTGCAATAGCACCCCAAACGCTGAGCGATGTTGCCGCGATTTCCGCCTGCCGAATCGCGGTAACATCGCACAAAAAAAATCGCGGGACGCATTACGCCCAAAAAAGTACAAGAGCTTCTTTGGAGCGTATTGCGTCCCGCGATTTTTTTGCGCGATGTTACCGCGATTCGGCAGGTGGAAATCACGGCAACATCGCTAAGCGTTTGGGGTGCTATTGCAAATCACGGGCAACGCACAGGCGTCCCGCGATTTGCAACAATCTCCGGATCGCGGGTGGAATCGCGGCGATTCTGCCCGCGATCCATACGCTGACATGTGAATGCAGCCTAAAGCTAATAAAGCTCTCTTTTATTTGTTCTACTAAAACAATAGAATAGCAACCAAGCCAACCATATTCCACCAAAACTTTGACACTGTAGGGTTGATGGTAAAATCCGGTGCAGCTCTGCACCATACCTAATGAGCTTCTAACTTCGGCTTTGATTAAAAAGAAATGGAAGCTGACTGGTTTCTATGCAGAGCTTCACCAGATTTTTCCCTCTCCAGTTTTAGGCTCCATGTACACGGGACGTTGGAAATGGCCGTTTAGGAGCAGTTGGGCGTTTTTTTCAGAAGCCCCTGAACGCAGCTCCATGTTATCTTATCTGTCCATGTACACCAGGTCGTTTACAGTCATTTGCAGGCAGTTGCGTTCAGGGACTTTTTTTAGAACGCAATTATTTGCGTTCGAACGTGTGTTTCCCAGCGTTTCAAACGCACAAACGCGTCCGAATGCGATGACCCACGTTTAGCGTTCGCATTTTTCCATTTTAAAGGGGAATAATTTTTTTGACCACTAGGAACGGTTCTAAACGCAAACGCCCGCTAAACGCGACCTAACGGACGTTTCAAACGTCCTAAAAATTCCAGCATTCAAAGGGACTTTTAACAACGTCCCGTGTACATAGAGCCTTAGTAAATAAACACCTAAGTGACTGATGGAACTAATTACATGTTTCTGCCCCATAAACAGCTGAGGGATTAGCAGGGACAGTGACATAGGAGATCAGAAAGTGGATTTACCTGAACACCTGGTGTGTCCTGCACCTGGATGGCGAGATTCATTCCATCGATCTGCACTTGTCGGCTGTACAGGTTTCCTAAGAAAACAAAGGCACAGTTCATTAGGAAAGGGCGCAATGGATGGGAGGGAAATACAGAGCTGTCAGACATATGTACGCATGCACTCTATCTTCTCATCATTATGCTAACAACAGCGAGTCAATCCATAAATGCACAGTCCTTACCTGCATTTCTTTCGTAGTCGCCAATAAAGCGCTTGGTAAGAAATCTGACCACCAAAGCTGCAAGAAAAGAAACAAGAGAATGGTAAGCTGATTGTAAAACGCTGCTTTCACCCCCCACTCCCCCATCAACAGATTCCTTTTATAAGTGGGCGAGCTGCAGGTGGTGTCTCTCCATACAGCCATTGTTTTACATGACAATACCCCCGCGCAGTCACTGCCACAATTAGCGGGGCACTCGGACAGAAACGACCATTAACGTCGAACAATTATACTGAAATGAGTATAACCTATGTGATCATCTAGGCAATTACCGGACAAATCGCCTTCATGCTGGGTAGAACTGAGTGATCTTATATTTAGTATTGCTGAAGAATGCATTCTGAATGTGCTCAGTATTATAATAATAATAGGAGTCATTGATCAATTCTGCTGAAATGGCTATTTCATTCATGAAATGGTTTTCTAGGTTATGTACAGTATGTGCTGGCACACAATCATAGAAGGGGTGATGTCAGATTGAAAAAAAATAAATAAAAAATCTATAATAATAATTACTGTATGTGTGTGTTTATATATATATATATATATATATATATATATATATATATATTTTTAAATATATTTACATTTATATTATGATATTAATATATTATAGTTTTTAATAAAAATAATACTATTTTAAAAAAAGGACATGCATATGTATATATATACACACACACACACACACACACACACACATATATATATATATGCAATTTCGTTTTACTATTTATCTATAGCAGTAAGAGATATCTGAGGATTTGATTTCCTATCTATATTGGAGAGGGGGAGAGAAGGAGATAGAAATGATGGCAGTGACTCACCTGTCTTGCCCACTCCACTGCCCCCAATCACAGCGATCTTGATGACTCTGCTGCTGCCATTGCTGGTGCCCGCCGAGTCGGTGCTGGCAGCCGGTGGGCACTCGCTTATAGTGCACATGTTCTGGATGAGACGCATCCTGCCAGTCTCTAGTAGTGGAATGTTGCAGAGATGGAAGAAGGGTGCAGCTTTGTACAGACTGGTGCTGTATGTGGATGGGATGGTTGTGTGTGCTGACCGTGTCCCTATGATCCCTTCCAGCCCTCCTCTCCTCTCCTGTAATCCTCCTCCCAGCTGCTGGTTCATCTGATCTATACACCGCACACACGGCTGTTTTGTTCCAGCGCAGGCAGCAGCAGGACCGCTCCTCTTCTATCCTGACAGCCAATCACCGGCTCCCGCAGCTCGCCTGGCCCGCCCCTTTCCTGGGTATGCGTGTGTTGTTGTGTAATATTGACATGCACAGTGTGTGGGGGACATGGCTGTGTACAATGCTGGTATTCCTGATCACAGCATGACTGCCCTCAACACACCCAGCAGCCTTTCATCGGGTATTGTCCTTCAATCACTGTAACCAATTATCTACACACACCATGCAGCTGCCAGATCCATGAGTGAGATCTGTACTATGGGGAGGAGGGTGACACCATGAGTGTGATCTGTACTATGGGGAGGAGGGTGACACCATGAGTGTGATCTGTACTATGGGGAGGAGGGTGACACCATGAGTGTGATCTGTACTATGGGGAGGAGGGTGACACCATGAGTGTGATCTGTACTATGGGGAGGAGGGTGACACCATGAGTGTGATCTGTACTATGGGGAGGAGGGTGACACCATGAGTGTGATCTGTACTATGGGGAGGAGGGTGGCACCATGAGTGTGATCTGTACTATGGAGAGGAGGGTGACACCATGAGTGTGATCTGTGCTATGGAGAGGAGGGTGACACCATGAGTGTGATCTGTGCTATGGAGAGGAGGGTGACACCATGAGTGTGATCTGTGCTATGGGGAGGAGGGTGACACCATGAGTGAGATCTGTACTATGGAGAGGAGGGTGACACCATGAGTGTGATCTGTGCTATGGAGAGGAGGGTGACACCATGAGTGTGATCTGTGCTATGGAGAGGAGGGTGACACCATGAGTGTGATCTGTGCTATGGGGAGGAGGGTGACACCATGAGTGAGATCTGTACTATGGAGAGGAGGGTGACACCATGAGTGAGATCTGTACTATGGGGAGGAGGGTGACACCATGAGTGTGATCTGTACTATGGGGAGGAGGGAGACACCATGAGTGTGATCTGTACTATGGGGAGGAGGGTGACACCATGAGTGTGATCTGTGCTATGGGGAGGAGGGTGACACCATGAGTGAGATCTGTAGTATGGGGAGGAGGGTGACACCATGAGTGAGATCTGTACTATGGGGAGGAGGGTGACACCATGAGTGTGATCTGTACTATGGAGAGGAGGGTGACACCATGAGTGTGATCTGTACTATGGGGAGGAGGGTGACACCATGAGTGTGATCTGTACTATGGGGAGGAGGGTGGCACCATGAGTGTGATCTGTACTATGGAGAGGAGGGTGACACCATGAGTGTGATCTGTGCTATGGAGAGGAGGGTGACACCATGAGTGTGATCTGTGCTATGGAGAGGAGGGTGACACCATGAGTGTGATCTGTGCTATGGGGAGGAGGGTGACACCATGAGTGAGATCTGTACTATGGAGAGGAGGGTGACACCATGAGTGAGATCTGTACTATGGGGAGGAGGGTGACACCATGAGTGTGATCTGTACTATGGGGAGGAGGGAGACACCATAAGTGTGATCTGTACTATGGGGAGGAGGGTGACACCATGAGTGTGATCTGTGCTATGGGGAGGAGGGTGACACCATGAGTGAGATCTGTAGTATGGGGAGGAGGGTGACACCATGAGTGAGATCTGTACTATGGGGAGGAGGGTGACACCATGAGTGTGATCTGTACTATGGAGAGGAGGGTGACACCATGAGTGTGATCTGTACTATGGGGAGGAGGGTGACACCATGAGTGAGATCTGTAGTATGGGGAGGAGGGTGACACCATGAGTGAGATCTGTACTATGGGGAGGAGGGTGGCACCATGAGTGTGATCTGTACTATGGGGAGGAGGGTGACACCATGAGTGTGATCTGTACTATGGGGAGGAGGGTGACACCATGAGTGTGATCTGTGCTATGGGGAGGAGGGTGACACCATGAGTGAGATCTGTAGTACGGGGAGGAGGGTGACACCATGAGTGAGATCTGTACTATGGGGAGGAGGGTGACACCATGAGTGAGATCTGTACTATGGGGAGGAGGGTGACACCATGAGTGTGATCTGTGCTATGGGGAGGAGGGTGACACCATGAGTGTGATCTGTGCTATGGGGAGGAGGGTGACACCATGAGTGTGATCTGTGCTATGGGGAGGAGGGTGACACCATGAGTGAGATCTGTACTATGGGGAGGAGGGTGACACCATGAGTGTGATCTGTACTATGGAGAGGAGGGTGACACCATGAGTGAGATCTGTACTATGGGGAGGAGGGTGACACCATGAGTGAGATCTGTACTATGGGGAGGAGGGTGACACCATGAGTGTGATCTGTACTATGGGGAGGAGGGTGACACCATGAGTGTGATCTGTACTATGGGGAGGAGGGTGACACCATGAGTGTGATCTGTACTATGGGGAGGAGGGTGACACCATGAGTGAGATCTGTACTATGGGGAGGAGGGTGACACCATGAGTGAGATCTGTACTATGGGAAGGAGGGTGACACCATGAGTGTGATCTGTACTATGGGGAGGAGGGTGACACCATGAGTGTGATCTGTACTATGGGGAGGAGGGTGACACCTTGAGTGTGATCTGTACTATGGGGAGGAGGGTGACACCATGAGTGTGATCTGTACTTTGGGGAGGAGGGTGACACCATGAGTGTGATCTGTGCTATGGGGAGGAGGGTGACACCATAAATGTATGTTGTGTTTAATGTGAGTGGAGGTAATACAGGACAGGGATGTATGTAAGCTGATTGCACCCCCCATTATGTACAGTCTGGGAATTGTGGGATACAAAAAACTGGACACTTGCTGTCATGAACCAACCAGTCACATTTCACTGGACATCAGTTTGTGCCTCCGACGTTTGTTTGTGTTCTTTGTGCATTTTCAGGCACTTTCCTTAAAGTCTTCAGGGCCAAAAATGCACTTTATCCCACCAAAAGAAGCACCTGCGCCTTTTTAAAAGTGATGCAGAAGCATGTTACATACAGTATACATGAATGAGCCCCATAGACAATACTGGGAATCCTCTTGTCCTGTGTATTGTTGGCAATAAAGAAAGGGTGACCAATCGAACAGGTGATCACACTGTTGCACAGGTAATATCTTGTGACTGAACATTTTGCACTATATATTTGCAGTTCTGTGATTGGGTGTTGTTTGATCCCCTGCTGTAATTTATCTTATAGTCATTATTTTTATTATACAGGATTTATATAGCTGTTACATATAGTTATATAGTCAGTAAAATTTAATAAAGACACTGGTCTATCCAGCCCAACCTGTGTGTGTCGTCATGTCACAGTGCTTTACAAAAGTTACATAGTTGAAAAAAGACACTAGTTGTCCATCTAGTAGTTCAACCAAATAAAAAAGAACACTCTCACACAAATAGAAAACCTCAATATACACAATCCTATAACCATAGTTGATACAGGGATGGCAACAAAAAAACTCCAGTAATGCATGATCCAGTTTGCTCCAGTGGGGGGAAAAAATTGTTCCTGATCCCCCAGGATGCAATCGAATATTCCCTGGATCAACTACACCTGTCATTATTACCTCTACATATTAATGCCATTTACATTTTGTGCATTTAGGAATACATCCAACTCTTTGTAAAACAATCTACTGAGCTGAGAGTTCAGGACGGCCGAGGGATTTGAGGACATCACTGGATTCTGAGGGGGCTCAGGTAAGTATTAGGGGGTGCTGGGGCGGCTGCTGCACACAGAAGGCTTTTTATCTTAATGTATAGAATGCATTAAGATAAAAAACCTTCTGAATTTACAACTCCTTTAATCTCCTCTTCTCAAGAGAGAATAAATTAATTTCCTCTAATCTTTTCTCATAGCTGAGCTCCTCCATGCCTCTTATCAGTTTGGTTGCTCTTCTCTGCACTTTCTCGAGTTCCCTGATATCCTTTTTGAGAACTGGTGCCCAAAACTGAACTGCATATTCCAGATGAGGTCTTACTAATGATTTGTATAGGGGCAAAATGATATCTCTCTCTCTGGAGCCCATGCCTCTGTTAATTCAAGAAAGGACTTTTCTTGTTTTTGAAAGCGCAGCTTGGCATTGCATGCTATTATTAAGCTTATGATCGACCAGAACACCCAGATCCTTCTCCACTATGGATTTCTCCAGTTACACTCCACCTAGTATGTATGATGCATGCATATTCTTATGCCCCGTACACACGTGCAGATTATCTGAAGACTTTTGTCTTCAGATTTACCTTTTCTATGTAGTGCAAGGGCCTGCCAGATTGCATACAAATTGAAGGTGTTTACGTTTGACCTCATATTATATAGTTTTGGTAAGTCTGCAGACAAAAGTCTTCAGATAATCTGCACGTGTGTACGGGGCATTAGCCCCCAAGTGCATAAATTTACATTTATCAACATTAAACCTCATTTGCCACATAGTTGCCCAATGAAAAAGTGCCTTGAGATCAGCTTATAAATTGGAGACATCCTGTAAAAAAGTTGTTCCACGGCAAAGCTTGGTGTCATCTGCAAAGACTGAAATGGTACTTTTAATCCCAGAACCTATATCATTTATAATTATGATAAAAAGGGAGACAGAGCAGTTACAGTACGATTCAATAAGATAGGAGGATCCTGATCATGAGAGCTGACAATCTATAATGGAAAGTATTGTCCATTAATCTCCTCTCCTCATAGACCTGAATAGCAGGAGGAGATTCATTGTTCATTCAAAAGATGTCCAATTTATTCTCATGACGCTAATCTTTCATAGAAAATGTGGGGTGCGCCATTTCTTCTAAAGGAGTTGTGACATCACACGTTACGAACAGAAATTTATTGACATTCCACACTCATCTGTGTCCAGCATTAGCACCAACAAAGTGATTTATTATTGGCTGCAATGGGTTACGGCACAGCTATACTCTTTACACCTTCCCTGGAATATATAATTAATATTACAGGTGTTTATTTAGTGCTAACAATTTACACAGCACTTTATATACTGTACATTCACATCAGTCCCTGCTCCCAAGGAGATTACAATCTAAAGCTGGCCAGACACTGTAACTTATCTGAGAGGTAAAAATGGGTCATTGCTTAAGGCACCCCTAGCAATCTCTGGAGGAACCCTAGTTGAGAAACTCCGATCTATACAGTAGCAAGTTACCCTGCCAACATGTCTTTGGAGTGTGGGAAGGAGCCAGAGTACCCAGAGGAGACCCACATATGTGTAAGGGATGCCAAAAATTAGGTACCCCATAAAAAGCAAACTAATAAGTATCACATTTCCAGCTCCAGCAGTCCAGGATTATAGTTCTGTTCATAGAGAAAGTAAAACTCATGGCATTTCTATTAAAGCACCAGTAGAGGGCAGCATTGAGTTAAAAGCCTGAATGGCAGAGTATATACATTTTAATGGAACACTGCTAATATAGTAGGGGGAACCAAAAAGACAGACCTTTGTTTCTGGTGGGAACAGAATAACAGTTGCTTTCCTGTCTATCAGACTGAAGGTCATGCTTTATGTCATTGAAGGTATGAGGAACTTGTTTTATGTGATTTTAATCTTCATGTTTGTAAGTATGTTTTTGGCATTCAATAAATCATTAGACGGTGTCCAAGGGTAATGCACTAGGTGCTTGCGCCTCCTTTCTTTTATGTTTTAGGAGGGAGCATATTTAGGGCTATAAACAGGATGAGATTGATTTAATTTATATCCCTGTGATCAGTAAAGGCTGCTGTCGCTACTGTGTGATTAAATAACGCATTGCACAAACGTTAGTGGATCACACTGATGCGTCTCATGGCGGCCAGTATACCGGGAATGTGATTATCATAGTGTGTTTTTTTATATATAATATTAGATTGTACTATTAGACCACGGTGGTGTAGAATGATTAATTACATATCAGCACATGTTAAATTATTTATTATTTTCTATAAGGACGTTATTCCTGTATATGAGGATGATATATATATATATATATATATTCTGTAGGGACAGAATAGCAGTTATATCCTGTCTATCAGACTGAAAGTCATGCTTTATGTCATTGCAAAAACTTTTCATTAAAAACACTTCTGGTTTCACCCGACCCTCTCCCTGTGCACATTGGAATTATTGATCATACTTTTAGCATATGTGCAACATGTACAGGAAGAACATGCAAACTTCATGCCGATGGTGTCCTGGGCTGCTAGAACAGATAGCAAATATAAAGAATAACCACAATCTCTGGGAATCATTGAATGGTCATTTATCAAATACTAGACTGATAAAATGATGGGAAGACCGAACTCCATGGTTTTCAGTCAGAGATCTAGTATTTCCTTCCATGAGGAGAGCCAGGAGAAAAGGAAATCTCTCACACTGCTGTTGCAATGCTGCAAAATCTCCCTTCATGAATCTGGTTGAACGTGCAGACTGGATACTAAGTGGATTATCATGATCCTTGGTCACCTGAATGTGACAGGCTTGTTCTGGTTTCCAAGTGACATATTTTCAGTTCAGTCACCTTTAAAGCATAATAAATAATCATTTATGTTTATTGTAATACAATGCTTGCTTATTTCAGCCCAGAGGACATCACAGTACTCTTGTTTATGTCAATTCGAATACAACCCATATGTTGCACACAAAGTTTCCCTGTCAAGCTGCAAAGAAGTGAGGAGATGTGAGGAGAAGTCTCCCCCGCTGCCACTAGAGGGATAAAATGTTCACTTTTCACTGACACTTCTCCTCTCAGCTGTGTGCCGCCCTAGCTGTTTATTGCTGGCAGGCCTCCATGTGTTTGCATGAAATTCACTTGGCAAGCTGCTTCCCTCTGTACACATTCATCAGTCAGAAATTCCTTTTTCAGATTCCAAGTCTGCCATGCTTTGCAGGCAGGAAAACAGCACGTTCCACCTTGTGGATGAAATGTGCTCCATCAGAGGGACAGAGAGAAGCCTTCTCAGTGCTCTGTTAACCACTTAAGCCCCGGAAGATTTTACCCCCTTCCTGACCAGGGCCTATTTTGCAATTCGGCACTGCGTGACTTTAACGGACAATTGCGCGGTCGTGCGACGCTGTACCTAAACGAATTTGGCGTCCTTTTTTTCCCACAAACAGAGCTTTCTTTTGGTGGTATTTGATCACCTGTGTGATTTTTTTGATCATGCGCTATAAACAAAAAAAGAGCGTCAATTTTGCAAAAATAACAATATTTTTCACATTTTTTTATTTGAAATTCCCCGCCCCCAAAAAAATGTAAAAATCAAAATTTTTTAACGTTTGGTAAAAAAAAATTGCAAAAAGCGTATTTTGATTGGTTTGCGCAAAAGTTATTGCGTTTACTAACAAAGGGAAAGATTTTTGTCATTTTTGTTGTTTTTTTTTTAGCGCGTAATGGCGGCGATCTGCGATTTTTTTTTTTTTTTGCGGGACTGCTAGATTGCGGCGGACAGATCGGACACTTGACTGACATTTTTGACACTTTTGGGGTTACCAGTGACATTACTACAGTAATCAGTGCTATATATATGCACTGTTACTGTAAAAATGACACTGGCAGTGAAGGAGTTAACTGTATTGGAGAGGGAGGGGTTAAGTGTGTCCTAGGGGCGTGCTTCTAACTGTGATTGGCTGTGGCTTGATGTGTAAGAACAATGATCAACGGTCCTACATAGTAGAACCGTTTGATCATCATTCTTACACAGGGAGAACTGACAGGCGGCTTTGTTTACACTAGCCGCCTGCCTTTCTCCCGCTGTCACGGATGATCGCGAGTGCCCGGCGGACATCGGGTCCACCGGGTACACGCGTGGGGGGGTCAGTGACCGCTCAGGAGCGGGAGCGCGCCTCCGGCGGCGCACGCTCGCTCCCAAAACCCTCACAGGCTAGCGACCTAGATCTACGTTACTCTGCCTGTGAGGGGCTGACTGCCGACGTAAATAGTCATGCGGCAGACGGCAAGTGGTTAAAGTGAAGTGATAGGGGGAGGCCATTGCCTGCTGTTTTCTGTGAGGCTTTATTTCTCACCTCTGCTCTATTGCTTTGACTCATTTCTAACTAACTTCCTTGCCCCGTCGTACCTCCATCACCACATCTAAATGTTCTGCTTTTTTGTGAGTTTAGGAATCTGCATTTTTTGATACCCACTGTACTTTTATATACAGTATCTCACAAAAGTGAGTACACCCCTCACATTTTTGTAAAGATTTTATTATATCTTTTTATGTAACAACACTGAAGAAATGACACTTTGCTACAATGTAAAGTAGTGAGTGTACAGCTTGTATAACAGTGTAAATTTGCTGTCCCCTCAAAATAACTCAACACACAGCCATTAATGTCTAAACCGCTGGCAACAAAAGTGAGTACACCCCTAAGTGAAAATGCCCAAATTAGGCCCAGAACTCTCTGAGGATCTGAAAAAAGAATTGTTGCTCTACATAAAGATGGCCTAGGCTATAAGAAGATTGCCAAGACCCGTCCAAATTGGGCCCAATTAGCCATTTTCCCTCTCCGGTGTCATGTGGCTCGTTAGTGTTACAAGGTCTCAGGTGTCAATGGGGAGCAGGTGTGTTAAATTTGGTGTTGTTGCTCTCACTCTCTCATACTGGTCACTGGAAGTTCATCATGGCACCTCATGGCAAAGAACTCTCTGAGGATCTGAAAAAAAGAATTGTTGCTCTACATAAAGATGGCCTAGGCTATAAGAAGATTGCCAAGACTTGTCCAAATTGGGCCCAATTAGCCATTTTCCCTCCCCGGTGTCATGTGACTCGTTAGTGTTACAAGGTCTCAGGTGTGAATGGGGAGCAGGTGTGTTAAATTTGGTGTTATCGCTCTCACTCTCTCATACTGGTCACTGGAAGTTTAACATGGCACCTTATGGCAAAGAACTATCCGAGGATCTTTTCTTTTCTCTCTGAGAAAAGAAGTGTTGCTCTACATAAAGATGGCCTAAGCCGGGCATCACTAAATGGTGGCCCACTGTCCGTGTCCGGCCCGAGCTACTGCTCTATCTGGACTGCCGTGACCGCACCATTTAGCTGACACTTTTGTCCCCAAGCCTCTGCCATTGTCCTTAGCAGAGCAGAGCGGACGGTGGGAGGTGGGACAATTCTGGACTGGGGGCGGGACCAGCATTGCATGGAGAGAGGCAGCTGCCTGAATGAACTTTTCACATTAACCAGGAGGTGATTGGCTGCTAGGAGGTGGTCCTAGCAACCAATCACCAGCTTGCTAATCTGAAAGGTTTATCCGGCAGCTCCCACGCCCCATCTAGTGCTGCTGTGCCTCTGCCTTCAGTTCAGGATTGTCCAGCCTCCTCCTCTCCGCTCTGTGTAAGGTAGGAGAGTGAAGGGAGGAAAGGACATGGCTGTGAACTTGTGAAGGATGGGGAGCAGGGTCATGTACAGGGGCAGTGCTGTGGAGGGGGGGGGGGGGGTGTGATGGGGGCAGTGCTGTGGGGGGGAGGGATGTGAAGGGGGCACTGCTATGGGGGGGGTAAGTAAAGGGGCAGTGCTGTGGGGGGGTATGTGAAGGGGCAGTGCTGTGGGGGAGGGGATGTGAAGGGGGCAGTTCTGTGGGGGGGATGTGAAGGGGGCACTGCTGTGGGGGGGTGTGAAAGGGGCAGTGTTGTAGGGGTGACATGTGAAGGGGGACAATGTTGTGGGGGATATGTGAAGGGGCAGTGCTGTGGGGGGGGGGGGATATGAAAGGGGAAGTGCCGTGGGGATGACATGTGAAGGGAGACAATTTTGTGGTGGGGGATATGTGAAGGGGCAGTGCTATGAGGGGGATGTTAAAGGGGCAGTGTTGTAGGGGTGACGTGTAGGGGGACAATGTTGTGTGGGGTATGTGAAGGGGACAGTGCTGTGGGGGGGGGGGATGTGAAAGGGGCAGTGCTTTGGGGGATGTGAAGGGGGCAGTGCTGTGGGGGGATGTGAAGGGGGCAGTGCTGTGGGGATGATATATGAAGGGAGACAGTACTGTGTGTGGGGGTGGTGATGTAAAGGGGGACAGTGCTGTGTGGGGGAAGTGAAAGGGGTAATGCTGTGGAGATGATATGTGAAGGGGGGCAGTGCTGTGGTGGGGAAGATGTGAAGTGGGACAAGCAGCTAACCCTTCAGGTATAACAGTACCATTGGCTCTTAAACGCACTGAAATACAAGGTGCGGTTTCCCGCACATGGAAAATGCATAGTACAAATGCACTATGGAGTTTCTATGAAAACGCAGGCACAGCAGTCCATTCAAATGAATGGGCTGTGGTTCCTTCAAACCTGGGCGGTGATGTAAATAATTTGAGTCATAGCACAAAAAAATGCGAATTGGATCTCTGCTGGAAAAATGTTTTACTATTCGGACCTCCATGAATTTTAATTCAATACCCCTGGCCTAGGCTATAAGAAGATTGCCAAGACCATACAGCGGTTTAACAGGACAGTTTCCACTCAGAACAGGCCTTGCCATGGTCAACCAAAGAAGTTGAGTGCACGTGCTCAGTGTCATATCCAGAGGTTGTCTTTGGGAAATAGACGTATAAGTGCTGCCAGCATTGCTTCAGAGGTTGAAGGGGTGGGGGGTCAGCCTGTCAGTGTTCAGATCATATGCCGCACACTGCATCAAATTGGTCTGCATGCCTGTCATCCCAGAAGGAAGCCTCTTCTAAAGATGATGCACAAGAAAGACCGCAAACGGTTTGCTGAAGACAAGCAGACTAAGGACATGGATTATCGGAACCATGTCCTGTGATCTGATGAGACCAAGATAAACTTATTTGATTCAGATGTTGTTCATGAAGCATGTGTGGCGGCAACCAGGTGAGGAGTACAAAGACAAGTGTGTCTTGCCTACAGTCAAACATGGTGGTGGGAGTGCCATGGTCTGGGGCTGCATGAGTGCTGCAGTTTATTGAGGGACCCATGAATGCCAACATGTACTGTGACATACTGAAGCAGAGCATGATCCCCTCCCTTCGGAGACTGGGTCACAGGGCAGTATTCCAACATGATAACGACCCCAAACACACCTCCAAGACAACCACTGCCTTGCTAAAGTAGCCTGAGGGTAAAGGTGATGGACTGGCCAAGCAAGTCTCCAGACCTAAACCCTATTGAGCATCTGTGGGCCATCCTCAAATGGAAGGTGGAGGAGCGCAAGGGCTCTAACATCCACCAGCTCCGTGATGTTGTCATGGAGGAGTAGAAGAGGACTCCAGTGGCAACCAAGAGGGTTAAGGCAGTGCTGGAAAATAATGGTGGCCGCACAAAAAATTGACACTTTGGACGCAATTTGTACTCACTTTTGTTGTTTAGACAATATATACAGTTATACAAGTTGTACAGTCACTACTTTACATTGTAGAATGTGTAATTTCTTCAGTGTTGTCACATGAAAAGATATAATAAAATATTTACAAAAATGTGAGGGGTATACTCACTTTTTTTGAGATACTGTATACATTAGGCTCCTTTCACACAGGCAGTGTGCCCGACAGAGTCCGTTTTGCTCAGCGGGGGATTGATCCGCCGATCCCCGCTGAGCAGGGGGATGACAGCTCTGTCTCCGCTCTGTGTGCAGAGACGGAGCTGTCAGATCCCCGCTCTCCTCTATGGGAGGAACGCCTGTTTGTTCTCATCCGATCCTATCCGATCCGAAAATAGAGTTTCCATCCGTCTGGATTTCACGGACAGGATGATTTGATCTGATAGCAGCGGGTGTCAGCGGAGATGTCTCCGCTGACATCCGCTGCTCCATAGGGCTGCATGGAGCAACCGATTAGGTCCGCCTGAAAAACCGACAGATGGATCAGCCTGTGTGAAAGGAGCATAAAAATGTTTTTTATTTATTTCAATGAAACCTGAAGAAGTAAACTAAGGAAAATAATGATAATAAATGAAAATGTAAATAAATAAAAGGCTTTGTTACACATGGCTATATATGGAATTAATACACCCAATTCATAAAAGATTTACAATAGTTCCTTAGATAGTTCTGAAACATGAAACAAATTCATAAAGGGTACTTTTCTACTACCCAGGAGCCTCCGCTGGTATTATCTGACAGGTAGGTACAATTTAGAATGGTCTTGTAATGGGTTTCCGCTCCCCTTTTCTGACTGGGTGGCGTGAAATCTGCCAACGATGAGCCCCCGCCCCTAGAACCGGCAAGAAATCAGATGTTTCGATGTTGGAGTCAGCCTCAACCTTCTGTGAGAAGATATTTCTTACCTGTATTGTTAAATATTCCCTTTAACCACACTCACATAATTTTCAGGGAGCTAAGGAATGCTTCTTCCTTTAAGTCTACAACTGGTCCCTGTCCCTGAGTACTCTTCTACATCTTATAACTGAGAACATTAAAGTTGGATCCACTCTCAGTCCTGATTTATGGATTGCATACTGCTCCAGGGAACTACATGTAGAGAGGATTCAACTACTTCAGGGTCAATCCTAAGTACCCCTTTATCAACCCAAGTCAGGAGTGCATACCCAAACTGTTGGGAAACTATGGGGCAGCTTGAAATGGAGGAACAAATGAGAAAAAGGAACACAAGACCTTATATGGAGTCTTTTCCGAGTTCACATGGAAAAAGAAACACAAATATGACAACACAATGTTCTCTAGTGTACTTAGGACTATCGCAAAATATTGGCCTCCTGATATACATAAATAACCATCATTCTGACACACACAAACAAACTACATGACCTTGTCTCTTCTCCCTCTACCTTACCAAGAACTCATTGAGTCCTTCTACTTTAATCTCCTCCAAGGGAGCATAGTGCCTGAGTTGTTTTGGTTGGACGATATAGGGTAATACTTACAGTTCTTATTTTAGACACTGAGACCTGTTGTTTATACTGAAAGCAATGTTAAAAATAGTCAAAAATCAAAGCACAATGCAAAGTACTGTAATCCACCAAATGCAATCTGTCATTATCCTTCACTGGTTTGACTTCAGCAAGTCAGTGTGTTTTTTGGTTCCTTTAGATAACTGCGTATTGCACAACGCTTAGTGTATTTCTTTATGAAATATTGCATTTCGTGGTAAACTGTTAGACTTGCATGGTGGTCATCTGGGGTTTATAGATCAGCTGTAGGGAGACTATCATCCTTGTGTTTGACTAACTACTTTATCACCATTTGTGACATGTTATGTGCACCCTGATGACCTCTTGATTTCTTACTTTCAGCTATTTTGCTGCTAGGCACTTCTTGTTCTATATGGGTCAGTCTAAATAAACTCGCTTTACACCTTTACACATACAACACTGAGGACTTGATTCACCTATAGGTCATAAAGCAAGGCCTCCCATGTTTCTGTTACACTTTAGTTCTTAAAGCAAATACTGTACTTTTTAAACCTATAGCAGTGTTATTATTCTTGAACATACCTCCTAACATCTGAAGTGGAGAAAGAATGACAACCTGTAAAGAAGGTAACGTGGCACATGCAGAGCACCGCTGTGAAAAATGGGTGTGGCTAAACTGCGCTAGATATAGGGTAGGCTTAAAGGAACACAATAAATTTAGTCTTAGGGCTCTTTCACACGGTCCGCCTCCGCAGGCGGATCCGTGTTGCTCAGCGGGGATCGATCCGCGATCCCCGCTGAGCCGGGCGGATGACAGCTCCGTCTCCGCTTGCAGAGCGGAGAGGGAGGTGTCTCAGCACCCGCTGCCCTCTATGGGGGATCGGAGGAGAGCGGACCGCTTGTCCGCTCTCATCAGATCCGCTCCGCTCCGATTACTGAACGGATGGAAAAATAGGGTTTCCATCCGTCCAGATTTCAGCACAGGATCGGATGCGGAGGGCAGCGGGTGTCAGCGGAGGTCACCTCCGCTGACACCCGCTGCCCCATAGAGCTGCATGGAGGATCCGATCAGATCCGCCTAAAAAACTGACAGGCGGATCTGATCGGACCGCCCGTGTGAAAGAGCCCTAAACCTACTCATAGTCCACACTGCACACATTCCGCAGTCCTTGTACCCACAAAATACTCCTGAACCACCGTACCACAAGTAAGCATTTTATAGACACACATAAAGAATAAAGGATCATCTTAAAAATAAAACAGAACATGGACAAAGGGCTAACAATTGGTCTGGGAGCAATAAAGGAGACCTTGAATAAAATAGTTTGAAACTACATTGCAAAAATCAACTGTTGATATAATAAGCACTTTGGCTAATTTAATGTACTGTATAGCGCTGAGCACTCTGTTATCTAGAACACTATGGGGTTGATTTACTAAAACTGGAGAGTGCAAAATCTGACGGAGCTCTGCATAGAAACCAATCCGCTTCCAGTTTTTTTTTTCTTAATCAAAGCTTAATTGAACAAGCTGAAGTTAGAAGCTGATTGGCTACCATGCAGAGCTGCACCAGATTTTGTACTCTCTAGTTTTAGAAAATCAACCCCAATATGTATAGAATGCAGTGGTCAGTAGTACATGTCATAGTGCCCCATATATTATTGGTCAGCAGGAAGAAAAGATGACAAATGTCCATGGTCAATGAGAGAAAAAATTGCCTGGTCAGTGGTAGAAAAGAATGGTCAAGGAGAGCAAAACACGCCCCATGTTGGAGGTCAGGAAAGGAAAAAAAGCTAGCGTAGGGTGGTCGCTGTATGCTAACTGTGCTACCCAACCCCAGTGAAGAGACTGTGGGGCTCTGCAGACCATGTACATAATTCCTTTTCAACCTTTTCAAAGATGCCATCATTGGGAGTGCTTTTTGAGATAGACAAGTGGCTGCCCTATTTATACAACTCATGGAGACACCCCCCATGAGCTTTAAACTACTTCATCAGGATAGGTTGCAGGTCCTGTTCTTTTTTGCCCCCCCCCCCCTTCTAAAGTGTTCAAGGTGGCCATCTCTTTTGCTTACCCCTCAGACTGATTATACTTCTCTAGATGAATGGTGCCTACCTTTTTTGAGAAAAATGATATGCAGACCTACAACAGTGCTGCATTGTACCTAATAACGATTGTTATTCCTGGCACGCTTGGGACAGCTTATGTTATCTCCCCCGCCCCCCCCCCCCATCCCATCCTCAGTACAATTCCAAACTAGTGATTCAATTCTGCTATTTTAATAGTTTTGTTCTTTATTACAAAATTACGCTAAAGATTTGTATTTTTTCCTCTCCTCATCCTTACTATTTTAAGATTTGGCACTCTTCGCTGGCTTTAATCATAACAACCTTTCAGTTATAAAAAGGTGTTTGAGAAAAAAAGCTAAGTGCCCACATTTTAACTGCTGGCTCCTCATTCTACGTAATACATTACTTTAAAGTATATACTATAGTGTACAAGTGCTGGTGGGCATCACAAAAAGCAGAGAATTGATATAATTGATTGTAACTCCCGAATAGATTTGCATATTTTTAAGAAAACCTAAGTATAAAACTCAGGACTGACTGATTTTCATTTCAAACATTATTTGAAGCTAGTTTTATTGTGATTTTTTTGTCTGTGTTTTTCTGTCTCATATAAAAAATGTCTATAGATTTCCATTAAAATTCATGATAAATGTGTTTTTTAGGTTACCATTTATTCAGGGTAGGGAGATCAAGTTTGCAGTATGTACAGTTGTAGGCAGGTGCAGTCTTTATTCTCCACTGCAACTCGACTGTAGTGGCAAAGCAGATAGGGGATAAGCCGGAAGGAACTTGGTTCCTCTATGGTTTCCTTGGTCACAGGGAGGCAGCTATCCCATTAGATGGCAGCACCCCATGTCACTATGTTGGCCATCTTGGGTCCGCCAGAGTCTATTTAAGACCCTGGCTCCCGGGCTTGGCGCACGTTTGGTGAGTGAACAGGATAGGGACAGGTACCTCGCCTGCCAGGGACAGTGGAAGCGAAAAGAGAAGGCTCCAGTGGAGTAGGGAGAGAGCCGGACCTACATCTACCTCTTCAGGAAGCCTCCCTTTTTAGTCGGACAGGCCAAGCTGCACTTCACTCCCCATGACAGATGCTGTTGGTATCTAGGAGTCTTCTGTTTGCTGATTATATGCTCAGTTATAAGTGGCCTCGGTCAGGTGAGCTTCCTGCTGGGCCTGTTTATACTGTCGACTTGACTGTTACAACACAATGTTCTTTGCAAATCGGGACTCTGTGTGTTTTATGCTTGCCACACTATGCTGTACCTACCCAACACAGTTCTTAGACGATACAGTGAAATGCAGCACTATGAGCTACTGCCATTGGCTCGGATTCCCTCTACCAGTGTCTTTCCTGTACTGAGGACATACGCGAAAATTGCTGTGAAAAGGACATTTTTATCTAAAAATCACTAAAAGCCATACAGTTGGTGGCCATATCGGTGCCATGGGGCCTAGAGCTGAAGGTTGTCTGGTCCAGAGCATGAGGATGAACTGTCCTTCCGGGTCCAGGATTGTTGGTTTGCCTGCTTCACTGCTCATCTCATTCTGCTGCCTTGTGCTTGCCAACATCCCTTTCTCCCCTGTTACTGTGTTCTAGAAGGACCTTGGTAGAGCGATCTCCCAATGACTACTCTAAATATCCAGCTTTGACATTGGGAGAAGATTGGAGATACTGCATGTGGACAAAGGTAAGTATTGACTTGCCACTGTGGCTTATTTGGTAAAGGGGGTTCTTCTAATTTTGTGTTGTTCCAATGCAGCCTATTTTGGGGGTTCTAATTGTGCACTCAGACATCAATTCAGTCAAGGAGGCTGATCCTGGGCTGGAGCACCCCAATAGATACGCCCCGTTGTGTGATGTTGGGGAAACCAGTCAGGGACCAGCATTGCTGGAGCAGAGCGACGCCCCTAGCTGCCAGGGGACGAACTCCTCCAGTGAGGCCGGGAGAAAGGGAAAGGAAAGACAGGTGCTGGTGGTAGGGGACTCAATTATTAGAAGGACAGATAGTGTAATCTGTGACATAGACCGTGTGCGCCGAACAGTCTGTTGTTTGCCGGGCGCTCGGGTTCGGCACATCGCGGATCGGGTGAACAGATTATTGGGTGGGGCTGGGGAAGACCCAGCTGTCATGGTACACGTGGGTACCAATGACATAGGCAGAGGAAGACGGAGAGTCCTAAACGATTTCAGGGACTTAGGCGCTAAGTTGAGGACTAGGACCTCCAAGGTAGTATTTTCCGAAATACTACCGGTACCTCGAGCCACACCAGAGAGGCAGCGGGAGATTAGGGAAGTTAACGAGTGGCTGAGGAGCTGGTGTAGTAAGGAGGGTTTCGGGTTCCTGGAGAACTGGGCCGACTTCTCAGTCGGTCACCGGCTCTTTGGTAGGGACGGATTGCACCTAAAATGGGGTGGGTGCAGCCGTACTGGGTGAGAGGATGGCCAAAAAGTTAGAGGGGCTTTTAAACTAGGGAATGGGGGGGAGGGTACAGATGTAGAATTAGCCAGTGGAAAGCAAGTTTCAGAGGGCAGAAATGGGGGCATTAGCGGTAGGGTGTTCGGAGCCCCTATACCCAGGGTGGGTACGGGGAAAAATCAAGAGAGCAGCCTAAAAACATCAAAATTACGAGGCTTATATACCAATGCCAGAAGCCTGGCCAACAAGATGGGAGAGCTGGAGCTGCTGATGTTTGAGGAGGACTTAGATTTTGTGGGGATAACTGAGACTTGGTTTGACAGCTCTCATGACTGGATGGCGACCATTCAGGGGTATTCCCTTTATCGCAGAGATAGAGAGGGTAAAAAAGGGGGAGGGGTATGTTTGTATATTAAGAACAGTATACAGGTAAATATGAGGGATGATATTAATAATGGAGCTATGGACGAGGCAGAATCCCTATGGGTAGAGCTTCAAAGGAAAGGCACGGTGGGGAAGGTAATATTGGGCGTATGCTATAGGCCCCCAAACCAGAGGGAGGAGGGTGAGGTGGACCTCATGTTACAGATAGGATTGGCAGCAAGGGTGTGAAATGTCATTATAATGGGGGACTTTAATTATCTTGATATAGACTGGGCAGAAGGAACCGCGCATTCAGCCAAGGCTCGGCAGTTCCTAAATGTTTTGCAGGACAATTTCATGGGTCAGATGGTGAATGCACCGACAAGAAACAATGCGGTACTTGACCTACTGATTACCAACAATACAGACCTGCTCACGGATATAGAAATACGGGACAACTTAGGGAACAGTGACCATAGGTCAATTGGTTTCAGTATTAATTACAGTAATAGGAAACACAAGGGTAATATAAGGACACTGAATTTCAAAAGAGCCAATTTCCCTAAACTGTGCTCGCTGCTAGAAAATATCAAATGGGATAGAACCCTGGGAACAAAGAACACGGAGGAAAAATGGGAGTGCTTCAAGAGCATACTTAACAAGGGGGTGGGCCAGTGCATTCCACAGGGAAATAAATTTAAAAGAGCAAAACTAAACCCTGGGTGGCTAAACTCCAACATAAAAATGTATATTAGAGCTAAAGAAAAGGCCTTCAAAAAATACAAGACTGAGGGGTCATTGGCAGCATTTAAGCATTACAAAGAGTGTAATAAGAAATGTAAAGATGAAATCAGGGCGGCTAAAATAGAACACGAGAGACATATAGCGGAGGAGAGTAAAAAGAACCCCAAGAAATTCTTTAAGTATATAAACAGTAAGAAAGCGAGGCCAGAACACATTGGCCCCTTAAAAGATGATAAAGGAAAAATGGCCACTGAGGACAGAGAAAAGGCGGAAGTGTTAAATAATTTCTTTTCTTCAGTCTTCACAAAGGAATCGGGGGGGCTACACGAACCCCGCTTGTAAGGCCGAACTAAATAATACACCTCAGGAAGTGCCGCCATGGCTAACAGAGGATAGACTTAGAGCTAAACTAGAGAAACTTAACATAAATAAATCCCCGGGACCGGATGGCTTGCACCCAAGGGTTCTAAATGAGCTCAGTCAGGTGATTGCCAGACCATTATTCTTGATCTTTAAGGATAGTTTACAGACAGGTATGGTGCCAGCTGATTGGAAAAAAGCCAACGTGGTACCAATATTTAAAAAGGGGCCGAGATATATCCCGGGTAACTATAGGCCGGTCAGCCTAACATCTGTAGTCTGCAAAATTTTGGAGGGGATGATAAGGGACCACATACAAGACTTTAGTAATGAAAACGGTATTATAAGTAGTAATCAGCATGGATTCATGAAAAATCGTTCATGCCAAACCAATCTATTAACCTTCTACGATGAAGTGAGCTGCCACTTAGATAAAGGTAAGCCTGTGGATGTGGTGTATCTGGACTTTGCAAAGGCCTTTGACACCGTTCCCCACAAACGCTTACTGTACAAACTAAGGAAGGTAGGTATGGACCATAAGGTGAGTACCTGGATAGAGAACTGGCTCCAGGGGAGAGTACAGAGGGTGGTGATTAATGGGGAGTACTCGGATTGGGCGGGTGTGGAAAGTGGGGTCCCCCAGGGTTCTGTCCTGGGACCAATCCTGTTTAATTTATTCATAAATTATCTAGAGGAGGGGATATCTAGTACAATCTCAGTATTTGCAGATGATACTAAATTAGGCATGCCAATATCTTCTATGCAGGATGTGGAAATCTTGCAAGCAGACCTGAACAAAATAACGGGGTGGGCAACTACATGGCAGATGAGATTTAATGTAGAAAAATGTAAAGTAATGCACTTGGGGGCCAGAAACCAGAAAGCAAGCTACTCACTAGGGGGGGAACCTCTGGGTGAGTCTAGGATGGAAAGGGACCTGGGGGTACTGGTAGACAACAGGCTTGGAAGTGGCATGCAATGCCAAGCCGCTGCAAGCAAAGCCAACAGAATACTGGGTTGTATAAAAAAGGGGATTCACTCCAGAAATAAAGAGATTATTCTTCCACTCTACAAGACTCTGGTCCGGCCACATCTGGAGTATGCTGTCCAGTTCTGGGCACCGGTCCTCAGGAAGGATGTGCTGGAACTGGAGAAAGTCCAGAGAAGGGCAACAAAAATAATTAGGGGAATGGAGGACATCGGCTATGAGGAAAGACTACAAGCACTGAACCTATTCTCTCTGGAGAAGAGACGCTTGAGGGGGGATATGATATCAATGTACAAATACTGTACTGGCGACCCTAGCATAAGGAACAAACTATTTAGAGTAAGGGAATACAATAAGACACGTGGCCACTCACTAAAACTAGAGGAAAGGCGGTTTAACCTTAAAGCGCGTAAGGGGTTCTTCACTGTAAGAGCGGTAAGGATGTGGAATTCTCTTCCGCAAGCAGTCGTATCAGCGGGGAGCATTGATAGTTTCAAAAAACTATTGGATGGACACCTTAAAGACCACAACATACAGGGGTATACAATGTACGGTTAAAAGCAAACACACACACATAGGTTGAACTGGATGGACTTGTGTCTTTTTTCAGCCTCACTAACTATGTAACTATGTAACAATTCAACTTTTTGTGGAGTTGATAATTGTGCACTCTTATACCTTTCTTTCTTTCTTTAACTCTACTCTAAGGGGCCCCACAAAAATTTGGCATGGGGCGCTGTAATTTCTAGCTACACCTTTCATTCTACATCCTTATATACTTTAAATTTGAATTTAGAAATTTACCTGACCCCAAGATGAAAATGAAGTATATATTCACCAGTGACAGATGACATGAAGGATCATTTCTAATACATAAAAGACACATGGGCTATCTCAGTCCCTTTGAAAACAGCTTACTGCTGTCAGATCTGTAGAAATATCTACGCCCCCTGTTTTGTCTGCTGCCAGTAAGCTCCCAGACATGTCTATACAGGCTACCTCATCTTCCCACACTCTTGTCACTATGACGGTCCCCTGTCTGTGATTAATTACCGTATAAGCCCTGACCTGAGGTGTTTTCTAGCAGGCTCCCAGCTGACTGTCTACAGAGCGTACAGGTGATTCCCTGACAACTCAACATCTCAGAACAGAAGAAATTTCCTCTTTGTCAGAATAAATCATCTTCTTCGTGAATACATGGAGGTGTAAGCACCTTCTGGAGAGGATTTACAAAAACTGGATCAGAGGAAACAGAAGCAAAAATGTGAACAATGCCCATAGCAGCCAGATTCCTTGCTTTATGTCTCCAATAAAAGATTGCACATGATTGGCTGTAATGGGCATCATCCCAACCTTCTACTCCAGTTTTAATAAATTGTAGATCAGCCCTCTAAATTTTCACTCGCTTGCTCGCATTTGGCGAGTGGAATTTAATTGAGGGTGAGTGTTCCAGCTTGGCTCAGGTGGTGGCGGATCCGCTCCGCTCGGCTACGGTGGGGGGCGGGTCTGCTCGGCTTTAGACAAGCCGCACGAGCCGCCTCCCCAGTCATCTCTATGGAGGGCTCTGTAAGCCACGCTGCACACTGAGAAGTGTGGTTTCCAGCACAGCCCCATGGATTCTCTTCTCACTGACATGCTGAATTTTAGGCGTCAGAGAAGATGCGTGTCCCAGGGCAGCAAGGACGAGGAAGAAGAGTCGGCAGGGAGAGCGCAGACTTCGAGTAACAGCCTAATGTGTAGAAGTTTGAAATGAGAGGTCGGGGAGACCATCAGAGTGAGAGAGACAAGTCCGAGTGTTTTAATTTGCACAGGCAGGCAGTGTATAGGGACAGTGGGCGCAGGCTGCTAACTTACTGACTCACACTCCTACCTACCTTATTCAAATAAGAAGTGGAGCTCAGTGCAGCCCACTCAGAGCAGCCTATCAGAACTCAGATCACTGAGACCACACCAATGTAAGGCAGGCTCTGTTTGGTTACTAGGAATACTGCACTGAGTGTTCATGTTCTTGTCTCTGTAGTGTGAAGATGTACAGGCAGTTGGGCCTAGCCACTCAGTGCAGTAGCCATATCAACTGTACTGGCTTCTGAATGGTTGCTATTAGGCCCCATTTACACCTAGCATTTTACGCACAACATGCATAGGGCAGCCTATTCATTTTATGAGCTACATAGGGCAAAGTAGCTCATTGAGTTTTTTCTGCATTGAGTTTTTTTTTTTTTTACACCACTCATTTTACAGTGCTTTCACATTTTTGCACACAGAAAAACATGCCAGCTTGTGGTGTTTGGGATGCCATTAACAACAAATGGCGCAGCAAACGTGATGGGTTTTAGCATATTTTATAAATACATGCAGAAATACCCAATTTTGTATGCGTTTACAAAACACGCAGGTGTGAGTGGATAAAAAATTATTGCAAAATTATGTGATCAACAGCGCTTGTTCAAAACATAAATGTTGCATCAAATGTCATACAGTGTAAACTACCACTTATGATAGTAATGATATTCTTAAAGTGCTCAGTGCAAATACAAAAATATGTGTATGAACATAAATAAATCTTAAAAAATTCTGCAAAAACAGTCCCCATTAAAAAAAGTCCAACATTAAACACTGTGCAGATTCCTTTCACTCTTCCACCTTCTGAAAACACTCCTGCAAAAAAGGATATGAAGTGCAAAAGTGCAGAGTGCAAATTCTTCTAACTGGCAATGATGGTGACACCTTCCGTGTTGTGAAAAATGGCAGAAATGCACACTCACCAAATGATGTTGACCCCTCTTACCATGTGGCAAGTAGAGGTCCAAATATGCCTGCAAGATCTCCTTGATCTCAATGAGATGCTTGATGTAACCTCCCAGAGGGTCTTGTCCATACACTGGCTGCTTTCAAACATGGATCTCAGGAACCATGGACATAAAGAAAGATATTCTCCTCATGGTGTAGTATTAATAAATTTGGCAGTTTTATTAAATTTGACCCCAATAGGGCAAATAAAAAATATATACAATCCAGCAAATAAACTCGCAAAGTTAAAAACCAAACTCCTGAGCGGCTTCCCACACTACACAGGAGAGTCGCGGCACACCGGAAGAGCCTACTCCGGCATGCGTTCCGGACTGAGGCGCAAAACATAGCAACGTACGTGTCAGCTTGACGCGTTTTGTCATAAAACTGACGTCATCGGAAGCTGAAAGTATGTCCCTAAGCACTGGAACATATATGCAGGGTGACAAAGCCCGCCTCCAAAACGCTCCTTCTTCTTACAATCATACATCAAATCAGATGAACCTTTCTGATAGTGTCCTATCAGTAATTAACCCTCAATATTCATCGGCTCATCCTGACCATTTATTCACCCATCGGGGAACCTTTTATAAAATGAGTTATCTCTTCCAAAAGGACTGATAGGTTAGTATAAATGCATAATAATTGGTTACATTACTGCTATATACAGTCCTTATGCTATATCCCATTCCCTATTCTTTATACATTTAATCGGTTCATTAAAATTACAGCCATTATTAATAAAAAATTAAATTATTATTAAAATTAAAAGATATATTATATATTAATATCAATGTTGAAAATATATTAAAAGTATACGTGCTATCTCTATACTATATAAAAAGTTATATTTATATATATTAGTAAAAAAATCTTTAATTTATAAATATACATGGAGTGGATTTTAATATTCCAAAATTATACCCTCCTACGGGTCATGACTGATAGGTCCAGAAAGGTTGACCTGTTACAAAAAGGTGAAAATAAAACAGTATACAATATATTTAAGGTGCTCAAACATTTTACCCTCATACGGGCCATAACTCACCCTAGGTCCAGAAAAAATATGCCTGTTACAAGAATATATAGATATGATCAGTAATTGGATATGAAACAATTGATATCCATATCTATGTTCATACCCTGGGGTTGGAGTGTACCATGCTCATATATCCACCATGTCTCATTCTGTGAGGCTGCCTTGCGCATATCCTTTCCTCTCCAACTGTTATCTATCTTTTCTATTGCTCAAAAAGTGTGAAGGCTGGGGTTCCTATTGTGCTTTAGTCTAAAATGGTCGGAGACACTGTGCTTCCTAAAGCCCTTTTTAATATTATTAAGGTGTTTCCCTTTTCTTACCATCAACTTGCGTGTGGTACGGCCCACATACTGTAGGCCACACAGACAAGCTAGCAAGTATGTGACGTGTACTATGACAATTCATTTTTTTATTGAATATTCTTTTTGTGTAGTGTTAGATTTAAAGGATAAACTTTTTCTTATTCTATCCTTTACCGTATGGCAGGGTTTACACCCCCCGCACATAAAGAAACCATGGTGATCCAAAAACATACCCAACGACTTTGGGGGGTCGGGTACATTTTTCACCAATTTATCCCTCAAATTGGGTGCCCTACGGTACACAAAGCGAGATTTAGGAGGCAGCAACTTCACTGAATCATTTTCACGTAAGAGAATAGGCCAATGTTTACTGATTATCCCTTCCAACTCTTTGTGGTTTCTTTAATAATGGGTAAAATAGGCCATATTATGATTTCCTTCTCCCTTATTCTTGTCCTTCAATAGTAGGGTTCTATCCATATTTTCAACTTCTTGTTAACATCCATTAATTCCTGTTCCCTATATCAATTATCCAGAAACCTATTGATAAGCACATTAGCCTGATGATTAAATTCTGTAGCTTCTTTACAATTACGCCAGATTCTCATTAGTTGCCTTTTGGGTATCCCCTTTATCCACCTAGGGTGGTGGAAACTATGTGTAGGGATATACCCATTGCAGTCGGTTGGATTAAAAAATGTTTTGTTGTAAAGTTTATTTCCTTTCTTATATACTGTCAAGTCCAAAAAATTAACATCATTTTTATCCCAGGTCCCTGAAAATATAATGTTATAAGCATTAACATTAATATCCTCCAAATATTTTTGGAGGTCCCCTTCGGTCCCTTTCCATACGATGAACATGTCATCTATATATTTTTTGTAGAGTAGTAGGTCCTCTCGGTTTTTCCAAAAATTTCTTCATATTCCCACTTATTGAGGAAAATGTTTGCCGCGTTGGGTGCATATTTAGCTCCCATTGCAACTCCTTTATGTTGCCAGAAGTATGTTCTATCATGCCAGGAGTAATTGCTACTCATGGCTAGATCCAGCATTTCCCCTAGTAGCTTTTGCTGCTCCATCTTGAGTGGGGATTTCTATTTAAGGGTCCATTGTACTGCTTGGAACGCATCGCCCTGGTCAATGTTCATGTAGAGAGACTCTACATCCTCAGTGGCAAGTAGGATATCATCTTCCAAAGTCAGTTCTTCCAATATATTGATAAGTTGTTTACTATCGTGCAGGAATGCTGGGTAGGATTGGGCCAATGGTTGAAGATAACTATCCAAATACTCTCCCAGCCTAGAGAATATGGAATTAATTCCACTTATAATAGGCCTACCTGTTGGGGAGGACTGATTTTTATTTATTTTTGGATTCTGGTATATAATTGGTAACCTTGGGGATAAGATATTTGAATTCATTTTTAATTTAGTATTCCCTTTTTATGTGCTTTTTTAAACCATTTTTTACATTTCATTCTATATTTTGTAGTGGGATTGAGTGGAGTCTTAAGGATGGGCATCGGTGCAAACCCAGGAAAAAGGTGTCACTTCTTCCTAGTCACCTAGCGTAGCACACCTCTCAACCCTAAAGTCTGTATGTAGCGCACTTCTCAATCCTGCACTCTGTATGTAACGCATATTTACTTAACAAGGCTGTAATGATGTGAACAGTGCCTATAGTAGCCAATCATATTTTATCCTTTTTTATTTATCACAGTCAGATCAATGAAATATGCTTTATGTTAATATTGTTAAAGTTGTTGTTAATATTTATTTTTGGAACTTCATTCTGCATTCATTCAACAGTGTCATTTAATGAGATAATTTAAGAGGGCATGTTTAGGGGTGGAATTATAGGCGGGCCAGGGTAAGGGTTGGGTGGGGCAACTGGTGGCGAGTAACTCTTAAGGCCTGGCTAGTAGCTCAGGACTTTAAATTTTGAGCCCTGTTGTAGATAGTTCATGCACGCACACATGTGCACACATGCACGCACAAACACAAAATGAATTGCCAAAATATATGTCATAACAAGAAGTATTTATATTTTAGCTAACCTTGTAGGGTTGCCATATCTACCACAGCTTCATTAGAATGCAGAATATTGTCTTTAAACAGAAATGCGAGATTTGTATATATACATACTCACATAGGTGGATGCAGCATCGATCCAATACTGCATCTGTCTTGCACCCCCTCTACACCGAGAACCAATCGATCAGAGACTGCTGATTGCTCAGTTATCGGATCCGCTCTAAGCAGAGAGCATTGGCAGTGGCGTCGGGAGGAAGGGGCTGACCGGGGCTATAGCCCCGAATGGGCCCCCAAAAAGCCCCGGGTCTTGTATTGCTTATTTAAAATTATTAGTCCCAAGGCCTGGGGTTGGCCAGAAACTCAGGGCTAAATACCTCAGAAGTGTAACATCTATTCAGCGATCAGTGATTGGTGGGCAAGCCGGGGGCAGCCGCAATTAGAGTAAGTGGAGCTGTCAAAATGAAGCACTGATGTCGGGGGGGAGTGGGGCTGATATGCGGGGCTCCACCCCTTTGTCCCATTTACTTTATAGGCAATCAGCTGCTGGCCGGGGAGAAAGGTGGCAGGGGGTGGGACCAATTGTAACTACTGTATGTGCATCCACAGCAGTGTATAATAAACCTGAATTATACACCACTGTGGATGCTCATACAGTAGTTACAACTGGCCCGGCCCTACCACCTTCCTCTCCAGCCAGCAATGTATACACGCCGGAAATGCGGTGAGGAACAAAGGGGCAGAGCCCTGCATATCGGCCTCGGCATCACTGCTTTAATTTGACAGTTCCAATCACTCTCATTGCGGCTGCCCCCGGCTTGCCCATCAATCCCTGGCTGTCTTGGATAGATGTTACACTTCTGCATGTCCTGCTCGGCTGCACTCATTTATGCTCCATCTGATGCCTCCATTCTTCCCTCAGCTCCTGTATGCTGCTAATCAAGATTTTAAGATAAGTGTGGGATGTTTAACTAATTGGTTTCTTTGCAGTTTAACTAATTCCTGAACCTTGCACCCCGTACAATGCATTCCTGAACCTTGCACCCCGTACAACGCACTCCTGAACCTTGCACCCGATACAATGCACTCCGGAACCTTGCATCCCATACAACGCACTCCTGAACCTTGCACCCCGTACAACGCACTATTAAACTTTGCACCCAGTGCAACACACTCCTGAACCTTGCACCCCATACAACGCACTCCTGAACTTTGCATCCCGTACAACGCACTCCTGAACCTTGCACCCTGTATATCGTACTCCTGAACCTTGCACGCTGTACAACGCACTCCTGAACCTTGCATCCCATACAAGCACTCCTGAACCTTGCACTCTGTACGTAATATATTCCTGAACCTTGCACTCTGTATGTAACGCATTCCTGAACCTTGCACTCTGTACATAATGCATTCCTGAACCTTGCACTCTGTACAACTCCGGGGGGGGGGGGGTGTGAAATGCAAAAGGGGTCCAGAGGTGGGGGGGGGGTGTCTGTGTAATGTGAAGGGATCCAGAGGTGTGTGTGGGGGGCTGTGTAATGCAAAAGGAGTCCAGAGGTGTGGGGGGTGCTGTGTAATGTAAAGGGGCCCAGAGGTGTGGGGGGGGGTTTTATGACTAGCTTTTATGACTACCCAACCCCCCCCCCCCTCTTAGCTACACAGGCAGCATATGCCGCAGTCGTGATACTTCATGCTCTGGCAAGAACTATTACGTTCAGTGGCTAGTACTGTCCCCGAATATGACCCATTCAAGTGAATAGGGAAGTGAGGCAGATGCACACTAACTGCATGCAATTCAGATGGCAGTGCATTTCTGAAGCAATTTTGAGGTTAAAACAACAGGTGGTGAGGAGACACCATATTGTCTCCTCACTGCCTGTCAAATGCCTCTGATTAGCTTTTCAGAACCACAACAGTTTAGATGCAAGTCTACACTTAGCCTGAAAGTAATTTCATCTTCAATGTCATTCTGAATTCAGAATAGTCAGTAAAGCAGATCCTTTTTAATTTGTGAATGAAAGGATCACCAACACTATGCAACTACTGGTAGGCATATGCCCAATAGCAAGCATGTTACTGACAGCTTACCAATAGAAGTGCTTAGTCATAGCTCCCAACTGTCCCTGATTTCGAGGGACTGTCCCTAATTTGGAACAAAGTCCCTCTGTCCCTATTTCCTCCTCATTTGTCCCTCCTTTTGGTTTGATCTAAATAGTTCTATATAAAATGCACTATGTATCCTTCAAAAAGTTTTTCCCAGTGCTAAAACTTTCATCCAGTTTCTAAATTGCTGCATTTGTAAATGTCAAAAGACAGTATAAAAGAATAGTAGTGGTAAAAAAAGCACTTTAACCAATCTTTTTTTTTTTTAAGGGGGTGTGACAAAGGGTGTATTCTATATCTACATACTTTCTCTAATGGGTGTCCCTCATTCCCATCTCAAAAAGTTGGTAAGTATGCTTAGTGAATACCAAATGAAGATGTGACAGTAGACCTATCTGAATACCATTGCTTACAACCCTGATTTTCTACAATTTCTTCAAGTCTGCTACTAGTAGACTCCAGCATATAACAGTATTAGTAGAATGCATAGTTATCTGCCAGGAGTTTTGCCACACTAACAATAGAAACAGTGATAAATATAGCATTGGGTACCCAAGGCTGTGTGTCTACAGGCTTTAGAGTTGGAAATCTGGCCTTGCCTGTAGCAATTATTTTTCCTTTATGACTTTACACCCAATGATGCAATTATACTTAAAGTGTTACTAAACCCACAACAGTAAAATCAGTCTTTATATGCAGTTAAACAAAAATAATAGAAGATTCAGCGCTGAATGAATATAGACTTAGACCAGCAGCTAACACTCAAGTGTAATCCAACACCCTCAATACATATATAAATAATAGTGTAGCGCAGTCCAGTATTACAATAAATTATGACAAATTAAAGTAAATCCTTAAAAAGCCACAAACATCATTCCCCGCTGAAGAAGTCTACGCCCACCAGACGTAACGCGTACGGGGGATTGGTCACTCGGTCCGTCGGCCATACAACACGGAAGCCAGACACCTCACAGCACGCTGCATGCTCTGCTATTTACATGCCCATTGAACCGGGACACAATGTAAGTGCAATACCATTTTTTGAGCAATAAAATGTTATTTCTGCAACAGAGAGCACTAGATTGTTTCCTCTTTTATCCATATGTTTTGGAGCTTATTGGGAAAGAGTATCCTCTGTGACTTTGAGATATCGTTATGCTGGAGGTATTTTTCTGGTCCTATTGATATCGTTTTGGCTGATCATCGTGGAGATTGATTCATGCTTTTAGACCCTGTGGGGTCAAGTTCTGGAGGTGAGAGGCAGAGAATGCCGGGTGATGGGATTTTATGAGCACTCAAGTCACACATATTATTTATTTCACCGGATCACCAGTGGACTGTGTGTTTTTCTTACCATCTATATCTTCACCTATGAACTTTTTTACTACCATATGATTTTATAATGATGTTTGTGGCTTTTTAAGGATTTACTTTAATTTGTCATAATTTATTGTAATACTGGACTGCGCTACACTATTATTTATATATTTATATGCAGTTAAGCATGTGTGTTATACTCACTGTGGAACCTATGGGGTTAATCTTCTGCATAAAAAGATCCTTCCCTTCTTTTACTATCCCCAATCCATTTGCCGATAGTACAGAGCCTTGGTGGAACTCTGCACATGCTCAGTGTGGTGTGTTTTTTTTGGGGGGGGGGTGGTGCATGTGACCAGCATGGGAGCAATCAGCACTGTCCAGACAGAGGGTCAGGGGTCCTGCAGCCTCATAGGACAGTCAGAGAAGAATGAAAACTACTCCTACAAACTTTAATTATTCTTGGCCTGACACTGATAGAAGTCACAAGACTGCTGTATACTGCTGATGACAAAAGGTATTTAGCAGTTTATATTTACTAAAATAATTGTATTTCCATGTGCTGTGTACTGTGGGAGACCAGATATAGTGAATGCAGGGTCCTGGGTTTAGTAACACTTTAACCAGTTCCCGCCCGCGCTATAGCCGAAAGACGGCTACAGCGCGGGCTCTAATTTCCGGGAGGCCGTCTTTAAACGGCCTACCAGTAACAGGCTCCCCGCGCGCATCGGGGAAAATCTGTGTCGGCCGTGTCCCTTGGACATAGCCAATCACAGATCGTGGTGAATGGCCAATCACAGCGGCCATTTGCCACACGATCGGAAAATCCAATGAGAGATGATCTCAAATGTAAACATATGAGATCATCTCTCATTGCCAACTCTCTTTCTTACACAGAGACTGCGTGTGAGGAAGAGGAGAGCCGATCAGCGGTTAGGGGACACAGAGAAATGTAATCAGGGCACTGATCACCAGTGCCCTAATTACACAAGAGGGAAATAAAATGCCATAACTGCCCACCATCAGTGCACACAGTGCCCCCATCAGTGCCCACAATCAGTGTCCATAGTGCTGCCAGTCAGTGCCCATCAGTGCCTGCTCATCTAGGCACTGATGGGCACTGACTAGCAGCACTATGGGCACTGAGTGTGGGCACTGATGGTGCTGCCCATCAGTGCTCATCAGTGCCGCCCATCAGTGCTCATCAGTGCCACCCATCAGTGCCCATCAGTGCCACCCATCAGTGTCCATCAGTGCCGCCTCTCAGTGCCCATCAGTGCCACCCATCAGTGCCACCTCTCAGTGCCCAGCAGTGCCACCTCTCAGTGCCCAGCAATGCCACCTATCAGTGCTCATCAGTGCCACCTATCAGTGCTCATCAGTGTCACCTTTGTTTTAATTATCTCTTGTGTAACCACTTAGTGGTATCACCTAGACCTAGCTGCATAATGGAAATCTTTAAATATATGACGTCCAGAACAGTGAATGTAGAAGAAATTTTTGACCAGGACATTATTATACAGAGACAGGATATGGAGGGTTCCTTTAAACAATTGAAGCATAACATGGAGAAGCAACTACGGGTCTGGTGGGACATAGTATCCTTGGAAAAATACACCAAAGAAAATATAGCACCAAGGAGGCTGAGGTGGGACATATCCCCCAATGACCACATTGCCGATCCAGTCCTACTGGATCAATGGTATGCATTTTTCAATAAATGTGAAAAGGAACTGCTTCTCATGATTATAAAAAGGAGACAATTTAAACTTAAAAAGATAGAAAGTGCCATTATAACATTAAAAGAACAACTAGTCCCCTATGCGGACACATTAGAATATAAAAATAAGGAGAAGGCACTTCAGGAGGCCATACAAAAATATGATAAGACAATACAAGCCAAAAAATTAAAGAAATACAAAAGGGACATTTTGGACTACAGGAATAGGGATGTGTATAAATGGCAATCGGATGAAACATACAATGGACAAGGTACAAGTGTGGATCCTGTGGGTGTAGACTCCAGAGAACCATCGGAAATGGGAGATGAAGATGAAGATGATTCTTGGATGGAGGTCGGAACACCCAGGACCCCCAGAACTCCTATAACACCAGCCAATGGAGAAAGAAACAATGGAGAAAGATTTTTTGAACCACGACCAACATATAATGACCGTAGGGAAAACACTCACGTGGGAAACCCAGGAGCCGACAGGACACCAATTTCCTCTTACAACAGAATAGATACATACAACAGATTTTCTCCTCTATATCACTACCAGGATGAGTATTATGATAACAGAGGTCCCCCACAAAGAAGGGGTTTTTTTCCCAGAGGGAACAGGGGAAGACCCCCGAGAGGTGGCAGGGGACCCCAAGGACAACAAGGCAACTGGAGGAACCAGGGTTGGCAACAACCATGGAGATGAGAGAATCAACAAGGAGGCTTCAGAGGAACACACAGACCACAAGGGGATCACCACGTAAATTGGAGAGCCGAGGAAAGAGGCCCACAACAGGAGAACTACAGAGGGCCTCCCGGACCAGGGTACTTCGACCCTCGCAGGAGAGAAGAACCCCCCAGGCATTACGAAGATACAAGAAACGGAAACCAAGGGGCAAACGAGGGGGGACAAAGAAAAAGAAGAAGGCAATACTAGGAAAAGGAATCTTCAATCTGAGCAATGCAATCTTTGACAAAGACGAATTAAAACTTCTGGATTTGGGCCTAAAGTATGCACCAGATAAGAATTTGGACAAATTCGAAGCATACATAGACCTCCAAAAATATATAAGGAAGTTAAACATTAAGAAATTCTTCGAAATCAAGAAAAGCAATGAGCCCCCTCCAAACAATAGAGAGTTTACACACACATCACTCAAAAATAAATCAGTTTTCAATCCTAAGAATCCACACAATGAAAACCTGGAAGTTTTTAAAAGAATGGTGGAGGAAGAAATCAGAGCCCTAAAAATCAAAAATAAGAAAGAAAAAGATATATGGGACACAATCCGGAAACTTGAGAAGAAAAAGGGAATAGTTATAAGACCCGCGGACAAAGGGGGTGGCCTAGTTATATTGAATTTGAAAGACTATGAGGAAGAACTTGAACACCTCTTGAGCGCAGAGGATACTTACAAGAAACTTTCCAAAGACCCAAAAATCAAGTTCGCAAAGGATTTGAGGACGTACATTAAAAAAGGAAAGGATTTGGGAATATTGAACGGTAAAGAGGCCAAATATTTACAAATAGAATCAGCAAGGTCGCCCATAATATATTATTTACCTAAGATACATAAAAACGAAGAGAAACCACCAGGTCGCCCAATAGTAAGTGGCATAAACTCAGTCCACTCCCGGCTGGGAGAATATCTTGACAAGTTTTTGCAACCACTGGTGCCAAAAGGGAGGTCCTATTTAAGGGACAGCAAACAATTACTGTCGGACATCCAAAATTTAGAAATTACGGACGAAGATTTCTTAGTAACAATTGATGTCAACTCCCTTTACACCAACATAGCACAACAAGACGGCCTGGATAGTGTTGAATGGGCACTTTTTAAAGAAACTAATTTTAAAAACGCACAAGTGCACTTTATTTTAGAAGGTCTAAAAATGGCCATGGAATCCAATTATTTTTGGCACAAGGGAAGATTCTATGCACAAACGAAAGGAGTAGCTATGGGGGCTAAGTATGCCCCCAGCGTTGCAAATATATTTATGCAAAAGTGGGAAGAAGAGCAAGTTTTTAGTATAGAACGACCCAACCTCAAATACTATCAGAGATATATTGATGATATTTTTTTAATTTGGAGAGGGAGTCTGGACTCATTACAAAGTTTTTTTGATGAAATCAGTAGCAATGCCTATGGGATTACTTTTACTGGCAATTGGGAAAAACAAAAGATTTCATTTTTAGACTTAGAACTGTTTAAACAAGATGGAAGACTGGCTAGCAAAACCTTTTTTAAAAAAACCGATAAAAATGGATACATCCCTATTAGGAGCTGTCACCATCCACAATGGCTAGGGAACATCCCTAAGGGACAATTACTGCGGATAAGGAGAAATTGTAGCAATGTCCAAGACTTTAACATTCAAGCAGACATGCTCATCCAAAGATTCATGGAAAAGGGATACAAAAAGAAAAATTTGGAACATCTGAAAAGAATAATAAGGAATATGGACAGAAAAGATCTGATCAAAGAAAATCCTAAGAAAGAGAGACAAAACAAACAGGAGTTCGCATTTATTACAGGTTTTAATAGACAACACAAGGAAGTAGAAAAAATCTTCAAAAAGTATTGGCCCATTCTTACAGCGGACCGAAAACTTAAGAAGATTTTACCAAACAGACCCTCCTTTGTATATAGAAGGGCACCCACATTAAAGGACAAGATAGTACATAATGTGGTTAACCCACCAAAAACCATCTCTCTACCCACGAGTATAAATGGTTTTTTTAGGTGTAGAACATGCTTACCTTGTAGAAACAATCTAACCCAGCCCAGGCGAACCAACAATTTCAGATCTCACACCACGGGGGTCGAATACAAAATAAAAGACACCATTACTTGTAATAGCACCCATGTGACCTACGTCATTGAATGTCCATGTCACATGCAATACATAGGAAGAACCACCCGACCCCTGTTTGTCAGGATCAGGGAACACATAAAAAACATAAAAAAGGGTTTCGAGAAACACAACTTATCCAGACACTTTAAGGAAAAACACTCTAAGGATCCTTCTGGATTGGTGTTCTATGGTATAGATAAGATAAAAGGGGACTGGAGAGGAGGAAACAAGAGAAGAATGGTATCCAGAAACGAAACCAAGTGGATTTTTTTAATGAGATCCCTCCGCCCTGACGGACTGAATGTTGATATAGATCTGAATTGTTTTATAACAGACGTATAAGGTTTTTTATTCTTTTAAAGTTCCAAACATTCATTCTTTTAAAGTTCCAAACATTTTTTCTTTTTTTCCTTATCTTTCTTTATTTTAAAATAATCATATGGAATTTTATAGGTTTACATACACCAATTTTACACAAATATCCTAGTTTTTTGATATAATTTTTAATCATTTTTTAAATTATTTTTTCAAATCGACCAATACAATTATTTCCATTTTTATTTTCTGGTGTTTTTTAACTAAAAGATATAAAATTCTGAAACTAACTAGTCTTTCCATTGATATGCTTCAAACCACATTCAAAAAAACCCTTCCTGCACCAAAAAATCCGGTGCTATAACAAGGCCTATTTAAAATATCATCGTCCTAGCTACTCTAAGGCAAATTTAATTAACCCATGTGCAGATACTAAAATATCAATAATATTTTATTTATTAATAATCCCTGCTTATAAATTTCACCTTTTTAGATAATTTATAATAAGCCTTCTCATCCACATCCTTTCCTTATTTTGACACATATAGCCAATCTAACTGGCTAATACTCGGAAAAGTAACTTCCAGATATAGTGAACCCTTTGGTTCCCCAAAGTTTTTTTCTCCATTCAAAAGTTATTGGGTACATGGATAATGTGGGAGTGCGTCACATTTGTATGTAATCCACATACGCTACCTTCCACAGAATTATATATCGGTGTGATAAATATTCATCTATGTTATACCCATCGAAATGTTTTTCACATATTTTTTCCCAAACCTTCTCATCCAACATCAGTTGAGAATAGGGAATAAGATTTGGGACGAAGCAACCTAATTGCTCAGGGGTTGTTGTTTCTCTTGTTGCAATCTATTCCCTACAACAAAATGGGAACCCCCTTCTTTTTCCTTTTTTTCCTTTTTTCCTTTTTTTCCTTTTACAAGTAAAGTATCCGGTATTTTTTAACAAAAATTTTTTTTAAAAAATTTTTTTTTAATTTTTTAACCAAATTCTGTAGTTTTTAATATATTCACACAAATAAACTATAAGCTCTCCATAACCAGTACCTACCGTGGTTTTTTTCATAAATTAGATTTTTTTCATAAATTAGATTTTTATATAACAAAGGAATTTTTTGAGGAATTTTTAACCTATTTTATATATCACCAATAAAGTTTAAACACTGCTTTTTATTTGTTGAATATCGTGATCCATACAGGCTGTCTACGAAATGATGAGTGAATAGCGTAAGCACTCCTAAATGACAAATAGGCAGGCATTGCATGGGGGCAAAAGATGGCCCCCGTCCGGCCTCATTTGTCAGCACCAATATGGCGGCGGGGGAGGCCGTGTTGTTGCTAGGTGATGGAACGCTATTTAACAGCCGGGAAGCCAGGTTGTTGACGCCGCTCCTAGTAGACGTCTTGTGACGAAACCGGTAGGGCGGAGTCAGCGACGTCTAACGTCATTTCCGGCACCCGGAGCCAGAGCCGTGGAACGCGGAAGCTTCCCGGCCATACTACACTGATCGCGGACAGCCTCGAATCTCCCTGTGAGTCTCTACACTTTTTTATCATGTTGTTTGGATATGATACCTAGGGGTCTCCTTTCTTCTTTCTGAGGAATCACGCAGACCCACCAGGAAGTCAGAGGGGACAGCGGAACCCAGATATACGGTACCCTCCTGCAACTGATATCAGGTCATATAGCAGGGTGCGACACCTAGCGGTCACGCAGGTTGTTGCAACCCAAATTCATCACATTAATTCATTTATCCTATTCATCTTACACCTATTAATTTCAGTATACATTTTTTTCGTTTGCTCACAGCAGCTTTTACTTCTTTTCTCTTCACTAAACACCATCACCTTTGGTTCATAGTGAGGATAGATATATGTTCCACCTGGTCTTTTTTTAAATAAAATTCACTAATTTATTTCAGCCTTGTGTCTCTCCTTTCTTTGCACTCGCACTTATGCACTTTATCACCAATAATTTAAGATACAAGGCATTTATATAATCTATTTTTATTGATTTTTACACAATATTTTTATACAGCATTTTATAAGATTGCACTTTAAAATTTATTTATCTATTTATTCACGGCACACATTAAGTGGTATCACCATTCACGCTAAGCAAATATAATATTGCTATTTCTTGAAAAACGGTAGCGCCGTTCACAACCCCACTTGCACTATTTTATTTCCAACCCAACTTGTTGGGTTTGGTTGTTGGCAGCTCACACCGTCTGTTTCTGCATTCACCTTATTAATCCATAGCGCTGGTCACCTTTGTTTTAATTATTGCCACCTATCAGTGCTCATCAGTGCCACCTATCAGTGCTCATCAGTGCCGCCTATCAGTGGCACCTATCTGTGCTCATCAGTGCGGCATATTAGTACCTCCTCATTAGTGCCACCTCATTAGTGCCCATACGTGCCACCTCATCATTGCCCATAATTCCACCTCATCAGTGCCCATCAGTCCCGCCTCATCAGCGCACATCAGTGAAGGAGAAAAATGTATTTATTTTCAAAATTTACTCACAGAAAATAAGAAAAACTTTTTTTTTCAAAATTTTCTGTCTTTTTTTTCTTTTTTTTTTGTAAGAAATAAAAAACCCAGAGGTGATTAAATACCACCAAAAGAAAGCTCTATTTGTGTGAAAAAAATGATAAAAATGTCATATGGGTGCAGTGTAGCATGACCGCGCAATTGTCATTCAAAGCGTGAGAGCGCTGAAAGCTGAAAATTGGCCTGGGCAGGAAGGGGGTGAAAGTGCACTGTAGGCAAGTGGTTAACTACTCCAGTTAGCAGCTGCTTACTGTAAATGGCTTTGTACATTTTATTTTCTAGTATTTTCTGCCAAGATGCTTTTTGTAATCCCAAAGTTTTGGCAGGGTGTAGCTAAAATGTGCTCTGTAAGGCAGAGTCTGTGTACTTTAAGCATGTCTATTGTTCAGGCATATGAAAATTATCATTAAAATACAAGATAGGCATAGGCATGCCTTGACTTGATCATCGGTTAAAAATTCCCGCATTGCATATCTGATTTCTACATCTCTAAGATATAGGAATATCATTACACATGAACACACACAAAGAGATAGTCATAAGGACTATTGTAAAGGTTTATACTAATAGATTGTGCATGTGTGCGGGCAGTATCACTCACCAAAAAAATCCCTCTAGATCCCCCAACCTGACCCTCTGTTCCCTCTACAATGTTCTTTTATCATGAGGAAGGAACAGGAAATTTTACTGTAAAGGGAAATCATTCACTGCAGTTTCTGGTAAGAAGAATGCATTCAGTAAAAAGACTTGTCAGAGGTCTTACTGTTTTCCTTGTAGGCCACTGAGGGATTAATATACATTTATTTATTACATCCTTTCTACATTACAATAATGTTACTATATAGGTGACTTATGCATGGAAATTCTGTGAAAGCTCACCATTTCAAAGGCGGATGTGGTGCTAGGCCTCACCTTTTAATGGCAGCATAAATTTAAAATGTTCATGTACGCTGCACTGCATTGCTAGAGCATTGTGCGGATTTAATGGCTGCTCACACCTCACAACTTGCTTTCTGTAGTAAGGTGTTTAAACTCCTCACCTACGTATGTAGTCACCAGCGCTGGAAATAACATTTGTCTGAGATAAAGGTGTGAAAGGAAAGTTTCTCACACTGCACAGGAATGTAGACTGCGGGCTTTCTCATGAAATGTTCAGGGGCCAGTAAACCTGAATAACAACATGGTTTGTATAATATAGCTCTTAATAAAATTCATAAATATGGATATAAATGTTAAGATTGACAAATCTGGTTATTTGTAAGTCTTGACGCTGAGGGATGATATGTTCTTAAACATTATTGATGTTTGGTTAATCCTAATAAAAATTATGGGTGGCCATACACAGCTGCCTTCATTTTTCAACTAAGCATGTGTAAGCATTATTGTAAGCTTTAACTGCTATACAGCTTTTTGTTTGACTTGCTGTAGTTTCAGGTTTTACTACGGTCATACATGTGGGGATTGCACAGACTGATGCACCCAGCTTTTCATGTGGATAGAGGATGTTCTACAGCATGGGTGTCCAACCTTTTGGCTTCTCTGGGCCACATTGAGTGTAGAGAAATTTTCTCGGGCCGCATATAAGATATATACTATAGTTAAGGTATATAAGTAATAAAATGCCGCTGCTCCCTTCCCGCGCCGCTGCGCCCCCCACTCTAATTTAACACAACTAGAGGATGATCAAATGAAATGGAAACAGTATACAGAGGTTTACTTCTTCTAAAAGATATTAAAGGAACACTCTAACCACCATGACCACTTCAGTGATTTGAAGTGGTCATGGTGGTAGGAGTCAAACACTGCACATGCTCGTCCACCCCCCTCTCCCCCCCCCCCCTCCGAGGCAGCCTCTGCCTACCATTAGTTGGAAGCCGCTGTGGCCGTGCCCCCGACTCGACTTCCTTCCTCCCCAGCAGAAAAAAAATTGTCAGGGGGCAGTGGGCCTCATTGCCTGCGGTTCCAGGCCGCATGTGGCCCCCTGGCCGCAGGTTGGACATGCCTGTTCTACAGTGAGTGAGACACCCTCATCTTCCCAATAGGCACCCAAAAATAGTACATTTGTGATTAGCTTGTACAACTGCATATTTTAGTGAAACTGTTTAATGCTTCTGATAGCAAATACTATGGAAAGTCCAAGGTTTTTCTATAGGCGAAAGTAGGCTATAGACATTAGAAGATGGCCAGGAATGCTGGCACAATTTGACCATCTAAATATGTCATTCTGTCCAATTGTATACATAAACATACTAAACTCACTTACAATGATCCCAGTTTACAAGTACATTGGAATTCAGGTATGGAGAAGTAGTTAAAGTTTACCAAAACTGGTCTGCTTAAATCAAACAGGCAGGCTTCGGGGAGGCAGAGCAGGGGTGGTAAGGATAGAATAAACTTCCTTGTGGCCAGCTGAGGTACCCAACAATAGGTATAGCTGCGAGGCCAAGGGGCAGGAGTGAGGTCAGAACCACACTAAGCACTGACAAGGCAATAGTGTAACAACAGGTATGTAACTGTGAAAAAGGTTCAGAGAGCTCACGATTCTAGTCTGCTGTCCAACAGTGGACTGGTGTGTGTCCACACCAAGTGCATGGATTGCATGTGGCCACATGCATATGTGTACCCTTCTAGGAGTGCCAGAGACACAAGTCCTTACAGTTTTTCCATGTTAAGATAGTTTCTTTTTGCATGTCCTGGTTTTGTAATGTCTGGAGGTTATTTAGCTTACTCTTATAACTGCTCCTAGTGTTTATGAGAGCATTAGGAAATTAGACTGTGAACTCCTTAAGGGAACAGGGATGAATGTCAATGGATTTATCATATAGGCCCGTAGTGATTGCCCCAGCAACTACTTTAAACTAATGTTATCACCTCTGTACTATTTAAAGCTGAACTCCAAGGCGTTCTCTAATTGGACAAGGTGGGGATGAGGGACGGTGACACCAGGATCTCCACCTCATTCAATCAGAGAATGCCTTGTAATAACTGAAACAAATATAAGGCATTCTGTGAAGGGTGCAGTGCTGAGTGAGCCAGCCCCTGCTTTCAGTATGCAGAAGGGAAGCTGCTCACAAGGGATCTAGAAGATTGTGGCTATCACTGTAGTAGTATTGACTATTATAGTGATTTTTAGCTTCACATGAGATATGCATATTTGTGCCAAGCTGGACCACTGTTAGGCTCTATGCACACTAGCTTAAAAAACAGCACTTGAGCGTTTTTTTTTTTCTTCTAGAAGCAAATAGTTTGAGATTGTAGGCCACACTCTCCGCCCAACCAACACTCCAGTCTTAAACAATAGAATAATGCAAAATAGACTCACAGTTTTTTGGCAAAGAAAGGCTGCGGCACTCTTTATTGGTTTAATATATACGAAAACACATCACAATCATTTTTATTTGATCATATAAAACCACTTTTATGAAAAGCAAAACAGTTGTAATTGCTTAGTTTTCAGAACTCGAGCAACAGTAATCTTAATTAACATAGAAAATACAATGTCCCCCCTAAAAATCCAGGGTGACCCACCACATTAAGAATGCTCGGCGGGGGGGGGGGGGAGCTCTTCAGCTGGTTCTCTTCGGCTGCAAAAGGGGGAATCCTAGACCACCCTGCCCTTATATATGGCTAATCTCTGCTCCCTAACTTAAAGCCACAGTAACCCTTTTTCTTTTCCTGTTACCTCACAACTCTAACATTAAACCTAACTATATAACTGATACAATAATGAGGATGGCCACAATCCCAAGCAAGTGGGCTCATATTAAGCCTCCTTTTTCAGTAATCTCAATTAGCATAGAAAATACAACGTCCCCACCAGCCGGGCTAGAGCATCAAGAGCGGCCCTGCCCCACCATCGCGGCCATTTCAGTTCCACACTGCAGTCCCAAATTGAAGATATCGAGACCTACATCTGAAAGGTGAATGCCATCTTGCCTGTACAATCCCTGAATTCCACCTTCCAAATCTACGTGTCGGTATGACAAGGCACCTACCGTAGGCATATACTTTTCCATAGCCCTGTTTATCCTTTTTCTCATCTTCTCCATAACCTTCCTCTGAGACAAGGACAGCCTCAGAAGACGAGGGATAATTTCCGAAAAAATTATAAGTGTACCAGGGGAAGTAAGAGTGAAGAAATGTAAATCTCTCTTGATCATGAATAATAAATCTAATGTCCTAACATTCCCTAAATCGTTACCTCCTACATGAACCAGCAAAATTGATGGAGGAGGCCAAACCTGATATAACCTAGCTAGATAAAATTAAAGTTGATGCCATTGGAGGCCTCTAACCCCTTTCCAATACACCTTAAAGGATTCCGGATGCAAAGATAAATTTGTAGAATACCAACGTTGAGCCGCTCTTTTACGCGCCCAATAAATAAACAAATGTCCCAGAATCCAAACTATACGCTGGAAACCTGAAGGATTTAAACAAACAGATTAGGCCTTACATACAATTCTAAACAGTTTGACTTCCACCTCCCCATATCTTTAATGGCCGACTCTGAAAAACCCCTCCTGGCCGCCTCTGACGCTGCTCCTATACTAAAGGAGTGGGAAGTAAACAAGCTTCTGTAAACCTAGCCGTTTAAGAAACCAGTGTAGCACGTAATCATACTGATACTTTGTAAGGGGGATTGAATCTTGGTGAATCAGAAAATGGCCTCCTCCCGTGGGTCTAACCTCCAAGAATTGCTGAACTACCACTCATGGGCACACCATTTTATTAACCTGAGCCTTCAAAATGATCCATACACCCCTTCCCAGAGTGTCCGTTTTCAAACGCCTGATCCAAATATGAACCTCCTCTTGACACATCACCATGTGTTCGTATAAAACACCATCACCAACCTTCTTTGATGCCGGCAAAAGTTCAGAAATGCGCAAAGCCCCTAAGAAAGCCAGCACGAATGCCGTCTTGAAGAGCAGGGCTTCAAAACTCGAGTAACACACTTCTGACGTTGCCTCGCAAATACTGATTAGCAGCTCGATAGAGATAGGTCTCCTATCGTCTGCAACAAAAGCCTCCCTCATATAACCTTTTAGCACCTGTTTGACTGAAAAAAAATTGTGTGCATGCCGGCAAATCTTGCAAATGGCAGAAAAAAGAAACACCCGGTAGCGTTTTTCTCAAATGACTATATGAAAAATGCAGCTGCATCAGAGAAGCTAGAAATTCCTAAATAGTCGCCTCGGACGAACTGCCGCAATCAAGACCTCTCGAGTCCATAAACGACAACCAACTCCTCCAGGCAGCTGAATAACTTGGCCACGTTTTTTGGGGCCACTGATCTTTCGATCGCCTTCGCTACTAGATTCCGACTATTTCCCACAAATGGTCTGGACATCCGATACCCTTCTCGTCTGCTTCCGGCAACAGATGGCGAAAACGGTCCATGTGAAACCGAGATAACGCTTCAGCTAAGTTGTTCAGTGCCCCTGGAGTGTATTTAGCTTTGAGCCAGATATTAAATTTCAAACATAGAAAAACAACCTGCCACCAATAAAGATCTGGAAGAGAGGCAATTCACCGCAAAGAGAACTCCTTTGTTGTCTTTTTCTACCAAAATTCGTCTGTTAGTGAAATGCTCCCCCCAAAGTTGAATAGCCACCAGAATCGGGAAAAGCTCCAACAGAACCACATTTCTTGTCGCGCCTTCACTCTTCCATGTCTCCGGCCAAGCTGCGCAATACCAATGTGTCTTCCAAATCACCGCAAAGCCCTTTGAGCCCGCCGCATCTGTAAACAAGTAAGAATCCAGAGAAAAAATGAAATCCATCTGAAAGAAAGACTGACCATTGTACGTGCCCAAGAACCTATTCCACACTAACTAGCTCTTCGGCTGCAAAAGGGGAAATCCTACAGCACCCTGCCTTTATATAGCCTCCCCCGGCTTCCTGCATAATTCCCTACTCTCCTATTGGCTAATCCCTGCTCCCTAACTTAAAATCACAGTAACCCTTTTTCTTTTCCTGTTAACTCACAACATTAAACCTAACTATATAACTGATACAATAATGGGGGTGGCCACAATCCCAAGCAAGTGGGCTCATATTGAGACCCCTTTTTCATTCCATGTGTCAATACACACTATTTTAGTCTAGAAGCATTTTTGAAGTTTCATCTTCTGGGAGCAGTGTTTTGCTGGCAGAAAAAAACGCTGAATGCTCCTAATGGCTGCTTAACCACTTGCCGACCGGACCATAGCTGAATGACGGCTACAGCTTGGTTGGCTTATTCTGGGAGGACGTACAAAGGCTCCGTTCAGAATCTTGTTTCCCACGCGCCCCCAGGAGCGCGCACACAGAAGTGTCGGCGCTCGCCGGGTTCACCGGACCCGGCGCATTACGGATCGTGGTAAAGGGCCAGTGACAGCAGCCCCTTTACCACGTTATCGCTACGTCCAATGATGGAGTGGTCATTTGTCAACAAACCAGCGCATGTCCGGTTCAGCTCTCTCCTCTCCTCGCACACTGTACACACTGATCAGTACAGCGTGTGAGGAGAGGAGGGAGACTGCAACAGTGCCCATCCATGCCTCATCCGTGCCTCATTTATTTCTCATTCATTCCCACCCGTGCCTCATTCATGCCCATCCGTGCCTCATTCATGCCTATCAATGCCCCACCCATGCCTCACTCTTGCCCATCTGAGCCACATCCACGCCCATCTGTGCCTCATTCATGCCTATCCGTGTCTCATTCATGCACATCTGTGCCTCATCTGTGCCTCATTCATGCCCATCTGTGTCCCATGTGTGCCTTATTCATGCCCAGCTGTGCCTTATTCATGCCCATCTGTGCCTTATCTGTGCCTCAATCATGCCTATCTGTGCCTCATCTGTGTCTCATTCATGTCCATCTGTGCCTCATTCATGCACACCTGTACCTTATCCATGCATCATTCATGCCCATCTGAGCCTTATCCGTGCCTCATTCATGCCCATCTGTGCTCATTCATGTCTCATTTATGCCCATCTGTGCCTCATCCATGCCACATCCATGCCTCATCCGTGCCCATTCATGCCAGATCAATGCTCATCCATGCCACATCAGTGCTCATCCATGCCACAATAGTGCTCATCCATGCCACATCCGTGCCACATCAGTGCTCATCCATGCCACATCAGTGCTTATCTGTGCCACATCTATGCCACATCAGTGCTCATCTGTGCCTCATTCATGCCATATCATTGCTCATCCGTGTCTCATCAATACTCATCCATGCCACATCATATGTATAATTTATGCTTTTAGAACTCCTGGAGGTGCTACTTGTATGTTGGGCCTCTGTATGTGGCCAGGCTGTGTAAAAGTCTCACACTTGGTATCGCCATATGAAGGAGAGTAACAGAATGTATTTTGGGGTGTAGTTGCAAGTATGTCTTTACAGTGTGTGTGAGAAATAACTTGGTAATATGACAATTTTGTGAAGAATTGTGGGAATAAATTACAACTTAAAAAAACTCACCATGCCACTTAATAAATACATTAGAATGTCTACTTTCCAAAAAGGGGTAATTTGGGGGGTATTTGTACTTTCCTGGCTTATTAGTGTCTCATGAAATAAGATAGGCCATCAGTACTTCAGGTGTAATCAATTTTCAATGATTGGCACTATAGCTTGTAGACTCTATAACCGTCACAAAGATCAAATAATATATACTTATTTGGGTTATATTTACCAAAGATATGTAGCAGTATAACTTTTGGCCAAAATTTATGAGGAAAAATTACTCAATTGCAAAACTGTATAACTGAAACAAAGAAAATGCATTTTTACCAAATTTTCAGTCTTTTTTCATTTATAGCGCAAAAAATAAAAAACCCAGTGGTGATTAAATACCACCAAAGGAAAGCTCTATTTGTGTGGAAAAAAGGACAAAAATTTCTGGGTAAGTGGTTAAAGCTGGCACAAAACCGCTATTATGAGTGTTTTTCATCCAGCGTTTTTCTACCATTTTTTTTAGCTTATAGTAGACATGGAGCCTAAATAAGCAATAAAGATGATTCTCTGAGTTAAGCTTTAACTATTTAGGTACTAGTGTAAGGTGACACACCTGGGCCTCAGTTCAAAATATAAGAAAGTGTACAGATAAAGTAATGTGAAGGCAGGCATCTTTGTATGTTGTTACAGAATTAGATTTTTTTTTCTAGGAAGGGCTACCTTTTTAATGTACACCTATTGTGAAAGTAATATTTGAGCTGCCATTGTTCAACCCATTCTGAAAATCAGGGTTCTGCCTGGCTTCAGTATTTCTGTGTAATGGGCCATACACATTATACAATTGTCTTTAGTTTTTTTCCTTTAGATTTTCCAAAACCATCTAATATGAGGTCAAAGCTAAACACTTTTAATTTGTATGCAATTAGGCAGGCCCTTGCACTACATAGTTGAAGGTAAATCTAAAGGAAATCTAACAACAAAAGTTGTATAGTGTGTATCCAGCTTTACAGACCTGGAACAAGAAAACCAAAAACTAAAGACAGAAAAAAGTAATATTTTCTTATCTCTATACATGTTCTACATATTTCATTATAGGTTTTCCTTAACATGCAAAAATTACCCTATGGATAATTACCCTCTTATCAAACCCTTTGTTAAGCTACAATGTCCAATAATTTTTAAATTCCCTGAACACTTACAAATGAACTGCAGCAGCAAAATGTCTGCATCTCTTAGATTTGGTGTGTGTGTATAGGCCAAGCTCATAAAGTTCAGATTGGGTTCTTGAAATAAAGTGTCCTCAACAGTAATAGATTATATGCTTCAGATGTTATCCCAAATTGTTCTAGTGCATGTTAGGTAATATAGAGGACCCCTGTATATACAGTATATGCATTTCGGACATTGCCCTCAAAATGCATGTAGATGTTTCTAACAGATCCCTTATGTTTTTTAGATGCTAAAAATATATTTTCTAGAGCGTATTTAGTTAACGCATTATTGTTTTCAAAAACAATGAACTTGTAGTCTATGCAGACCAGCCATTCTAATCCAGTTCTGTGGAACCCTAAGGTTCCTCCAGAGATTGATTTGGGTTCCTTGAGCTGTGGTTGATTGACCTCTCCTATAATGCCTGCATAGCCTCCATGGCCAACGCCACTTGTCACAATGAGGCATGACACTAGTGATCTTTAGTAATGGCAATCTAAATACTACTGTAGAACTTTCTTTTGACCACCAATGCTAGGGGTATTTTTCCCACTGACCCCCAAACAAATTGGTTTTAGCATGGATTCTCCAAGACCTAAAAATTGTTCCTAGGGCCTCTCTAGGGCAGGGGTCTCCACAATTTCTACACAAATGACCAGTTTATAGTCCTTCAGATTTAAGGGGGGGGGGGGGGACTGTAACCAGTGTGAGTAGAAAATGCTTCTATTTCAGTGAGAGTAACAATGCCTCAGGCTTGGTGGTCAGTGGGAGTAAAAAGTACATAACGTCTATGGTCAGAAGGAACAGACATAGTGCCCCGTCATTAGTATTAGTGGAAGGAGTAGTGCCTCACCATTGGTGTCAGTGGGAGGAACAGTACCCCATCTTTGGTGTCAGTGGGAGGAATAGTGCCCTTTCATTGGTATCAATTAGAGGAATAGTACCTCATCATTGGTGTCAATTTAAGAAGTTATGCACCACTGTTGGTGTCATTGAAAGTTTTGTTGCCTTATCATTGGTGTGAGTAGGAAAAATAGTGCCTTCTATCAATGGTAGGAATGATGCCCCAAGGGTCAGATAAAGGTAAGCAAAGGGCCACATCTAGCCAGTGGGCCACAGTTTGGAGACCATTGCTCTAGGTTAAAAATATTGAGAAAGGCTGATGTAAAGTATGTAGAGTGGTATTCCTTGAAGCTGATCCAAGAACAAGCTAGGGAACATGTAACGGTGGCTAAGGAACCATGTTCTATAAGGAAATAGTTACAAATGAGTCGCCATGATCCAGCAATCATTAAAAAATGTAAAATCCTGTTTGGAAATCACATGATATTCTCAGCTACACTGGGATATTTCTAAAACATTAAATTCATCAGGTAACAAAGATAAAGTCTGAGTATGGGTAACATAAAACTAAATAAACGAACTAATAAATAAAAGTAGTAAATGTGTACACCAATCACCTGTATACTGTACAAAACAAAACATATTCTACTTTCTCTGCCTGCCAATGAAACCAGCTGAACACACAGAGACAGCTTACAGAGCACTTCAGTCTATTTTACAGAGGCGTCTTTTATGTATAGAATGTTTTTCTCAAGATCTTCCCTTCCATCTGTGCATGTGTTAACATGTCTAGGTTTACTGGATCCAGAAGGCTGGGACTGATTTTTACAAATGAATAGACTTCTAGTGTTGGTTTTACATGCTCATCTCTTGTGGGTGTGTTTGGGTGGCAGGGTGTTTCTATATATTACCAAGTATTTATGGCTTTGTGTGCAATTTTACAACACTTTCCAGACAGGTGTAGCCAGCGTCTGCTGAAAAAGAAAAAAAAAAAAAAACCAGTATATGAGCAGGATTGCAGTTCTCTGTGTCATATTCCATCTGTTTGTCAATGTTGGGAATGCTTTGTTTACCTGCTTGGTGTTATTATGAAATGTATGGGTTTATTTTATATCGGTCAATATACTGCAGCAATCAGAGTTAATTTATAGAAAACACTACTTACAGCGCTACCCCTTTAAGTTATTATGTCTTATATCAATTCATGTGTTACCACAACATTACTTTAAATGTTGCATCAATATGATAAATGCATGTTTGAAGGAGTAATAGTATTGGATGAAGCATTTAAAGTAGTTTTGTGAGTACACATGAATTGATATAAGCTAGACATAATAACTTAACCACTTAAGCCCCGGAGGATTTGGCTGCTAAAAGACCAGGGGGTATTTTGCGATTCGGCACTGCGTGACTTTAACGGACAATTGCGCGGTCGTGTGACGCTGTACCTAAAAGAATTTGACGTCCTTTTTTTCCCACAAACAGAGCTTTCTTTTGGTGGTATTTGATCACCTGTGCGATTTTTTTGATCACGCGCTATAAACAAAAAAATAGCGTAAATTTTGCAAAAATAACAATATTTTTCACATTTTTTTATATGAAATTCCCCCCCAAAAAAAAGTAAAAATCTAGATTTTTTAACATTTTCGGCCAATTTGTTTTATGCTACAAATGTTTGGTAAAAAAAAATCGCAAAAAGCGTATTTTGATTGGTTTGCGCAAAAGTTATCGCGTTTACTAACAAAGGGAAAGATTTTTGTCATTTTTTTTGTTTTTTTTTAACGCGTAATGGCGGCGATCTGCGATTTTTTTTTGCGGTACTGCGACATTGGGGCGGACAGATCGGACCCTTGACTGACATTTTTGACACTTTTGGGGTTACCAGTGACATTTCTACAGTAATCAGTGCTATATATATGCACTGTTACTGTAAAATTACACTGGCAGTGAAGGGGTTAACTTTATTTGAGAGGGAGGGGCTGTGTATGTCCCTAGGGGCGTGATTCTAGCTGTGATTGGCTGTGGCTTGAGCTGTAGGAACACTGATCAACGGTCCTACATAGTAGAACCGTATAATCAGTGTTTCTACACAGGGGAGAATGACAGGCAGCTTGTTTACACAAGCTGCCTGCCTTTCTCCCTCTCCCCCGACGATCGCAGAGTGACCGGCGGACATCGGGTCCACCGGTCACACGTGCGGGGGGGTCCGTGACTGCGCGGGAGCAGGAGCGCGCCGCCAGCGGCACGCGCTCGCTCCCCAGAGCCTCACAGGCTAGTGACGTATATATATGTCACTTTGCCTGTGAGGGGCTGACCGCCGCAGTATATCTACTTGCGGCGGTCGGCAAGCGGTTAAAGAAGTAAGGCTGTGAGTAGTGCTTTCTGTAGTTTGAGGTTTATGCCCTAGTAACAGCAGCAAACCCATCTTTAGATGAACATTGTATACATACATAAGCTACTAGTGGGTGTTTAATTTTTCACATTTATTTTGGATTTAATGATTAATGAGAGCTATCATTTTAGGTTAACACATTGAAAAAAAGATTAATTAAATACATTAATATATCATTATACGTGGTATACATTTACTAACCAAATACAGTTATTATTACATAAAACAGTGAGCCAAAGGCAAAATCCACGTAGTGCAATACAAGGGATTACTTAAAAGATTAAATTGTAAGGCAAAAGTAAGCAATTTTTTTTTACAAAAACGCAGACAGGTAGGTTTTATTGACATTTGAGACTATGGGGGGGGGGGGGGGTTACTAAAATTGGAGCGTGCAAAATCTGGTGCAGTTCTGCATAGAAACCAATCAGTTTCCAGGTTTTCCAGTCAAAGCTTAATTGAACAAGCTGAAGTAAGAAGCTGATTGGCTACCATGCAGAGCTTCACCAGATTCTGAGTGCACCAGTTTTAGTAAATCTCTCCCTATATGTATTTTCTGTCATAAATGCTTCTCCCTGCCTCCCTGGAAGTTTTAAACAACCATTGGAAATGGTACTATGTGTACTAAAATAAAAAATATGCAAAATAAGTGTGCAAAATGTGACAATGAATTAGAGTGTTTGTTCACCAATGCCAGAAGTCTGCCAAGCACAATAGGTGAGTTAGAAGCTTTGGTTTAATTGGTTTTGCTGAATCTTGGCTTCATTATTCACATGACTGGGCTATTTATATCCTGGGCTATGTTCTCTTTCGGTAAAGACAGGGTAAATTGGAGGGGTGGTGGTGTCTGTCTCTATGTGGGAAGTGATCTGAAAGTGAGTGTGAATAAGGACCTAGTTGATAGAGAGTGTGATGAGTCTGAAGCATTATGGGTGGAACTGCACATGGTTGTGCGTACTACAAAGGTTGTCATTGGGGTTTGTTATGGATCTCCCAGTGTTAATGAGGAGGTGGAGACTCAGCTACTTGCAAAGATAGAAAGGGCTGCATGGCAGTGGCGGCTGGTGCTCAAAATTTTTTGGGGGGGCCCAAACAGAAAAATGTAATAGGCATTGCTTTGCGGCAAAAAACGCTGTAAAAAATTGCGTGACTTTGAGGTCGCAAAAGTGTGAAAGGGGCCTTCAGTAAATAAGGTATAGTGTGCCCCCTTTCAATGCAGAGAGACCAACGTGCCCCCTTTCAATGCAGAGTGACCAGTGTGCCCCCTTTCAATGCACAGTGACCAGCGTGCCCCCTTTCAATGCACAGTGACCAGCGTGCCCCCTCTCAATGCACAATGACCAGCGTGCCCCCTTTCAATGCACAGTGACCAGCGTGCCCCCTTTCAATGCACAGTGACCAGCGTGCCCCCTCTCAATGCACAGTGACCAGTGTGCCCCCTTTCAATGCACAGTGACCAGCATGCCCCCTTTCAATGCAGTGAGCAGCATACATGCCCCCTTTCAATGCAGTGACCAGCATACATGCCCCCTTTCAATGCATAGACCAGCGTACATGCCCCCTTCAATGCAGTGACCAGTGTACATGCCCCCAATGCAGTGACCAGCGTACATGCCCCCTTCAATGCAGTGACCAGCGTACATGCCCCCAATGCAGTGACCAGTATACATGCCCCCAATGCAGAGATCAGCGTGCGTGCCCCCCTTCAATGCAGTGACCAGCATACATTCCCCCAATGCAGAGATCAGCGTGCGTGCCCCCAATGCAGTGACCAGCATACATTCCCCCAATGCAGAGATCAGCGTGCGTGCCCCCAATGCAGTGACCAGCATACATGCCCCCAATGCAGAAATCAGCGTGCGTGCCCCCTTCAATGCAGTGACCAGCATACATGCTCCCAATGCAGAGATCAGCATGCGTGCCCCCAATGCAGTGACCAGCATACATGCCCCCAATGCAGAGATCAGCGTGCGTGCCCCCTTCAATGCAGTGACCAGCATACATGCCCCCAATGCAGAGATCAGCGTGCGTGCCCCCTTCAATGCAGTCACACGCATACATGCCCCCAATGCAGAGATCAGCGTGAGTGCCCCCAATGCAGTGACCAGCATACATGCCCCCAATGCAGAGATCAGCGTGCGTGCCCCCCTTACTTAGCTGGAGCAGCAGCGGTGGCGGGCGGCTTCTCATCAGTGTCCCGGTGTCGGCTTCTCATCAGTCCTGGCAGCGCGTCTCCTTGGGTCCTCCCGCTCCCGCCTCCTCCTCGGCCAATGGCATGGGGTTTGCCTTGCGGCCAATCAGGAAGCGTGTATCGGACGCGCTTCCTGATTGGCCAGGAGGAGGATCGGTGTGGCAATAGCGAATTTTCATTCGCTATTGTCACACAATGAGTGGACTCGGGGCACACTGCTCTGCGTCCCGGCTCCACCCTTTGCATCACCCTATTAGAGCCTCTGGCTCTAATCAGGTGATTTAAAAAAAAAACCCATTAAGCTCCATGCGTCCGGCGCCCCTGCGCCCTCAATAGACTGGCCGCCACTGCTGCAAGGGCAGGGACAGTGAAAATAATGGGGGATTTTAACTACGCGGATATTAACTGGAGTAATGACACTGCTGGAACAGTTAAAGGGCAAACATTTATAAACCTATTACAAGACAATTTTATGGTCCATTTTATTGAGGCCCGACTAGGAATGATGCTCTACTGGACCTGGTAATCTCAAACTATGCAGAGCTTAATACCAATATTTATATAAAAGAACATCTGGGTAGCAGTGACCATAATATGATTTAATTTAATGTTAGTTGTAAGCAACAAGCTCATACTTGTAATATTAATACACTTAACTTTAAGAGAGCAAATTTTCCAAGGCTGAGGGCTGCTCTCCAAGACCTAGGCTGGGAGGGAATTCTGGCATCGATGAACAGAAATGGGAATTCTTCAAAAAGACTGTTTGTGAAGTATATTCTCATGGACAATACGTTTAAAAGGCTAAAAATAAAACCTATGTGGCTCACAGCAAAAGTTAAAAAAGCTATAAATAATAAGAAAAGAGCTTTTAAAAGTATAAAAATGAAGGAAAACTATCATCGTTTAAATGTTACAAAGAATATAACAGAATATGTAAATAGGAAATCAAGGATGCAAAAATTTAAAAGAACGACAGATTTAAAAAGATAGTAGGACAAACCCCAAAAAACTCTTCAATATATTAATAGTAAAAAGGTTAGGTCTGAGCATGTAGGCCCTTTACAAAATAATCTAGAGTGGGTGACTGGGGACAAAGAGAAGGCAAATGTATTAAATATTTCTTCAGCTCTGTGTATAGAAAGAGCATGGGGGAGCTCATGTCCATAATGGGGATAGTATTGGCACAGCCCCAAGTGATCCACTATGGCTCAAAAGTCATATGGTCCAGAAATATTTAGACAGAATAAATGGGAATAAAGCCCCTAGACCAAATTGCATCCACCCACAAATTCTAAAAGAATTGAGCTTTGTAATTTCAAAGCTTTTGTTTCTAATTTTTAGGGATTCTTTAATGACTGGAATAGCACCACTGGATTGACGTAGGGCCAATGTGGTGCCTATATTTAAAAAGGGATCAAAGTCTTTACCAAGTAACTATAGACCTGTTAGTTTAACTTCTATAGTCGGGAAGATACTGGAGAGTTTAATAAAAGACCACATAGATGAGTTGTTGCTGGAAAAAACATTTTAAGCAACAGAAAGCATGGATTCATGAAAGACACAAGTCAAACAAACCTGATTTCTTTATATGAGACGGTAAGTAAAACCTTGGACAGAGGGGTGGCAGTGGATGTAGTATACTTGGATTTTACAAAAGCGCATGATACACTTCCCCACACAGGGCTAATGTGTAAGGAAGAGTCTACAGGCTTGGAAAGAACAGTTTGTAAATGGATAGAAAACTGACTAAAAGACAGAATTCAGAGAGTAGTTGTTAAAGAGGTTGTATACCCCCTGTACTGTTTGTACCTATAGGTAAGCCTATAACAAGGCTTACCTATAGATATTGGAAATATCTTCTAAACTTGCACCATTTAGGAGATATTTAAATTGCATGCAGCCGATGACGTCATCAGCGCATGTGCTCTGAAGGAACAGCCACCCATGCCGTTTCTTCAGAGCCCTGTGCCATGACTGGCGCCATGCGCGGGAGTGACATCACGCGGTTTCGGCCAGTAGCACAGCCGGAGTCCGCAGACCCGAAATGCAGATGGACGAAGCCCAGCGGGGGCGATGCGGGCTTCATTCGCAGGTAAAGGTCACATTACGTGCTAGTATGCGTTGCATACTTGCACATTACGCACTTAATTTGTAGGTAACCAAAATGAAAACATTTTTATCAGGCTTTACTTCCTCTTTAATGATTTTTACTCTGAAAGGTCTAAGGTTATCAGTGGTGTACCCCAAGGTTCAGTTTTGGGACCCTTACCCTTTTTAATATGTTTTTAAATTATATTGGGTCTGGGATTAAAAGTACCATTTCAGTCTTTGCAGATGACACCAAGCTATGCAGTGGAATAACTTCCTTACAGGATGTCTCCAATTTACAAGCCGACCTCAATGCAATGTTTAATTGGGCAACTTTGTGGCAAATGACGTTTAATGTTTATAAATGTTGGGGGCTAGGAATATGCATGCATCATACATACTAAGGGGAGTACAAGTGGGGGAATCAATGGTGGAGAAAGATCTGGGTGTTCTGGTAAATCATAACCTTAATAATAGCATGCAATGCCAAGCTTTGGTTTCCAAAGCAAGCAAAGTCCTTTCTTGTATTAAGAGAGGCATGGACTCCAGAGAGAGAGGTATAATTTTGCCCCTGTACAAATCATTAGTAAGACCTCATCTGGAATATGCAGTTCAGGTTTGGGCACCGATTCTCCAAAAGAATATCAGGAAACTGGAGAAAGTGCAGAGAAGGGCAGTCAAAATGATAACAGGCATGGAGGAGCTCAGCTATGAGGAAAGTTTAGAGGAACTGAATTTTTTCTCACTTGAGAGGATAGCGCCAGCTATGGAGGGAATTGTGGACATAGTAATGCTGACTTTTCTCAACATCTCCTGCACACATTTCCCCCTACAGTTAATTTGCTAGATCCATGAATGTCCAAGGATGTACAGAAGAGAAACAAAATAAAATAAGGGCTTATTCTCAGCCCCATACATCATGAAGAGCCCTTTGTTTACTGTACTGTCCTGGCGTTGAGCTACCTAAATTAGTGAATGGACATGCATTAGCTGTACAGACTCATGCACAGCAAACTCACGCACAGCCAATTTCGACAGGTACTCAAGGATGGGTGCACAGCCTTGAATGCACCTGTCAAACTCAGCTGTGCAGGTGAGTCCATCAAAGCATATTCATTCATTATAATGGGCTGCCTGCACACAGCACAGTGCTAGGACAGAAAAGTAAACAAAGGGCTTTTCACGTTGTATGGTGCTAAGTGCCCATGCGAATGAGCCTGAAGGAAAAAACTCATAACAGTATGTAAGGTTTGATGCTTATAGCTGCTTCTTCCAACCCCATCTTCCTAAGCACTGGCCTACAAGTGCCATTGTGGTAAATACAGTCCTGGCTGGACTAAGACTTTACAATGCCTTGAAAAAGTATTCATACCATTTGAAACGTTCCAGATTTTGTCATGTTACAACCAAAAATGTAAATGTATTTTATTGGGGTTTTATGTGATAGACCAACACAAAGTGGGCCAAATTTGTTACAGGAAAATGATAAATGGTTATCAAAATTTGTATTCACCATCCCCCCCCCCCCCTCCCCCCGAGTTCATTCTTTGTAGAACCACCTTCCTCTGCAATTAAAGCTGCAAGTCTTTTCCGGTATAACTTTACCAGCTTTGCAAATCAACAGAGTTAAAGTTTTGCCCATTCAGCTTTGCAAAATAGCTCAAGCTCTGTCAGATTGGATGGAAAGCATCTGTAAACAGCAATTTTCAAGTCTTGCCAGAGATTCTCAATTGGATTTAGGTCTGAGCTTTGAATGGATCATTCTAGCACATGAATATGCTTTGATCTAAACTATTCTATTGTATGTCTGGCTGTATGTTTAGGATCGTTGTCCTGCTGGAAGATGAACCTCCACCCCAGTCTCAAGTCTTTTTCAGACTCTCTTACAGGTTTTCTTCTAAGATTGCCCTGTATTTGACTTCATCCATCTTCTCATCAACTCTGACCAGCTTCCCTGTCCCTCCTGAAGAAAAGCATCCCCACAAGATAATGCTGCCACCACCATGTTTCACAGGGGGGTGGTGTGTTCAGGGCAATGTGCAGTGTTAGTTTTCCGCCACACATAGCATTTTGCTTTTAGGCCAAAAAGTAAAATTTTGGTCTCATCTGACCAGAGCACCTTCTTTCAGATGTTTGCTATGTCCCCCACTTGGCTTCTTGCGAACTGCAAATGGGACTTCTTATGGCTTTCTTTTAACAATGGCTTTCTTCTTGCTACTCTTCCATAAAGGCCAATTTTGGGGAGTCCACTCCTGTGGACAGATGCTCCCACCTGAGCTGTGAATCTCTGCAGCTTCTCCAGAGTTATCATGGGCCTCTTGGCTGCTTCTCTTATTAATGCTTTCCTTGCCCAGCCTGTCAGTTTAGGTAAATGGCAATATCTTGTTAAGTTTGCAGTTGTGCCATACTCTTTCTATTTTCCAATGATGAATTTGAACAGTGCTCCGTGAGATGTTCAGAGCTTGGGATATTTTTTTATAACCTAACCCTGCTTTGAACTTCCTCATAACTTTATCCCTGACCTGTCTGGTGTGTTCCTTGGCCTTCATGATGCTTTTTGTTCACTAAGGTTCTCTAACAAGCCTCTGAGGGCTTCACAGAACAGCTGTATGTATACTGAGATTAAAGCGGAACTCCACCCAAATGGGGAAGTCCTGCTTTAAGGACTCGTCCCCTACTACTCTTGCACAATTGGCACTTTTGAGGAGCGGGGAGCAGGTACCCAATTTTGACAGGTACCTGCTTCCCACTTCCATTTCGAACGCTGCGGTGCTCGGCAACAGAAGTTCTCCTTCCTCCTTCCCCCCTGCAGTCTTCTGGGACACTGACAAGTCCTAGAAGACTGCATTCATCATTCACAATGCGCAGCATGACTCGAGCATGCGCAGTGGGCACCCGGCTGTAAAGCCGCAAGCTGTCACAGCTGGGTGCCCTTAGTGAAAATGCAGGCGCCGCCAAGGGAGGACAGAAGACGAAGGCGGCTAGGCTGAGTGCACCGCTGGATCCTGGGACAGTTGAGTGGCTGTTTTTTAAAAGTCAGCAGCTGCACTTTTTGTAGCTGCTGACTTTTATTTTTTTGATAGGTGGCTGGAGCTCCTCTTTAAATTACACACAGACTTTACTAATTAGGTGACTTCTTAAGGCAATTGGTTCCACTAGATTTTAGTTAGAGGTATCAGAGTAAAAGGGGGCTGAATATAAATGCAAATATTTATTTGTAAAAAAAATTTGAAACCATTTATAATTTTCCTTCCACTTCACAATTATGTGCCACTTTGTGTTAGTCTATATCACATAAAATCCCAATAAAATACATTTACCTTTTTGGTTGTAACATGACAAAATGTGCAAAATTTAAATTTAAATAAGAACCACTTTCTTGACATTTCAGAAAAACATGTATAAACAAATAGCAGAAACCCCAAGTATGCTACTTCTCTGAGTATAAAACAGAATAATGGAGTGTTAATTTTCAAACCTGGTATCTAATGAATAAATTAAAGTGTTGTTCTTGGCAGATGCTAAATACAAGTCAGCATTTTTTCATTGCTAATGGCTTTAAGGGCAGTCATTTAACAAGGATAATGAAAGGCAGATTCGCTTAGTCATTTATAATTCCATTAGCGTTAAAATTATCGTTATTTTCTGCAAATTATAAGAATCATTGCCAAAGAGAAAACTAAAAACACCTCTCATTAGGTTCCTCAATGAAAAGGCAAATGACAGAGTAAAGCGAAGTTCAAATAGGTACGCAATGGCTGATACATAATGTGACCTCCATCAAAAGGTGCTGTGAACTAATGCAATAAAGGGAATAATAACTAAATTAAATGAATACAAAGCAAACTATGGCATTGATCAAAGCAGGGGAGTTGCACATGACAAAAGTTTAGATTTATTGGAACACATTTAGGGGTACAATACAGTGAAGTGTCTGTCATTTGGCTCTCATACACGAGATCACTGAATACATATTTGATTGATAGACAACTTTAAAATGTAGGTTACAACAGGTATGATGGCAAGTATTAAAGTGGAACTTTACTCTTCAAAATAACTGGCAGTCTCTTCCTCCTTCCCCACCTTCACAATAATAGCTGTTTTTTGGGGGGAAAGTGGGCAGTTCTTGTTTTTTTTTTTTTGTATGGTGGCCCTGCCCCCCCCCCCCATTATGGCTTTGGTTAGACTGACTTGTCCTTCTCCAATAGCCCTGGGATAACCCTATCACACATCCCAGGAGGCTGTGGAAGCCAATTCACAAAGTAGCCAGGATGGCAGAGCTGCCACGCTATCAGGGGCCTGGCTGCCTGAACCCAGAAAATGCAGCCTGCTGAAGAGAACCTGAATGGAAGCATGGGATGAATGCTCTGACGCTTAAACAGTGGATCACAGCAGGATTATGCGGAATCTGTTGGGCAGGTGAGTATTCTTTTTTTTAGGAGAACACAATAAAACAATAGGGTGGGATAAAGAGAGGGGAAGCAGGGGGCAGTTAAAGTGGTTGTAAAGGTCAGATTTATGCCTTCATGCATTCTAAGCATGAAGGTAAAAAACCATATGTGTGCAGCAGCGCCCACAGCCCCCCCATAATACTTATCTGTGCCCCATCTCGATCCAACAATGTGCAAAAGACCAGCTGCTCCCAGGTCTCCTTCTCCTCATTGGCTGAGGCAGCAGCGGGAGCCATTGGCTCCCATTACTGGCAATCAAAGCCAGTGAGCCAATGTGGAGGGAGCGGGGGCTGGGCGGGGCTGAGCCATGCTCTATGTGTGAATAGACACACAGAGTAGCGGCTTGGGAGTGAGACTGCTCGGGTGCCCCCATAGCAAGCAGGAAGATCGGGGCTGCTCTGTGCTAAACCACTTCACAGAGCAAGTAAGTATGACATGCTTGTTATTTTAAAAAAAATACCTGCCTTTAACCACTTGCAAACCAGCCTCTACACATATACTGCAGCAGGTCGGCTCTATTGCGCAAAATGACGTACCTGTGCAATAGTCAGTGGTGGTGCTCGGGCCAGAGGGGAGCCAATCAGCATGTTTGGTGGACGCGATGTCCGCCAGCCACCCGCGATCGCTCCCCATAGAGACAGAACGGTGGTCTCCCTAGTAAACAAGGCAAACCGCCGTTCTGTCACAGATGAACACAGGGATACTGGATAATGGTTGTGGGGATCTGCGGACAGGGGGGTTATTGAAATCTGGAAGCCCCCCAGATCCTGCCCCCCCACAACGTGAATGAGTGTGGGGTAGTACCCCTACCCATTCACCAAAAAGTGTAAAAAGCGAATAAAGACAGTAGACCAGTTATGACAATTTATTTATTTATAAAATATATATATATATATATATATATATATATATATATATCCCCCAAAGTAGAGCCATCATCAATCGTGTCGCCCATCAAAAAAAGAAAAAACCTCCGCCCCAGAAAAACGCTCCCATTGTCTGTCTGCTCCACTGTGTGACAGCTCTTAAATACTTGAGGGGCAAGGCAACCCAGGGACATTGCTGGGTGGCACCGCCCCCCTTGTGACATCACCAACCCCTGCATGCCCTCGGGCAATGATGTCTCAGGGGGGTGGTGCCACCTGGTGGCCCCGCCCTTTAGTTATTTAAGATCTGTCACACGGCGGAGCAGACAAATTGCGGGAGCCCTAGACGGGGCTGGAGGTTTTTTTTTCTTTTCTTGAGTCAGCAGTGCGGTGGGTGGCGTGATTGACGATAGATCTACAGCGGGGGACATTTATTTTTTAATAAAGGAATTGTCAAAAACTGGTGTACTGTCTTTACTCACTTTTACCTTTTTTTTGGTGGATGGGTAGGGGTACCCCACACTCATTCACATGGGGGTGGGAGCTGGGGGCTTCCAAATTCCAATAAGCCCCCCCACCCGCAGTCCAAAACAACCACCGTCAAGAGTTGCGGGGAAGAGGCCCCAGTCCCCAGGGGTGGGAAGCGGGCCACCGCGTCCTTAACAACCGTTGACCCTTTAGCTGTCAGCGGGTTTTCCCACTGACAGCTAAATGTAAAAAAAAGAATGCCGGCAATAAAAGAAAAAAGGAGTGGGGTCCCCCCAAGGTTTATACCAGACCCTTATCCGAGCATACAGCCTGACAGGTCAGGAAAGGGAGGGGACAAGGGCCTCTTCTCCACAACCCTGGCCAGTGGTTGGGGGGTCTGCGGCCTGGCGGCTTATTGGTAATCTGGAAGCCCCCTTTAACAAGGGGGCCCCCCAGATCCTGCCCCCCCTCCTATGTGAATGAGTATAGGGTACATAGTACCCCTACTCATTCACCAAAAAATAAAAAGTGTAGTGTAAAAAAAGCCATTAGACACATTAGCCATTATAAGTAGAGTTGAGCGAACACCTGGATGTCCGGGTTCGGCAGGTTCGGCCGAACTTGAAGAAAAAGTCCAGGTTTGTGACCCGAACTTAACCCGAACTTTACCCTGATCCCGAACCCCATTGAAGTCAATGGTGACCCGAACATTTGAGCACTAAAATGGCTCTTTTAGAAAGGGCTAGAGGGCTGCAAATGGCAGCAAAATCTTCTTAAGAGCATGGCAAGTGCTCTGCAAACAAATGTGGATAGGGAAATAACTTAAAATAACATAAACATAAAAATAAAAAATAATCATCTTGATCTAGGAGGACGAGGCCCATATCGAGTAGGAGGTTGAGGTGGCGGTGGATGTGGCGGTGTAGGTGGAAGCGGCGGTGCAGGAGGACGAGGTAGCCAACACTGGTTTTTGTTTTTAATTTGAAATTTCTTTTTAAATTAGGGTACACCCCAAAAGAGTGAGAAAGATCAAAAATACAACAATGGCTGGGTAAGGCCGGTATACATGTCTGCTCTGCACAAGGTACGGACAAGTCCTGTGGAATCCATGCCTGGTTCATTTTAATGAACGGGAGCTTGTCCACATTGGCTCTGGACAGGCGGCTGCGCTTGTCTGTGATAACGCCCCCAGCCGTGCTAAATACACGTTCAGATAATACACTGGCTGCAGGGCAGGCCAGCACCTCCAAGGCGTAAAGGGCAAGCTCAGGCCATGTGCCCAATTTGGAGACCCAGAAGTTGAAGGGGGCAGACCAGTCATTCAGTACGTGTATAGTACGTATAGTACGTAAGGAACGGTAAGGAACTGTATATGGTATATGGCAAGGAACGGTGATGGCGGCAGGGTTTTTTTCCCCCTTCTGGGTTGAGTCTGGCCTTGGAAAAGGTATGTGTCCCTGGTTGTGGGCCGGGCTCTCCCAAAGCTGTCTAAGTTCTGAGGCCTTCTGGTAGGGACGGGACTGCACTGGTCTTTCCAGGGACCGGCATTCTGAAAAGCCTGTGGTGTATGTGCCCCTGGAGTGGCAGTCCAGGGGTGCCATAATTCACGGTGGATGGCAACACTATGAGTATGGCACCAAGGACACTGCACTTCCTACACACGTTTTTCACACCTGCCTCTTGGGCCAGGCCTTTTGGTCAGGAGTTAGGACCAGAGGAATTTTTTATTCCTGGCCGAAGGGCCTGCCATAGTATTGCAACGTGGCACTAACCTTGCACTTCTCCACTATCCCTTTCCCCACTTTTATATGTTGTGTGTATGTATTGTGGCGGTACACTCTATTTTGCACATCGTGATTAGTAGGGTGTAGGTCCTTGGGCCTGTCCCTGAAAGTCTCGGGAGGGGGTGGATATGGCCTTCTGGCTTGGTTCGCCCTCTCTCATGTGGTCTCTCTTTGGGAGAGCCCCACCTAGTACTTGGGGTGGTCTGTTTAGCCAGTGTAAGTACCCCAGTCCCTGTCAGGAGCCTTGCGCCCCGGGGATCAGGATCAGGGACCATGTGTACACCCTGTGCACTTTTGTGCACTTTTTGTGTTTCACTTTTTTGGTGTGCACTTTTTTATGCACCCACCGGGTGATAGTCTGAGTCCTGGTACCACGGTCCTGGTTGTTGTGGTGTGCCGATAAAGCTTTTCCACATTTCATACATGCTAACCCTGCCTTCTGAGGTGCTGGAGGTGCCCTAGCTGCGTTGGCGACCTCCTCCTCCTCCTCTGCCTTTGCCTTCCACTGTGCCCCCACTGTCAGGTGGGAATTCCACCAGCATCGCTCCTCGACCTTTTGGCTAAGATCAAGTGTAGTTTCTGTTGTTATCTGTTATCTGGGTGCCACCCTGCTGTGAACATGGTTCCTCCTCCTCCATCTCCTCCTCCTCATCCTCCACCTCGTCATCCTCCAGAACTGTGTACTTCGCAGACAATTGTGTACCTGGCGTTTGTGGGTGCAGGAACCCACCCTCTGAGCCACTTGTGAATGATTGCCCTGAAAGCCTTGGAAATGATCACTGCTCCGGATGCGGAGGCATAGAGGATGAGAAAGCGGAGTAGGAGGAGCTAGCAACAGGAGGCAAACTGAAGCGCCCTGCAATCCTCGGTGGTGGAAGGAGATGCGTCAAACAAATTTAAAGGGTGTATCTCACAGTAACATAATCAGCAAACGCTGCAAAATTATTAATTTCCCACTAAATGGGTGTTTATTGAATAGCAGAATAGAACAACAGTATCTAAAATGGTGTATCTCATACGTATAGATACAGACTAAGCCACAATTTAACCACTTAAGCCCCGGAGGATTTGGCTGCTCAAAGACCAGGGCCTATTTTGCGATTCGGCACTGCGTGATTTTAACAGACAATTGCACGGTCCTGCGATGCTGTACCCAAATGAAATTGGCATCCTTTTTTCCCACAAACAGAGCTTTCTTTTGGTGGTATTTGATCACCTGTGCGATTTTTACTTTTTGCGCTATAAACAAAAAAAGAGCGACAATTTTGAAAAAATAACAATATTTTTCACATTTTTTTATAAAAAATTCCCCCCCAAAAAAATGTAAAAATCAAATTTTTTTAACATTTTAGGCCAATTTGTTTTCTGCTACATATTTTTGGTGAAAAAAAATTGCAAAAAGAGTATTTTGATTGGTTTGCGCAAAAGTTATTGCGTTTACTAACTACTATGTCATTTTTATTGTTTTTTTTTAAACTAGTAATAGCGGCGATCTGCGTTTTTTTTTTTTCAGGACTGCGACATTGCGGCGGACAGATCAGACCCTTGACTGACATTTTTGACACTATTGGGGGTACCAGTGACATTACTACAGTAATCAGTGCTATAAATATGCACTGTTACTGTAAAAATGACACTGGCAGGGAAGGGGTTAACTTTATTGGTAAACAGTGGGTTAAATGTATCCCTAGGGGCGTGATTCTAACTGTGGGGGGGGCGTGGCTTGTGATGTAACCACAGAGACATGCAATCCTACATAGCAGGATCATACAGTCTCTGCAGTTACACCAGGGAGAATGACAGGCGGCTTTGTTTACATTAGCGGCCTGCCTTTCTCCCTCTTCAGCGGGAGATCGCGAGTGGCCATCGGAGCCGCCGGTCACTCGCGCGGGATTGTTAGTAAATGAGCGGGGGCGGGAGCGCGCCCCTCCGGCGGTGCGTGCTCGCCCCCTAGAGGCTTGTGGGCGAGCGACGGAGTCCTATGTCGCTTTGCCCAGTAGAGGCTGACCGCCGCAGTAAATAGTCTTGCGGCAGTCGGCAAGTGGTTAATGTCTTTCTTTTCCCTAAATGGGTGTTTATTGAATAGCAGAATAGAACAACAGTATCTAAAAGGGTGTATCTCACACGTACAGATACAGACTAAGCCCCAATTTAATATCTTTCTTTCCCCTAAATGGGTGTTTATTGAATAGCAGAATAGAACAACAGTATCTAAAAGCGTGTATCTCACACGTACAGATACAGACTAGGCCGCAATTTAATATTTTTTCCCTAAATGGGTGTTTATTGAATAGCGGAATAGAACAACAGTATACAACGGGTGTATCTCACAGTAACATATGCAGACTAGGCCGCAATTAATTTTTTTTTCCCTAAATGGGTTTTTATTGAAAAGCGGAATAGAACAACAGTATCCAACGGGTGTATCTCACAGTAACATATGCAGACTAGGCCGCAATTTAATTTTTTTTCCCTAAATGGGAGTTTATTGAATAGCGGAATAGAACAACAGTATACAACGGGTGTATCTCACAGTAACATATGCAGACTAGGCCGCAATTTAATTTTTTTTCCCTAAATGGGTTTTTATTGAAAAGCAGAATAGAACAACAATATCCAACGGGTGTATCTCACAGTAAAATATGCAGACTAGGCCGCAATTTTTTTTCCCCCTAAATGGATGTTTATTGAATAGCGGAATAGAACAACGGTAACCAAAGGGTGTATCTCACAGTAACGTATGAATGAAAAATTGTTATTTTTCCCTTTTTAATTGGTGATTTTTGAAGAGCAGATTAGAACACAGCAGTGTCCAAAGGCTTTATCTCACAGTAACGTATAAAGGAAAAAATGGAAAAAAAAATTTCCCTTTAAATTGGTGATTTTTGAATAGCAGATTAGAACAGCAGTATCTAAACGCTGTATGTCACAGTAAAATATGACGGAAAAAAACATTTTTTTTTTTTTTTTAATCCAGATTAAGCAGATACATATGCACTGAGCTTATATTACATGGCCGCTACACGCCGCACGCCGCCCACCTAACAGGTTGGATACTGTTGTTGTTCTATTCCTCTATTGAATAAAAACCCATTTGAATGAAAAACTGAAAAATTATTTTTCCCTAAAAACTGAAAAATAATTATTTTCCCCTTAAATTGGCGCTTTTTGAATAGCAGATTAGAACAGCAGTGTCTAAACACTGTATGTCACAGTAAAATATGAAGGACAAAATGTTTTTTAAATCCAGATTAAGCAGACACATATGCACTGAGCTTGCATTACATTGCCGCTGCATGCCGCCAACCTAACATACTGATAAAAGTTTTTTTTTCTCCCTCCTCCTCACTGGGCTCAGGTCAGGGCAAAAAGATCGTGCACTGCACCCCTACACAATAAAATCGATGTAGATCGCTGTCTGATTAAAGAAGATTCTCCTATTCTTTCCCGGAAAGCAATCTCCAGCCTGCCTCTACAATAATCTCCTATCTCTCCCTCAGCAGCATCAGGAACCTCTCCCTACAGTAGTTAGAGCAGAGTAACCTGCGGCGCTACATGACTCCAGCTTATATAGAGGCTGGGTCACATGCTGCACTGGCCAATCACAGCAATGCCATTAGTAGGGCACACTAGTTAAACGCTTGTTGATTGGCTGCCCTGCAGCTGTTGAAACCGCGCCATTAAAACCGCGCCAAAACATGAAATAAATAACCAAACAACGGACTGTATCCCGTGGCAGCCGCCCGCTCCTTAACAACCAGGTTGTTTACTGGTTGTTAAGGATGCCGATGACTGCCGGTTCCTTAAATATTGCATGCCAGGACTAATTCTTATTTACCGAATGCATTTTTTTTTTTTTTTTTTTGGGGAATTTACTTTTACTTCTGTTTTATGCTATATTTACTGAGCGCTTTTGCTTAATGTGGTAAATAGCACACAAAGCAGTACTGAACTGATATTTTCAGGATTGCATGTGATCTAGTTCTGTGAATGGAGACCACTGTCTCTGAGTGTTGCATGCACCTCCCTGCAGAAAGGCAGGCGTGTGATACCAGTGATAGGGGATATTAAACTGGTTCCCTTTATAGAAGTTTTGCTACACACAACAGATTTATAAAAAAAAAACATAACATACTGTCCCACACTATAGTCCAATATTGAAACCCAGTTGAATTAACAGATATAAATATCCAGACAGATAGACATAGTACTAGCAACCTCTATTTTTATAGTTTTATAACCACCTTTCCTTTATAATGCCTTACTCTAAATATGACTGCGCAGTCCAATAGGCACTAGCCATTAAACTGTAATCTAATAAACCTGGTTAGACATGTCACCTCTCTTCTACTGCGGTACAATTCTGAACGTGGGATGTAGCAGTTATTAGACTATTCCAGCACTGAGTACTGAAATGGAAGAGTAGGAAGCGCATTTCCACTAAGACAGAAAATATTTGAAGGTGTGACAGTGACAATTGTTTAAAAATCCACACATGTTTTAAGATGCAAGATTTCAAACAGAAAATAGGTCTGATACTTTAACTAGGCTTTAAAGTATAACTAAAGGCAAAACGTTTTTTTTTTTTTGGGATAGAGTAGAGATAACAGAAAATTGATATCAAATACTTACCGTAATTTTCCTTTCCTGATGGACTCCATGGCAGCATACGTTTGGGTAGGCCCCGTCTCCTCTCCTACCTCATAGGACCCCACTCCCATAAATCTTTGCTCCCTTTCAGCATCAGTGTTCTGTAACTAGCCTACTCAGGAATTGGGAGGGGACTCCTGCTGCCATGGAGTCCATCAGGAAAGGAAAATTACGGTAAGTATTTGATATCAATTTTCCGTTTTCCTGACAGACTCCATGGCAGCATACGTTTGGGAAATAACTCGCTATACACTCCCGGGTGGGAAGATGCTGAACAAAGAAAACTTTAATTGGCACTGTCAACTGACAAGACTTGAACGCCAAAATTAACGGAAGATAAAGCAGCAGGCTCAAAACAATAATGGGAAAGAAAAGTATTAACAGATGACCAGGATGCTGCCTTGCAGATCACGTCAGGTGCGACGTGCTTGGAAGCTGCCCAAGACGTAGCAACGCTTCTTGTAGAGTGAGCTGTAATCGCCTCTGGAGGAGCCAAGCCCTTCGCTCTATACGCCCATTGGATAGCCTGAACGATCCACGCAGCCACTGCTCTTGAAGATGCACGCATTCCTTTCTTTTTGCCACGTAGCAGAACGAAAAGGAAATCCGATTGGCGGAAGGAGGATGTGGCCTCCAAATATTGACTAAGAGTGTTGCCCACGTCTAGAGGATGGACTGAAGAATTCTCATCAGTTCTGAAGGTGGGAAGAACTATCTCAGCATTTTCGTGGAAGACAGAGGTCACTTTTGGATTTGACCCCAGCATAGGGATAAGGACCACCCTGTCTTGAAAAAAGGTCAAAAAAGGCTCTTTGTGACCCAAATTGTGTATCTCGGAGACCCTCTTAGCAGAGGTAATGGCCACCAAAAATGCTGTCTTCAACGTAAGCTCCTTGATAGACATGGGAGCAACATCCTTCGAAGAAAAAAGGTCCAAAACTAATGGAAGATCCCATTTTGGAAATCTCGGCCTTCTCTGAGGCCTAAGCCTGACTGCTCCCTTAAAAAATTGCTGAATCAGATGATGACTTGCCCACTGAATTCCGGTGAAGGCTGAAATGGCGGATACTTGCACCCGGAGAGAACTAACCGAGAGGGACAGATCCAGACCAGATTGCAAAAAACTTAAAATCTGCTGAACAGTAGGAGTACCTACTGGACCTGACCTCTGGGCCTGATGACTCATGAACCTGGTCCATATCCTTTCATATACCCTGTTGGTGCTAGGTCTTCTTGAACTCATGAGAGTCGGAATCACCTCTTCTGGACATCCGAGAGCTTCCAACCTCCCCCTCTCAAAAACCAAGCCCTGAGGTGCAACCGTGCAGGGCATGGGTGCAGAGTAGGACCCTGAGATAGAAGGTCCGACCTGAGAGGTAGAGGGATTGGATCCCTGAAGCTGAGAAGGGACAGCAGGGGAAACCATGGCCTGTTGGTCCAGAAGGGAATTATTGCCACGATCTCTACTTCCTCCATCTTCAGTCTCCGCAGGAATTGGAGTACTATTGGTACTGGTGGAAAAGCATAAGCAGACTGGAAGTTCCACCTGTCCGTGAGGGCATCCACTCCGAAAGCTCGAGGATCTCTGAATCTCGTGTAGTACTTCCGAAGCTTCTTGTTGCGTGGACTCGCGAACAAATCCACTTCCGGCGAAATCCCCAGGGACAGCACCCAATTGAACACCTCCTGATGGAGGGACCACTCGTTGTTGTCTAGTTGGAAACGGGATAGGAAGTCTGCCTCCACATTCAACACTCCCGGGACAAAGACCGCTGAAAGATTGGCCAGGTGATGCTGAGCCCATGTCATGATCGGCTCTGTTTCTTGGAGGAGAGACATACTGCGTGTTCCTCCCTGCCTCTTGACATAAGCCACTGCCGTGGTGTTGTCCATCCTTAACAGCACCGAAGCCCCCTGTGTTAGATGGTGAAAGGCCTGGAGTGCTTTGAGGGCAGCTCGTAGTTCTAGAATGTTGGACACCACTCCGTGACCTGGGAAGTTCCATCTGCCTTGTGCCACTTCGGTCAGACAGTGGGCTCCCCAACCGGTACTGCTGGCATCGGAGGTTATCGTTATCCAGGAAATTGGAGCGATTGAGTGGCAGTTGGTCAGATTTGTACGGCGTAACCACCAGGGAAGGCATCCCCTCATGAATGGGGTCAGGTGAATTACTTGTGACAAATTCTCCGACGTCCACTGTTGGAGAAACCCCTTCTGGAAGGGTCTCAGCTTTCACATAGCCCACTTCACCATGGGCGAGGTGGCTACGAGCGTCCCTACTACCTTCAGACACTGACGAGCAGTGAGACGAGAGGCAGCGAGAGCGTGAGACACCCTGCTCTGGACAACAGGAATTTTCTCTTCTGGCAGGGAAATGGTGCACTTCACCGTGTTGAACAGTGCCCCAAGAAACACCAGTGACTGTGTAGGCACCAGATGGCTCTTTTCTAGATTCAGAATCCAACCGAATTCCTGAAGCGTAGATGTCACTTGCTCCAGATGTAAGAGTAACTGACGCCTGTCTTGGGACAGAAGGAGGAGATCGTCCAGATAATGATGCAATCTGATGCCTCTGGTCCTGATGAGAGCCACAACTGCCAGCAAGGTCTTCGAGAACGTGCGAGGCGAAGTTGAGAGCCCGAAGGGAAGACACGTAAATTGCATGTGAGCATGACCCACAGCAAACTGGAGGAACTGATGGTACTCTTTTGCCACAGGAACGTGGAAGTACGCGTCTTTTAGGTCGATCGATGCCAACCAATCTCCTGGGAGAATCGAATGTTGTATGGTGACTAGGGACTCCATTTTGAACCTTTCTTGATGGATAGACCTGTTGAGATATGTGAGGTCTATTACCGGACGCCAGGTGCCGTTCTTCTTCTGGACGAGAAACAGAGGTGAATAGATTCCCAAACCTCGTTCTGCCTCAGGAACTGGCACAACAGCTCGCTGAATCAGTAAGGAGTCCACGTAGGCAAGAAGAATCTTCTTTTTTTCTGCCGAAGGAGGAAGTGAGGTTGCGACAAACCTGGGTTTGGGAACGTTGTCGAACGCCCACGAATGTCCCTGAGACACGATGTTTAACACCCAGGGATCCTGGATCGAGGCCGCCCAGACCTCCCGAAATTGGAGCAACCTGGCCCCTACCGGGAAGGCCTTGACGGGCCCAACCTCAAAAGGATTTGGTGGCCTCCCGGTCACCAGACGAAGAGCCTTTAGAGCCTTTCTGGAAGGTGGATTGCCTTGACTTCCAACCTCTTCCGTAGGACTTGCCTGGTCTGTAGCTGCGAGCTTCCCTGGCACGATTGGTAGTTTGTCTTCTCGGAAAAGAGCGCTTCTGAGCGCCTGGACGTTTATCCTGAGGGAGGAACCCAGACTTTCCACCCGTGGCCCGAGTTATGGCTGCATCCAATTTGTTCCCAAAGAGGGAAGAACCCTCAAAGGGAATTCGGCACCATACCTGTTTGGAAGCAGCATCAGCCACCCAAGGCCTAAGCCAAAGGGCGCGTTTAGCCGTAACCGAAGCCAGCATAACTCGAGCCAAAAGGCGAATGGTGTCTAGAGACGCCTCCCCCAGAAAACCCGCAGCCATCTTCAGCTCCCGGATTGGGGAGCTCTGGAGCACTTCTTCCGAAACTCCTCCAAGCGTGCCCTCAAGGGCATTAATCCAGACTTCCATGGCCTTTGAAATTGTAGCCAAAGCCAAAGCTGGCTTACAGGCCATGCCGGCCGAAAGATACGCTCGTTTAAGATCAGCGTCGATCTTCCTGTCCAACGGATCCCTAAAAGAGGCTGTATCCTCCATTGGAAGGGTGACATGCTTGACCAAACGCATTACAGCTGCATCCACACTTGGGGAAGATTCCAGGTACTTCACCTTTTCTTGTTTGAATGGATACAACTTCGCCATTTTTGTGGTCAGAGAATTCTTCCTTTCCACTTTGCTCCACTCTTCCGTAATTATGTCTCCTAACTCCCCTAAAAATGGAAAGTCCAAGCGCTCTTTACATAGCTGCTTGAAATATTTTCGTTGTTTTGGGGAGGAGACAGCCGGATCTTCCCATTCAAGGGCTTCTCTCACCGCCTTCACTAGAGGGGAGACAAGGCCGAACTCAAATCCTGAACCGGAGTCATCTGTATCAGATTCGGACTCTGACGGAAGGATAGAAGGATGGCTGGGTTGAGAGGATTCAAAAGGATCTTGAACCAAAAGATCTCTTTCCGGAGAGCAGGATGGTCCTGCAGAAGTACTTGGCTTTTGTAACTCAGCCAAAGAGTCTTTGAGGACTCTGCGCACCACCTCCTCAATATGATGATCCGACTTCTCCCTTTCACCCGTGGCTTGGGTATAACAGGGTTTACACAGAGAAGAGCCGTCAGTTACTATGGTACTTCAACCCCAGCATTTATTCCCATGCGGGTGTTCTGAACGGCCATGATGTGTGGAACCAGAAGATTTGCCATCACGTCCCCTATTATGGGGGGAACTGCGCCTGGACCTAGACGAGGAGTGCCGGTGATGCGACTTTGAATGTCTGTCTTCGCTGCGTGCGCTAGGCTGGTGGTCAGACCTGGAAGAGCTGGAGACAGACACATGCAGCGATATAACAGAGAGAAACACACAAAGCTTCCCTCCCCCCCCTAAATGCCCAGCACATACCTGGTATGAGCGGGCTGGCCACTAGGGGGCGGAGATGTGTCCATAATCGCTAAAACAGATGGGCGAAGAAACTCTTCACAGCTGAGTAAAAGGATACATATATAGCTTAGTCTTTAACCCCAAGATAAAACATTGCCAAAAACACCCTTAAAAAGATAGAATCATACCTTCAAAAATGCCAGTCAGAGCTGGGGGAGGCTGTATGACGTGCCGACCTTCCCACCAGCTCTGATAAACTAAGGAGTTTAAATACGCCGCCTCGCGGCCGCCGATCGCTACTGCGCATGCGCGAGTGACGTCACGCGTCACCCCCGCGCATGCGCACCGAGTCCAGTGACCGGCAGCAACTGCGCATGCGCAGAAGAGCCGCGCAACCCGGAAGCAGCGGCCGCAATCGCGGCTGTGGCGGGACCGGGAGCCACCGGACAGACACAAAAACGGACAATAAGGCGGAATGAAACAAGTGAGAAGCCGCAAATAGTGAGTAAAAACAGCCAAATAACAAGATTAGCATACAAGCATACACAGGAAAAGTGAAAATAAAAGAAAAAGGTCCCATCACAGGGCTTACCACCCTGCCCAAGCAGAGAAGGGTCCCAGAGGCACATCACCGGACTGTGTCTTCTGGCAAAATTAGGCCACCCGCGGCAGCAGGGCTCTCTCGGCCAGACCACAACGATCCTGCTGAGGGTCTCTTCCATTGCCCCCTCCATACCCTGCTAATAGCCAGGGCTTATCGGAGTCTCCACGACCCAATCTGCTTCAAGGTATAGGACTTGAAAATAGTAGGAACATAACACCGTATGTATGAGGAGGACGAAAAAAGAACACTGATGCTGAAAGGGAGCAAAGATTTATGGGAGTGGGGTCCTATGAGGTAGGAGAGGAGGCGGGGCCTACCGAAACGTATGCTGCCATGGAGTCTGTCAGGAAAGATAAGAACACCTGTCAGTTTGTATTGCTGTCTGTGCCTCCATTAGAGAGATTCTCCATTTGTCCTTTTTACCATTATCATTGAAAGTAAAAGTAAAAGAAAATCCTCAAGTATTTGGTTGTCCCCAGCAAAGTAATGGAGGGGAAATCTTTTGATGTGGACACTAGTTCTGGTGACCTGGGGGTCCCCAAGGAATTCCCCTAATTTGCAGGGATTTCCTCTCACTTCCTTTTTGGCTATGGAACAGGAAGTGAATGGATATCTCCACAATGGGACTTAAATGGCAAAAAAAAATCTGATCAAGGTTATAACCCTCGCTTACGCTATCTAAAATTAAAAAAAAAAAATTCCTATACAGTAGTTCTACTTTAAAGTGTCTCTAACTCCAACCCTCCAAGTAGCTGGAAACAATATAACTAATACTGTATGCAGCAAAAGCACAGAAAGTTATCAGCCCAAATTTCTGGCAGGATCAATGTGTATTTTTTCACAGTTTTTGATTATTATTAACAGAAATAACAAAATGCTTTTAATTGTAATAGACCAAAAAAGAGAGCAATTTTTTGGTTTCCCTACCTTTTAATTGAATAAGATAATGAGGGTTTACAGGACCCCTAATGTATGCTACATATACACTCTTTTTATTATAGAAATCCTTCTGGTAATAGATAGATACAAAGTAATTACTCAGGCCAGAGTGCCAGATTAAGTAAAGCCAGGCTAGGCAGAGGTCCTATGCCAGTTAATGCCAGCAGGTAGCAGTTTTGAAGCAACAGCAAGGGAAGAGGGTGTTGCTGAGGTTGATGAAGACAGAGAAAGTAATAGTTGAATCAACTGCAAGTGGATTGAAAGAGGATTAGGCTGTAGTAACTCATCTGTCCTCAAATTTGTGAGCTCTTCATTCCTAACAGTAGAAGAGTGCTTGGAAACTAGAATGGATAAGTTTAGCTGATGTTTGGACTGAAGCTTCCTCAGAGCAAGTTTCCCGAAGGCGACCACAGTGGTGGACCATGCTTGAGCATAACACTATGTGTTGAAATTACCATTTGTAGACTGCTTTAGAAGGCAGCATAACAGGATGACAACACAGTTACAGAGCCTTGTCACCATATAACAGAAAATGCCTGAAAAAGGACCTTAATTTAAGGATTATTATATTGAAAGCTACAGATTTAAAATGTTGAAAATTACTTTTGAAATTTTATTAAAGTAAGAATGCTTGTATAAGACTTTAGCGAGTGGGTTTAAGTATTAGACATATTATTCTTTAATGACATTGCCTCAACAAGTTATAATAAAAGTTAAAGCGGAAATAAACCACCAAAGAAAATGCCACATTTTGGCTCATCAAATGCTTTTTGCAAGTATGCACAGTATATCTGCACTTTATGGCACCCTTGTCAAACAAAGTGATCCTTTCCAGGCTCACTCTTGTTTAAGCAGCATGTTGGTGTGCCAGCATATCTCCCAACTTTTGGACTTGAGAATAAGGGACACATTAGGAAGACAGCAAACACGAAACACGGATAGCGAGCTGTGGTATAAGTGGGTTTGGTTAAATTATGCTAAATATTGGGCATGGCTTAGTAACTATTCCCACTCCCTTTTTATGCTACAACCCCTCTGTGTGCACACTATTTCCTATATGTATACACTGCCCTACTTCCTGTAGTCCTTTTGGGGGTGAGCTTTTTGGGAGAAGTTGCGCACCCCAACCCCCTTTCTGCTCACAGCTGCACTCCCCCCCCCCCCCACTAACCTATGCACCACAAACCCTCCCACTCTGCTTAGCTGTCCTAGCAGTGTAGATTCTTTGCCCTTAGAATTTCTGCTTCAGAATTATTCCTGTGTGCCTAAAGCCTTTGTTATTGTTACCCCAACAATTCATATTTCTGATATGTGCCCGCTGTACCGTGTACTTGTATGAGAAAGTCTCCTGTTCTTTGTTTTGCTCCCTTTGTGTAAAATCCCTGGTGTTCCTGCTAGTCCCCTTGCTTTGTTGTTAAAAACTGACCACACTAAGCAGGAGAGCACACAGTGGTTAGTTCTCCAGCTATGCTGGGAACTCAGCCTGCTCTCCTCCAATGATCAGACTTGTCCTGACACGCCCCCTCCGCACAGCCATTCACTGGGAAGCTCATTGTGCTGCTGCTTCTCCCCCTCCCCCCCCCCCCAGCTCTAAGGCCCCTTTCTCATGGGGTGGATCTGCTTAGGAGACTCTGCTAGTTCAGCCGGGTTTGCAACATTGATCCCCACTTAGCAGGCGGATCACAGGTCCGTCTCTGCTCACTGTGCAGAGATGGACCTGTCAGAGTCCTGCTCTACTCTATGGGGAGAACGGATGAAAGCGGACAGCATGTCCATTTTCATCCAATCCCATCTGATCTAACCCGCTGGATGGATGGCAAACGTATCACCATCTGTCTGTTTTCAGCGGATCTTGTTGGATGCCAGACGGGTTTCAGCGAACACATGTCCGCTGACATCCGCCTCCCCATAGAGGAGAATGGGGGGCCAGATCAGGTCCGCCTGAAAAACAGACAGGTGGACATCATCAGGCCGATCGTGTAAAAGGGGCCTTATGCAGCTGAGGACAGAGAATATGTGATCACTTATAAAAAAGGGAAAAAAGGAATTTCTAATGTTTGTGTTATATCTATACACAAATGTTTTGCCTTTCATTTCTATTTTAAACTGAATAGGTTGTTTTACAGGGTCCTTGTTTACAATCACTTTAATGCAGTCAGAAATTCTAGCATTTCTCCGTTGATAAAACCTTATAGAACAGCTGCAGATTGTAATTCTACAATAAAAAAACTGGGTTACAGAGTAATTGTTTGCAAGAGCAATAATCATTTTGTTTTAATATAAAATGTTGAATATGGCTAAGGAGCGGGCTTGCTCTCCTGTGCCCGCTCCTCCCACCCCCCCACCATTGTCCTTTCACCCCACCGTGTTGCCGTGTTGATGGCTGGAGAATCGCTGGACTCTGTGTTTACAGAGTGACTGTGTAGGCTGTGGGCTGTTTCTACCTCCACCCCACAGCCACTGGACTGGGGATCGGAGCGGCTGTGTGTAACCAAAGCAAAATGTTTGATCAACAGCGGCAGTGGGGACTTGCTGTGCAGCTGCTGAGGATCATGGGATAAGTAGTTCTTCAAGGAGCACTGCACAATGGATATGATAGATAGAAAAGTAAAAAAGGCACTGGTATAGATATATTATTTACACTGGATTAGGGGTTAGAGTGCTTAGTGCTAGTGTACAAATGATACTGTGATTGTTCAAAATAAAGTGCTAGCTTTTCTGTGCAAAATTGCTGAGAATGTTACCTATGAAATAGGTGCTGATTAAACATATATACTTTTCTCAGTATTACAGCAGTGCAATCAATAAATAATAATTATTTAAATATAATTGCTTAAAGTGCTAAAGAGTGCAAAAAATTCTATATAAAAAATAAATATAATTCATACAAGTATTTTTCAATAGCGCTGTGCTTCTTGGCACTTTAAAAATTTGAAACTTTCAATAAATTAAATAGAAATACAATGGTCCTTGAATGAATAAATGAATAAATAATAAAATAATGCTCCAATGGTAAATAAATAAATTATAAAATAATGCTTCAATGGTGTTATAATGGTGAACTGTGATCCAAAAAGTTCATGCAAAAATGGTGCAGGGGTTAATTTCCTATGGATCAGGTGCTCCAGTGAGAAAAGGTGGTAATCAATGCCTCTTACCAGAAATCACTAGGTCACACAGACCTCAAACACCTTTAATCCTATTATACAGGTGGATAAGACCATTAGGACACCTTCATTCCTCATTAGTTATTTGTTTGGTATCAAAGGATAATATAAAGATAAAATTCTCCTTCTCCTCACTCCTCCAATTGTTTTCTCATATAGATGAGTATATAGCCCATATGCAGGGAGACACATATAAAGCCAAAAAATAGTATAATACTGTTTTTATTATGAAATGAAATAAATGATAAAAATTGGCTGCTTACATATTGTTGTGCCCGCCTGGCACAGGGCAATGGACATTGGTTGCTACCGGATCTTATTAGGGTTGGGAGTACAGGATCTGCAGTTTCCGGTTGCTCACTTAAGCTTCCCTTGTAGCGTGGCAGCGGTCTGGCGTGCGTTCCATTGTTAGTGTGGAGGTGAGGTCAGTCTTACTCTGGACTTCCGGGTTTAGCAGGGACAAAGCAAAATGTTTGATCAACAGCGGCAGTGGGGACTTGCTGTGCAGCTGCTGAGGATCATGGGATAAGTAGTTCTTCAAGGAGCACTGCACAATGGAGGCAATGGGACTTGGACTACAATACCCAAATACCCCTGCACACAGAGGGGGAGAGAGTGGACTTTTCTCGGGCTTTGGTAGAAAAAACTGGGTCTTTTGCAGGAGGAAGCTAAGTGACATGGACCTGTTGCTGGATCCTGTGCATAGCACCAGTGAAATTGAGCCACTGAGTGGTTGTTTGCAGAGCTAGGACTAGAGTGGGAAGGGCCCGTTGCCGTAAGTGAACCAGTGAGTCACCAGGTCCTGGGTAACTGAGGAAACCAGACCACCAGGTATACTGGACTGGATTTTTGTGTACCAGGACTGTAAGCAGAACAACCAAGTTTAACTCCTTACTGCCCATAGTTAATGATAACAGAGACTGCTCCTTACTTAGAAGCCCATCATTCCTGGTATGTCACGGAAGGAAGCAAACAAGCGCACAGCCCCCTCCTTTTTGAACCATACCAGGCCTCATGCTCTCAAGATAGGGAGGATACTGTGGCAGAACTTGGTTGATGAAAGGGCAGTACATTGTTCTGAACCTTTGCCTTTGAGTGTACCATGTGACCCTTTAATAAGCTTTGACCTATTTAAAGGAAAACTTCGTGTGCTGTTGACATTCCTTTGAGTGTCTATGGTTCCCAGACAGTGGTCACTGCAGCACCCACCAACACACCAATTGCTTTCTTCAGGAACATGTGCATTGGGAATACTGTGATTGGTACTTTGTCAGGGGGAAGCCCCTTGGCAAAGCAACTTGTCCCTCTTTTGATGACAACAAGGACCTTTTCCCTACAACACTGGCCCAGAGATTGTGGGGATATGCAAGCTTATCAGAATTTGTAAGCACCTTTAGAAATAAGAGGGACCCAAATACTGGTCCCCTCATGTCATCAAGTAATGGTCTGTTAAAGAATTCGGGAGGAGACTCCACAGCTAGTTTTTGCTTCTTTTTGTGTGGGGTCCCCTTTAAGATCTATAATAAACCTGAAGTGTCTGGTATGAATCTTGGGGGGGGGGGGGGGGCTACACAGTATCTTTCTTTACAAAATCCTGTTCTACTTGTTTACATCCAACTATCAGCCAGGAATCCCCAAATCCCCAGCCAACAGCTGATTGGGTTGGGCAGGGATAAGTCCTGGTTGTGATGATGTCGGTGGCTGCTGGCTCCCTAACAATCAGCCTGGGGAGGAAGCTGTCAAATTTAGCAGTGGTAGTTACAGCGCTTCTAAATATTTCACTTCCTGCTGAAGCCAGAGTTCCAGCCTGGCCAAGCATCTATTTAGTTTGGTCATTTGTCAAACACGCATACAAGAAAAAAAACGGCAGCCCATTCCTAGTATGGGCTATGCTGACAGCTCTTCTGCTGCCTGTCCTTAATTAAGGAATATATTGTGTTAAGCCTAATGACATGCATTGTCACAATTGACACTACTGTTGACACTGGTACAGAGAGTTAGTTGAGTGGCCCATTTAAATTTTGCTATGGGCCCCCTCGATTCATAGTGATGCCACCTTGTCTTTTTGTTCCATGTTTAATCCTTCATTATTTAAACAAACAAATGCAAAATAAAAATGTGCTTGTGTCGAGCACATAAGAAGGTAAAACATCCATTAAATTGCCTAATTTGCAATTAAATCTCTAAATGGTTTCATCAGTTTACTCAATCAAAAGGAACATCGATAATTGACCAGTTCCGAAAACAGGAAAAAACCATCCAGCTGTTATCCACAAACGCCTGACAACATCAGGCGAACTTAGAAAAAGACAGGCCTTAATGGTTTCACATTATGATTGCAGTGTATGCCAATTACCTAGAGATCCTGATGCCTGAATGTTGTTGTACACAAGTGCTGGCACGTGCATTGTAATGCGTATGCTAAAAACAGTACATAACTGTTCTGTATGTAACATGCTTCATGAAACTAATCACAAATAATGGCTTTACTCAATGAAATACTAACAGCAATGTGCCTGCACCTGGATTTTGCCTGTGTATAATATAATATATGTACTTCCATATGTTTGAAGTTACTTTGTTGCTCGGTGTATGGTCTATAAAAATTATTTTCAGTAAAATGTATAAAAACCGAAAAAAATACTAACGACATTATTAATGTGAAGTATCTTATAACAGCAAACCAAGTTTCTGCATCTTGCAATTAGTGAAAAATGAATTTTGATTGGCTATCAGATCGGGTGCCCATAAAGATTAGATACCAGTTTGCTTGATCTGGGTGTTTCTTGCCATATCAGGTAACAATCTACAGTTTCTAAGCTACCGTCATATACTTTTGGCTCAGGTGCACGGAGGGCAACAGTGATTGGAAAGGCAGGCTACAAACATTGGATGGGTCATAAGGGTAAGTACAAATTTTACAAATATTCCTTTAGTTGAAGAAATGTTTTTTTGGATCTTAGCTGGAAGGGAAAGAAATAGTTTCTGCCACCATCCCGAGAGTATAGTTTGTCGATTTGTGGTGCCTCAGGTCAAGTATGGGATTTTAAGGGCAGGAGTAAAACGAGTAAACAGTAGTAGTACAATTTGTATAAAATTTATTCGCATGTATAATTATATACAGAGATTTGAGTGAATTAATGGGTAAAGTCCCATTGTGATAGTGAAGAGAAAAGAGTAGTAGGTGTGGTTACACGTGAAAATAGTGACTTAGACAAGAAAGGTAGATGGTCCTGCTCTGCTGTTCCTCATATCAAAGAATGGGAAGATGGTTGCAGAGAGGGGCCTGATCGGTATTCCAACATGTTTCGGCCTAGTAGCGGCCTTTATCAAGGATGTTACCGATTCTAGGAATAAGTACAATGAATTGTCAGAAATAGTAGCATATATTTGCTCAAGTTTAAGTTATATATAGAATAGTAGATAAACATACATATTTTTTGTCCACTTTCTGGAGTATTGCTTTCCCAGACTTTTTCCAGGAGCTGCAGGAACAATGCTGTATTGGGTGAGAAAAGTGCGGTATAGTTGTAGTTGGAGCCACAAGTGAAACAACCTGAAGAGTTGTTGGTGAAAAGTAGTATAAAAATATAATAATAATAATTACTTCTTGGGCCACGTGTTTTCTGGTCCAATGTAGTTCAATGTGGCTATAGTGTATAACTTTCCACATTGATGGAGATCATCTGTGGTGTTTGCACATTGATGGGAGTCATCTGAGGTGCAAGGTATATAAGAAAGATGCATAGTAAAGTAAAGGATGGTTTGAGGTAAAAATAAATAAACATCCTTGAATGCAGTACTGAAGGTCTGAAAAGTAAGGACTTGATGGAGAGATGTTGGTACATCTTTTCAAGTCCATGCTTACGTTTTGTAGAAGGTATTGGTATGGTGTTGCAGCATGTTGCCTCCAGGTCCTGTCCTCCTGCGATCCGGGAGAGACTGAGGATCTGGAGGTGTTCCCCGGCCTTTTAAAGGCTGTCGCACATGCGCAGTGATGCGCTGTGTGACGCCTATGGGCGGTGTCCGTGGTCTGACGTGAGATGCGTCTGCACGCGGCAGATGCGGCATCCCTTGTAGCCGTGCGGACGTGCCCCTGCGGCCGCCGACACGGAAGAAAGCCAAAAAATCCCAAGGGGGATAGTGGAGGGTGCAGGACAGACCGATTGGCTTAAAAATGCCCCGATCCAAAAGGGGAATCGGGGCTTTCCGTGCCGGGAGTTCCTGGAGTGCAGGAAATAAGCAAAGGAAGTGGATGAACAGTGTCATGGCAGTATATGTACAGACGTGTAAATACCAATTAAGTACATATGAAGAGGATTAATTAAATAAACAAGATATAATATATATTGATATATATAGAGTTGCAGCAATAATAATCATGAAGGGAGAGGGGATGTGAGACGGTCTGGATAGGGTCCGAGTAGGGAGGGTATTCTATGGTCAGGTATCCCAGTATCATGTTTTCAGCATGTATTGGGGAGTAGGATGGCCAGAAAATGGCCAATTGTAGGTTGGTCTAAATGGAGGTGGATTTGGTATGAATTTAGTCTTTTTTGCCGGAAAAGAAGCCTGGGAGAAATGGACGATAACTTTGGGCTTCATTTAGCCCTGGTGGGATGGTGGCCTTGAGAAGAGTAATCCAGCGCATTTCTAGTTGTAATAACGTTTTGTTCCAGTCCCCCCCACGTAGTGGGATGTGGATCCTGTCCAGGGCCATGAAGTTAATTTTGGGCATTTTGTAGTTGTGCTTGTCCCTTACGTGTCTGCCTAAAGGCACATAGAAATTGCCAATGTGCATAGTTTGGAGGTGTTGGTTGACCCTCTTCCCAAATTCCTGTCGGGTCTTTCCTATGTAGAAGGACCCGCATTCGCAAGTCATCATGTATATTATTCCTTTGGTTTTGCAGTTGCAAAAGTGCTTGGGTTGAAATGGTTCTCCATTCGGTAAGATAGTATTGGTTATTTGGCGGATGACAGGGCATTGAGCGCAGTCTCCGCATGGAAAGGTGCCTTTGTTTTTGCATGGGTCTCTTTTTGATCCTTCCTGGAATTCACTACGTACCAGTTGTTGTTGGAGGGAACCTGCTTTCCTGAAGGTAATAGGTGGGTGGTGTGGTAAGAACTTTGAGGTGCTGGGTTCTTCCATAAGGATAGGCCAATTCTTAGTAAAGATGTTTCTAATTTCCTGGTGTTCGTTGGTGAATCTGATGATGATGCGAGTATCAATTCCAGTTTTGTTGGATTGCTTGTTTTTGAAGAGAAGCATTTCTCTATCTTTGTTGTTGGCCCGATTGTATGCCTTGCGTAGAGAGGTTTTGGTGTAGCCTCTTTCTAGGAATCGGGAAGTGAGTGCATCAGCTTCCAATTTGAAGTTGGCTGGATCATTACAATTTCTCTTGATTCTGAGGTATTGGCTGTAGGGTATGGAGTGAATGAGGGGTTGTGGATGAAAGCTTGAGGCATGAAGAATGGAATTGCCTGCTGTCTCCTTTCTATAGAGGGTGGTGGAGATTTTTCCTGTGGGGTCTTTATATATTAGGGTATCAAGAAACGATATTTGGTGTTTGTTGTATGACATTGTGAAAAACATATTATAATCGTTTTGATTCATCTTGGTTAATAACTCAAGTATCATGTGTTCTGGTCCGTTCCAAATAATCAATATATCGTCAATATATCTTTGCCATATGAGAATCTTGTCAGTATAGATGGTGTTTACTTCGCTTGATAGAAAATCTTGCTCCCATGAGCCTAAGTAAATATTGGCGTATGAGGGCGCGCAGCTGGTTCCCATCGCAACCCCGCACGTTTGGATGTAGTAATTGCCACCAAATGTGAAGACATTGTAATTGAGTATGTATTGTAGCATGTCTGTAATGAACAGGTTGAATTTTTGATCACGTTGATTGTGGCAGCGAAGTGTTTTTTCGATGATTTGTATTCCTTTGGTGTGAGGTATGTTGTTGTATAGAGATTCCACGTCAATCGTGATTAGGTAGGTTTCTTCTGGTATGGTGATGTCATTAAGTATCCTGAGAAGATGAAGTGTGTCTTGAGTATAAGAAGGCAGGTCTTTGACATGAGGACGTAAGTATCGGTCAATGACTTTACTCATGGACTCTGAGATGCTTCCATTCCCGGATATAATTGGTCTTCCAGGTGGGTCATCCATGTTTTTATGCAGTTTGGGTAGTGCATATAATGTCGGAGTTTTGGGGTGTGGTGTCCTTATATATTCCCATAGGTTCTGGGAAATGGTACCTTCCCGGAATGCATTATCCACTTTGGTGTAGAAGATTTGATCATATGATTTGATCATAATTGGGGCAATCTGTTTGTAACATTTGGTGTTAGAGAGTATTGTGTGGCACATATTTTTGTATTTTTCTTTGCTCATAACAACTACATTGCCTCCTTTGTCAGATGGCTTGATGATAATTGTGTCGTTATTTTTGAGTTCTTGAAGAGCTCGTTTTTGTTTGTTGGTCAGGTTAGACATATGTTTTTTCTCTCTGATTGCTTCTATGTCTTTTGTGGTTTGTCGCACAAACAGTGCGATTGCTGGGTTGGTGTTAAAGGAAGGGAATTTATTTGATTTCTTTTTGAAAGTAGGTATATCTGTAGTTGCTTCTGGTTCCTCATTGTCAGAGTCTTGGTCTGGTTCACTGGGATCATCCCAGTCATCTAGGTCACTTTCTTGGAGTAGTAGGTTGAGGTCCCGGATGGCTCTGAATTCAGCCGCTGTGAGTGTAGGTGTGGCTTGTGGTTGGGGTTGTTTGTGATAAAGAGTTTTGAGTAGTAGGTTTCTGGCAAATAAGTTGACATCTTTAATGGTTTCAAACTTATCTAGGCATGTATTGGGACAAAAGGAAAGGCCTAGAGATAGCACTTCATTTTGTTCCTTGGTTAGTATGTGGGATGATAGGTTTATTACCGTTTTTCTTCCTCCTGTTTCTTCTCCGATTGGTGTTTCCTGGGGGGTTTGGGGTTCGTTTTCCCTAAAAAAACACTCTGTTGTTTCTGGTCGACCTTTGATCGTGTAAACATGTTGTACGCTTTGGGAGGTTGGTCTGTGTTCCCTGATTGTGTGGCTTGTTCATATGCCATATTGGTGCCTTGAAAATGGGGTTCATTTTCCTGAGTGTTTTCCTCATCTGTTCTACGTTGCGGTTCTTGTTGTTTGGGAGGTGGTCCTCTTCTATTTCTATGATAGTCAGGGCCGGAATTGTATGAGGATGAGTCTGATGAATAATAATGTTGTCCTGTTTTATCTGAAGGTCTGCCATATTGGGTTCTGCGGTTGGTTCGTTGATTTGTCCATTTGTAAGCTCTGCTTTGGGCGAAAGCATTCTTGTCCCGCCAGTATTTTCTTTCTTTTTTCCGTAGGATGTCCTTTCCATATTCTTCCAGGTGTGATTTAAGTTTGTTTTCCTGTTCACTGTATAGTTGAGCTTTTTTGAGAGGGGCCAGTTGTTCATAGGTTTTTTTGATGTCAAGATCTAGGGTTTTTATTTGTCTCAGATATTCTTCTTGTAGAAGAATCATTAAGTTCCTAGAACACTCATTAAGTTGGTTTTCCCATTCTTTCTTAAGTTGAGTTGTGACATTTTCCATAGTGGGAAAAATTTTGGATTCTTAATCCCACCGGGTTGATCTTCTCGCTAATATAGCGTTCAAATGTTTTAATGTGCCAGTGTAGTGCCGACTTCCTCTCCAAGTGTTTTTGTAATGTTCGGAATAATGCCAAGATGTCGGATTCTGTTTGTTCTTTGGCTTTGAAGCTGGTGTGGATGCCTGACATAAGAGTCTCCCATTCATCACCAACCAGGTCCCCCACATCTTTTTCTCCTTCTTCTTCGGTCATCCTCGCTGAGTAAAAGGAGGATGTTGCTTTAAGAAACAGGCAATCAACAGGGCTTTGCTGAGACTGTGGATAGTACCACAGCGCAAGCTATGTTTGCCTGGGAATAGTAGGTTTGGTGCTATTGCTGCTTAGCGACCATAAAATGAGTTTGTAAGATAATAAGTATTTCCAGAGATCCGTGAGGCTGTGGATGTGTTATCCATCCGGGGTATTAGTTGAAGAAATGTTTTTTTGGATCTTAGCTGGAAGGGAAAGAAATAGTTTCTGCCACCATCCCGAGAGTATAGTTTGTCGATTTGTGGTGCCTCAGGTCAAGTATGGGATTTTAAGGGCAGGAGTAAAACGAGTAAACAGTAGTAGTACAATTTGTATAAAATTTATTCGCATGTATAATTATATACAGAGATTTGAGTGAATTAATGGGTAAAGTCCCATTGTGATAGTGAAGAGAAAAGAGTAGTAGGTGTGGTTACACGTGAAAATAGTGACTTAGACAAGAAAGGTAGATGGTCCTGCTCTGCTGTTCCTCATATCAAAGAATGGGAAGATGGTTGCAGAGAGGGGCCTGATCGGTATTCCAACATGTTTCGGCCTAGTAGCGGCCTTTATCAAGGATGTTACCGATTCTAGGAATAAGTACAATGAATTGTCAGAAATAGTAGCATATATTTGCTCAAGTTTAAGTTATATATAGAATAGTAGATAAACATACATATTTTTTGTCCACTTTCTGGAGTATTGCTTTCCCAGACTTTTTCCAGGAGCTGCAGGAACAATGCTGTATTGGGTGAGAAAAGTGCGGTATAGTTGTAGTTGGAGCCACAAGTGAAACAACCTGAAGAGTTGTTGGTGAAAAGTAGTATAAAAATATAATAATAATAATTACTTCTTGGGCCACGTGTTTTCTGGTCCAATGTAGTTCAATGTGGCTATAGTGTATAACTTTCCACATTGATGGAGATCATCTGTGGTGTTTGCACATTGATGGGAGTCATCTGAGGTGCAAGGTATATAAGAAAGATGCATAGTAAAGTAAAGGATGGTTTGAGGTAAAAATAAATAAACATCCTTGAATGCAGTACTGAAGGTTTGAAAAGTAAGGACTTGATGGAGAGATGTTGGTACATCTTTTCAAGTCCATGCTTACGTTTTGTAGAGGGTATTGGTATGGTGTTGCAGCATGTTGCCTCCAGGTCCTGTCCTCCTGCGATCCGGGAGAGACTGAGGATCTGGAGGTGTTCCCCGGCCTTTTAAAGGCTGTCGCACATGCGCAGTGATGCGCTGTGTGACGCCTATGGGCGGTGTCCGTGGTCTGACGTGAGATGCGTCTGCACGCGGCAGATGCGGCATCCCTTGTAGCCGTGCGGACGTGCCCCTGCGGCCGCCGACACGGAAGAAAGCCAAAAAATCCCAAGGGGGATAGTGGAGGGTGCAGGACCGACCGATTGGCTTAAAAGAAGGTAGATGGTCCTGGGCCTCTTCAAGAACTCAAAAATAACGACACAATTATCATCAAGCCATCTGACAAAGGAGGCAATGTAGTTGTTATGAGCAAAGAAAAATACAAAAATATGTGCCACAAGATGGTTGCAGCTCCTGCTGATCCAGCCAAATTTCAATCCATGCATAGCTTTCTTAAGGTATCTTTTTGTTATTAGGGACATGCTGACTGGCACAGATACTAGAGACTTACTGAACTGTCAAAGAATAACATGCAAGTCCTGGGGCTCAAGCCAGATAGAATGCAATAGGGAAAATAACCCTTTACTTTTATAACCACTTTAAGTATAATACTAAGGCATTTTTGGTGACCTATAAATTTCAGCTTTGCCAGGATTTAGCTAAACTTTCATTTTGCATCTCCATCCTTACCATCAAATACAAATGTGATTATCAAGCAAGTAAAAAAAAATCAGCCACTCATGGGCATTTTAGTCCTTGCTTACACTTGCAGTTGGGATAGGGGGGTGCAGTAAAAACACATGGCTGAATTGTGTTTTTAAAATGTGGGAGAGCCCTGCGTTATCCAATAAGATAATGTGAACCTAATGATAGCTGCAGCTATCTGATCAGCCTTACAAAAGCTGAATGAAATGAAATAAAATATAGAAGTGTGAAGCTGCGCTGATCAAGGACAGTGTTTTGAATAATCTGAAATATCAGAAATTATTTCTAGGTCAATTGGACAGCATAAATATACTGTGAATATTTACAAAACAGTGTATAACTCTAAAAACGTAGTGGTGTGTAGGATAAGTTTAAAATGTGCTTTAAAGATGTGATGAAAATAAATAAATTCCTTATGTAGAAATATTTCCAGGCACTGGGCCTGATGTGGGTCTGCCATTGTTACCGGAAACACTTCCAACACATTTAAGTTGAAAACCCAAGTGTGAGAGCTAAGATTTTTGACCATTCTGGCATCTTTAGTTTGTTTTGTTTATTTTATAATGGGGATGGGAGAAGGGAATGAGTGGGATACTCCTCTGGCTCAACTAGGTTTAACTGGGACACTTTGTAGAAAAAAATGCCTGTTAGCGCTGTCCTGACGCCAGCTGAATGCCGACCAACGCTCCCTGGCACCTGAAATACTGTTCTGCTGAAAGTGCTGAAAATTTTACTTTAACTCCTTGGTTAACTCAGAAGATCCAGGACTGTAATAATCCTTGACTCTTGACACTCTGTCTAGCTCAAAAGTCCTGCGTATGACTCCCTCCAGCCCTTCACTGACTGAGGTAGCTCCTTGTAACTGCTTGTGCTGCTGCAACTCTTAACACTGTACACTTGACTCTTCAGGGCCCAACCATTGGCGCCCCCTCTACACTTCCAGGGTCCTCTCACTAGGCAACCCCCTTAACACTTCAGGGTCCTCTCACTAGGCAACCCCCTTGACACTTCAGGGTCCTCTCACTAGGAAACCCCCTAGACACTTGCAGGCTCCTGGATCCCTGGGACCTTCACCGAAGTGGTCCCCTCTACACTAGGCAGACCCCCAGGGACAGTTCACAGTACTCACAACCTTGGAAGGCTTTCCTGGAACTGAACCCCTCTTCCTCTGCTGGTCCTTGGCACACCGGATCCTCTCTGCAGTTCAGCTCAGCTCTCCCTCCTGGATTCTCAGGCAGCCACCCGAGACACCCGATCCTTCTGACAGGAGGAGAGACAGCCGTACTCTCCCTCCTGGGATTTTCCTTCCTGCCAAGGACGCTGCGTCATGCGTTCCCCTCAAACTTATACCCACTCCCAGAATTCTCTGCGGCAGAATCTGCCTTCTGGGTGAGATACAAGCCTGAATGGGCCACTGATTGGGTTTACTCCACTGCCCAATGAGAATCCTCTCATGGAGCCAGTGGGTAGACTCCCCTCTCAGCAACCACACCTGGGAGACATGACAGCCCAGTTGAAAATCATGGCCCTGCTGTTAGGCAGCCAAAGCCCATTATGCTTTTACCTAGCACCTACCTTGTAGGGTGCTACACTTATATAAATAAATAAATCCATTAAATGAACTAAATTCCTTTCCGTGATCGATTCCTTTCAGTAATAAATTCAATAAACAACAATATCTATAGACAGTGCGTGACAGTGCAAAAAATTGGAATGTGCACTAGAATTGTGAAAAAAATCCTAATATAAATAAATAAATTAATTAAATAAGTCAATAAATACTTTTCATTAATAAATATGAATAAATTAATGTGCATGAAGAATGTGTGATAAAACAGTAGTAAACAATCTGTGAATGCTGAAAAATAAATAATTTAAAACATTTCAGAGAAAGTCCATCCTTTGTGATTGGTGTAGTAAAATCCAAACAAATAGTGGTGAACACTCAATGGTATAAAAATAGGCTCCAATACCAGATAGTTAAACAAGGAATAGGATCACTCTTCCGGGTGCACTACACCCTTACCTTACTGCTGTAAGGTAACCGTATGTAATAAATCCACTAGTGATACTGGGGGGACTCCTGGATATGGTAGGGAGATCCTGTTGTCTACAGTTCAGGAAGATCGATATGTGGGGACAGAAGGCTCCATATAGTGTAATATTGTAAAAAGTTTTTCTAATGAATAAATGTAGTAACTCACATTTCAATATATGAAAATGGGCATGGCAGCGATTGTATATCCTCCAAAGACAGAAAAAGCACTTCCGGGTTTGCCTATCTCCTATGTCCTAAATAGTTGCGTTTTTTGCCACATCACCAATCCTTCCCCCTTAAGCTGTAAAGGCATCAGATGGGGGTGTGTATCCTCTAGTCTTATTTAAGGCAGTACCCCCCAAAACATTACTTATTCAAATGAATAGGGCTGCAACCACATGAAATGCATGCAGTTGTGGCGCAGTGGTGCAGGTTCACTATTCAAAGGGTGATGCCAGTGTAAATGAACCCTTATAGTGATGTGAATCTCAACTCTTGAATGATTATGTAGCACCCTACAAGTAGGTGCTAGGTAAATGCATAGTGGGCCTTGTCTGCCTAACAGCAGGGCCATGATTGTTTTTTGGTTAGGGTTTCATGGCTTCCAGGTGTGCCTGCTGAGAGGGGAGTCTCCCCACTGGCTCTGTGAGAGGCTTCTCATAGGGCATTGGAGGAAACCCAATTAGGGACACATTCAGGCTTGTAACTTCCCCAGAAGGCAGATTCTGCTGCAAAGGATTCTGGGAGTGGGTATAATTCTGAGGGGAGTGCGTGACTGAGCGTCTTTGGTGGGAGCAGAGTCCCAGGAGGGAGAGAATGGCTGTCTCTCCTCCTGTTAGAGGACGTGGATGTCTCTGGGTGCTGTCTGAGAATCCAGAGGATGCTGAGTTGAGCTGCGGGGATCCGGTGTGCCGAGAACCAGCGGAGAGAAAGAGGGGTCCAGTCCCAGGAAAGCCTACACAGGTTGTGAGTACTGAGGATTGCCCCTGGGGGTCTGCCTAGTGTCAGTGGGGACCACTCCGGAGAAGGTTCTAGGATCCAAGTGTCAGCTAGCTGTAAAGTGGGGTGCCTGGGTTGAGGACCCTGAAGTGACAGAGGGGGTACCTAGTCAGGGGACCCTGAAGAGTTAAACGGGGCACCTGAAGTTTGGGCCCTGAAGAGTCAGTGCACAGTGTGTAGTGCATCAGTTAAGAGTTGCAGCCATACAGGAATTCACAACAAGCTACCTCAAGCCAGTACAAGGCAGGGGGGTGGAGTCAGTGACTTTTGAGTGCAAGTCTTGTTAGAAGTCCAGTATTCTACAGTCCTGGATCTTTTGGACTAAAGTCGGAGTTCCAGCACAGCTTTCAGAGATACAGTGTGTTCAAAGCGCCAGTAAGCAATGGCTAGCATTGGCTTGGGTCAAGACAGCGCTGATGGGCATTTTTCCTATAAAGTCCCAGAATTGTACATAGTCCAGCCAAAGGAGTATCGCACACATTCCCTTCTCCCATCCTCTAAAAATACAATAAAACAACCAAACAAAGATGCCGGAGTTGTCAATGTCTCAGTTCTCACACCCAGGGTCGCAGCTCACATGGGCTGGAGAGGTAACCGGTAACAATGGCAGACCCACATCAGGCCCAATATCTGGAAAACCTGCTACATTTGGGGGCTCGTCCAGGATTTTGCCATTAGTTACTGGGCCAGTTGCCCTTGGCAACGGCAAAAAGAAACGTCCAAAAAATCAATTTTTGTGTCCAGAACTGTTATTCAAACACCAAGCCGGGTGTGAGACTGCAGCTGTTGGAGGCAGGGAGAGTGGGAGGAAGTTGGAAGCCCACATGGAAGGGTGCTTGTGGCAACGCAAATGTTCTAAGAAAAATTGTAATGTAATGAAGACTTTTCATATGGACTATGGAATGTACTCTGCTATCAGAAAATGGAGAGCAGGAGGCAAAAGTGTCAACGTGTATGAATGCTGTAACTGCTTAACAGTAGGAAGTTCCAGGGTGGGCAGTTACATATATAGTTACATAGTTAGTGAGGTTGAAAAAAGACATCAGTCCATCCAGTTCAACCTATGATGTGTGTGTGTGTTTGCTTTTAACCGTACATTGTATACCCCTGTATGTTGTGGTCTCTAAGGTGCCCATCTAATAGTTTTTTGAAACTATCAATGCTTCCTGCTGATACGACTGCTTGTGGAAGAGAATTCCACATCCTTACCGCTCTTACAGTGAAGAACCCCTTACGCATTTTAAGGTTAAAGCGCCTTTCCTCTAGTTTTAGTGAGTGGCCACGTGTCTTATTGTATTCCCTTACTCTGAATAGTTTGTTCCTCATGCTAGGGTCGCCAGTACAGTATTTGTACATTGATATCATATCCCCCCTCAATCGTCTCTTCTCCAGAGAGAATAGGTTCAGTGCTTGAAGTCTTTCCTCATAGCTGATGTTCTCCATTCCCCTAATTATTTTTGTTGCCCTTCTCTGGACTCTTTCCAATTCCAGCACATCCTTCCTGAGGACCGGTGCCCAGAACTGGATAGCATACTCCAGATGTGGCCGGACCAGAGTCTTGTAGAGAGGGAGAATAATCTCTTTATTTCTGGAGTGAATCCCCTTTTTTATATATCCCAGTATTCTGTTGGCTTTGCTTGCAGTGGCTTGGAATTGCATGCCACTGCCAAGCCTGTTGTCTACCAGTACCCCCAAGTCTTTTTCCATCCTAGACTCACCCAGAGGTTCCCCCCTAGTGAGTAGCTTGCTTTCTGGTTTCTGGCCCCCAAGTGCATTACTTTACATTTTTCAACATTAAACCTCATCTGCCATGTAGTTGCCCACCCCGTTATTTTGTTCAGGTCCGCTTGCAAGGTTTCCACATCCCGCATAGAAGATATTGGCAAGCTTAGTTTAGTATCATCCGCAAATACTGAGATTGTACTAGATATCCCCTCCTCTAGATCATTTATGAATAAATTAAACAGGATTGGTCCCAGGACAGAACCCTGGGGGACCCCACTTTCCACACCCGCCCAATCCGAGTACTCCCCATTAATCATCACCCTCCTGACTCTCCCCTGGAGCCAGTTCTCTATCCAGGTACTCACCTTATGGTCCATACCTACCTTCCTTAGTTTGTACAGTAAGCGTTTGTGGGGAACGGTGTCAAAGGCCTTTGCAAAGTCCAGATACACCACATCCACAGGCTTTCCTTTATCTAGGTGGCAGCTCACTTCATTGTAGAAGGTTAATAGATTGGTTTGGCAAGAACGATTTTTCATAAATCCATGCTGATTACTACTAATAATACAGTTTTCATTACTAAAGTCTTGTATGTGGTCCCTTAACATTCCCTCCAAAATCTTGCAGACTACAGATGTTAGGCTGACCAGCCTATAGTTACCCGGGATACACCTCGGCCCCTTTTTAAATATTGGTACCATGTTGGCTTTTTTCCAATCAGCTGGCACCATACCCGTCTGTAAACTATCCTTAAAGATCAAGAAAAATGGTCTGGCAATCACCTGGCTGAGCTCTTTAAGAACCCTCGGGTGCAAGCCATCCGGTCCCGGTGATTTATTTATGTTAAGTTTCTCTAGTTTAGTTCTAAGTCTATCTTCTGTTAGCCATGGCGGCACTTCCTGAGGTGTGTTGTTTAGTTCGGCCTTACAAGCTAGGTTCGTGTAGCCCCCCCGATTCTTTTGTGAAGACTGAAGAGAAGAAATGATTTAACACTTCCGCCTTTACTCTGTCCTCAGTGGCCATATTTCCTTTGTCATCTTTTATGGGGCCAATGTGTTCTGGCCTCGCTTTCTCACTGTTTATATACTTAAAGAACTTCTTGGGGTTCTTTTTACTCTCCTCCGCTATATGTCTCTCGTGTTCTATTTTAGCCGCCCTGATTTCGTTTTTACATTTCTTATTACACTCTTTGTAATGCTTAAATGCTGCCAATGACCCCTCAGTCTTGTATTTTTTGAAGGCCTTTTCTTTAGCACTAATATGCATTTTTATGTTGGAGTTTAGCCACCCAGGGTTTAATTTTGCTCTTTTACATTTATTTCCCTTTGGAATGCACTGGTCAATCCCCTTGTTAAGTATGCTCTTGAAGCACTCCCATTTTTCCTCCGTGTTCTTTGTTCCCAGGGTTCTATCCCAATTGATAGTTTCTAGCAGCGAGCGCAGTTTTGGGAAATTGGCTCTTTTGAAATTCAGCGTCCTTATATTACCCCTCTGCTTCCTATAACTGTAATTAATACTGAAACTTATTGACCTATGGTCACTGTTTCCTAAGTTGCCCCGTATTTCTATATCCGTGAGCAGGTCTGTATTGTTGGTAATCAGTAGGTCAAGTACCGCATTGTTTCTCGTCGGTGCATTCACCATCTGACCCATTAAATTATCCTGAAAAACATTTAGGAACTGCCTAGCCTTGGCTGAGTGTGCGGTTCCTTCTGCCCAGTCTATATCAGGATAATTAAAGTCTCCCATTATAATGACATTTCCCATCCTTGCTGCCAATCCTATCTGTAAAATGAGGTCCGCCTCCCCCTCCTCCCTCTGGTTGGGGGGCCTATAGCATACGCCCAATATTACCTTCCCCACCGTGCCTTCCCTTTGAAGCTCTACCCATAGGGATTCTGCCTCGTCCTTAGCTCCATAATTAATATCATTCCTCATATTTACCTGTACACTGTTAATATACAGACATACCCCTCCCCCTTTTTTACCTTCTCTATCTCTGCGATAAAGGGAATACCCCTGAATGGTCGCCATCCAATCATGAGCAGTGAAGATGGCATCAGGAGTCCCGGGGTGGACAGAGAAGAGGCTGCCAGAGGTCCTGGAGAGGACAGTGAAGATGGAGGCCGGGGGCATGGGGAAAGAGGTGACAGGGGCCTGGTAGTTGTGCATGCCATATGGAAGGATGTTGACCGTGCATTTGACAGTGGGACATTTATTCTCTATAGTTGCTGCACCGATACTGTGGGGATCGTAGTCGGCCATGCCGAGAGGGGTGGTGGGGCTAATCCCGGAGCCAGTATGGAAGATGAGGATTGCATGTGGGTGGCAAAGAAGAGAAGTATCGGCCGTGTGACAAACAGCGGGATGCTACTCTTGCCGAGCAAGGAGGGACAGCTGCCTTCAGTAGAGGAAGGCGCAGTTGTGGCCCTAGTGCAATTGAGATGGGTGGATGCATGTCTAGCAAGTGACATGGTCCGCTTAGCAGCTATTTCCCAGAGGCTTGCAGTGAAGAAGCATGGCGGGGGAAGAGTTACAGTACTGCGCAGGAAAGCGCACCACATGCAGATCTACCCAGCAGGAGCAGTCATTGCCCAATATGGCGAAAGGGTGGAGACAGCGGCAACATCCGGCCAATCAGTAGTGACTCAGAGGACCCTATTAATATCCCCTCCGGGTGTAGGAGAGAGAGACATGTAGCTCATGAGAGGAGCGAAGAGTGTTTCAGCTATTACTGCCGCCATGGGCGAAGATCCAGCAAAGCTGAGCCAGGAGAAGATCCACCAGCCCGATCCCCCTCTAATCTGGGATACCGGTATCTGGATGGTACCGGACACGGACTCATGCTGTGCACCAGAGGCAACCGAGAGTTCATGGGAGTGGTATGTCCTAAGTGTGCCACTGTTACTTTGTGGGTGCAGGCGTGGTTTCAATGTGGGCAATGCGGTGATCTGCTGCTCAGGGCAGAGAAGAGTGAGGGCCGCCCTAGGAAGCTCACCGTTATGTGAGAGACAGGCCTCACTCAGGAGGTGACTGGGAACTAGTCACAGTTCCTCCACGGAACCGGGAGGGGCATGTTCAGACTCATGATGCAGCTGGAGGCCCTGCCAGCGGTCGGTGAGCCTGCAATCTGCGGGAAGGGGGCTCGGTCGCAGAGCTCCATAGGGAGGGGATCCGTGTCTACCCAGACAGTTGGAGAGTGGCCAGAGAAACCTACCCCAACAGCCATAGCTGGATCCGCTCCCATTAATGTCCCGCAGTCTGTTAAGCTAGCAGTTATCCAGGCGTCACCATCTAGCACAAGCAGCGAAGGTGAGAGATGTCCAGTAAGAGTTGATTCCTCATCCTTTTACATGTGGTATGGACCACTGGACGAAAAAATGGATGATGGACTAATCGATAAAACTGAATGGGAATGGGGTCAGAAGCTGGGAGCAGCTCCCCAGGTCCTAAAGTGACTGTGCCTTTAGACCAGGAAGCCAAGGAAGCTATAGAAAGGGGGGAACTTGCCTAAAAATTGGGATTCTGCGATGCCTACGTCACCAGGGTATCAGATCTCACCCCTCCAGGGAACATTGCTAAGGTCAGAGACCAAAATATGGCCTTTGAGGAAATGATACAGAGGGTATATACTCCACTTTCTCCACCAGGGAGAGGTAACAGGAGAACTCTTCCCCAGTTGTCCAGCATGCAACGGTGGATGCAGAAGAAGGTTGCCCTGGAGTATGGCTATGATTACCCTTACGCACCAAGGGAGGTCATGATAATGGTGGAGAAGTCAAGGGGTTGCTGGTGCGACAAACTTATTTGGGATTTCTTGTTTGTCCCAAAGCGCTACAGAGACTCTCTGGGAGAGGGGCTTAAGGAGAAATTCCACAAAGTCAAGACTCAATGGTATTATGGGCAGTCCATCTATATAGACAGAGTGGAGGTCCGCCGCCCTGATGGGTCAAGACACGCTTGGTCCATCCAGGTCAAGAATGAGCAGGGGGAATATGTTCAAGTGCCTCACCCTGAGTATTACATATGAGGACTGCAGATATTCCTTTTCAAAGAAGCTTTCAGAACAAAAGACAAACCAACAAACTGTGTGGCCGGCTGGCTACCACAAATGACCAAGGAGACTTTAAAATGATACAATGCTGAAGTAAAGTTGTAAGTGTTTAAAGTTTAAAACCAGACCACTTGGGCCATCGGGCCAGGGTCTTTTGGAAATCAAGTGTTGCAGTTGCAGACCTTTTAGGACCATTGGGCCCAGGTCTTTTGGGAAATTGTTTGTTGTGCCAGATCCCTTGGGCCATCGGGCCAGGATCTTTTGTGGATTACAAATGGCTGTGTGGGACGTCATCCACAGTCTTGACAGATGAAGATGTTGCTACAAAGTTCAAGTGTGTCGAAGAACTTTGGTGGGGGGGGGGTGCCCTGCAGGACCCCTGTGATGGTTTCCCTGACACAGCAGGACTGTAGGTCATAAAAGACTGTGACCTGCCCTGTTTCCTTATTGAAGTGCTTGGAAGAACAGCAGCAGAGGGCGTTGTGCCTCACTTCAACAGAGGGACTCTGTCTAGACAGCTAGTGTTAGGGGACAAGCTCTTCCAGAAGGGAGAGGACCCTGGCGTGTCAAGACACTGGTTGGCAGAGACAGTCAGGGAAGGAGTGGAAAGGGTTACCTTGCAGCTAGGAAGGAGGATCTTTCCATTCAACTGTTTAGATAGTTAGGCTTGCATTTCCTATGTGTATGCAGTTGACTAACTTTTGCTTTCTTTTCTCTTTCCAGGTGGGATCACCTTAGAGATAGACAGTCAGGATGATTGCATTGTATTTTTCTTTGTTGCTCCCTGTGAGTTTATTTGGTGGGGGTGCATTAGTTTTCATGCACCTTAAATTGTTTGTAAAAATGTGTACAGCAGAGTGTAAAGATCTATTTTTTTACAGTAATTTATTTGTAAATTTGTTTTTCCCTTTTCCCCCTTTCCAGGTTTGTGGGATACTCCTGTTTTTTTGGCGGAGTTTTGACAGGAGGCGGCTGCCTAAGAGTCAGAGGGACCTGACTCATTTTGGTGTGGGGTGGGTGTAGCACCCTAAAAGTAGGTGCTAGGTAAATGCACAGTGGGCCTTGTCTGTCTAACAGCAGGGCCATGATTGTTTTTTGGTTAGGGTTTCATGGCTTCCAGGTGTGCCTGCTGAGAGGGGAGTCTCCCCACTGGCTCTGTGAGAGGCTTCTCATAGGGCATTGGAGGAAATCCAATCAGGGACACATTCAGGCTTGTAAATACCCCAGAAGGCAGATTCTGCTGCAAAGGATTCTGGGAGTGGGTATAAATCTGAGGGGAGTGTGTGACTGAGCATCTTTGGTGGGAGCAGAGTCCCAGGAGGGAGAGAACATCTGTCTCTCCTCCTGTTAGAGGAAGTGGATGTCTCTGGGTGCTGTCTGAGAATCCAGAGGATGCTGAGTTGAGCTGCGGGGATCCGGTGTGCTGAGAGCCAGCAGAGAGAAAGAGGGGTCCAGTCCCAGGAAAGCCTACATAGGTCGTGATTACTGAGGATTGCCCCTGGGGGTCTGCACAGTGTCAGTGGGGACCACTCCGGAAAAGGTTCTAGGATCCAAGTGTCAGCTAGCTGTAAAGGAGGTGCCTAGGTTGAGGACCCTGAAGTGACAGAGGGGGTACCTAGTCAGGGGACCCTGAAGAGTTAAAGGGGGCACCTGCAGTTTGGGCCCTGAAGAGTCAGTGCACAGTGTGTAGTGCATCAGTTAAGAGTTGCAGCCATACAGGAATTCACAACAAGCTACCTCAAGCCAGTGCAAGGCAGGAGGGAGTAGTCAGTGGATTTTGAGTGCAAGTCTTGTTAGAAGTACAGTATTCTACAGTCCTGGACCTTTTGGACTAAAGTCAGAGTTCAAGCACAGCTTTCAGAGATACAGTGTGTTCAAAGCACCAGTAAGCGTTGGCTGGCGTCAAGACAGCGCTGATGGGCATTTTTCCTATAAAGTCCCAGAATTGTACATAGTCCAGCCAAAGGAGTATCCCACTCATTCCCTTTTCCCATCCCCTAAAAATACAATAAAACAACCAAACAAAGATGCCGGAGGTGTCAATGTCTCAGTTCTCACACCTAGGGTCGCAGTTCACATGGACTGGAGAGGTAACCGGTAACAATGGCAGACCCACATCAGGCCCAATGCCTGGAAAACCTGCTACAATTACTTTAGCGCAGTGTTACCTAATAATGGTCATTTATATTCATATTATTTATTTGCACTCATTACCTGTTAGAAGAGTCAAGTTGAGTGTCAGTATATAAGATGGTCCTTTATCTTGCCTAAATTCAGTGCTAATAACAGATAATAAAAAATCTATTGAGTGACAAAGCTGCTGTCAGAATTACACAAAAGGCTTTGTTAGTTGGCAGTTTTACCTGTTTCCAGCATCACCTGCCAGAGTGTCAGTTATAAACTCTATATTTTAAGTGCATGTCCACTTTTGAAACCAATTGGGATAACACCTACTTTATATTTGTTAAATGTTTCAATTCACATAGCAGAACTTAAAGACATTGTAAGGTAAAATCAATAAATAAATACATAACAAACATGTCTATACTTACCTGCTCTGTGCAATGGAATTATTGCTCCAATAATGGGACTAGGGGTTCCATTCATTGCTATGCAACATGCATCCTTGTGACTAGTACAGATATGGTAGTAAAGTGGTTGCCCAGCTGTGGTGGTAAAAAAGGAGGGAGTATGTGCAGTGCAGTGTTGAAGGGAGCTGCAGTCTTGATGGTTGGTAATGGAAGAAAGGTGCAGACATGGTAGATAGATGGTGGATGGTGAGGGAAAGGAGCTGCAGGTTTGGTGGGTGGTGAGGGAAAGTGGGCCTAGGCGTGGTGGATGGTAATGGATGGGGGACCCAGGCATGGTGGGTGGTGAGGGAAGAGGGCTGCAGGTGCAGGGGGTGGTAAGGCTAGAAGAGCTACAGGCACAGAAGATGGTAAGAGAAAGGGACCCAGGCATGGTGGGTGGTAAGGGAAGGGGGCTGAAGGTGCGGTGGGTGGTAAGGGGGGGGGGCTGCAGGCACAGCAGTTAGTGAGGGACAGGCTCCCAGGCACCGTGGATGGTGAGGGAAGAAGTGCCTAGGCACAAGTGGTGGTTAAAGCAGTCGGGGCTGTAGAGAAAATTTTAATGTAGCATACAGGACAAGTGGATTAATAATCCAGGACCCCCCCCCCCCCCCCCGAAAAATCAAACCCGCCACCAAAATCCTCTAGATCAGGCCTGTGATGCTCGGCCCTGGGTTTAGAACAAATTTTTTTGAAAAAAAATTGCTGCTTACCTTTGAAAAAAGGCTCTTTCTGAAAACTCCTGCTTACCTTTTTCTTTCTCTGTAATACTTATGAGGGGGCTGGAAAGTTAAGCCAGCTATACCTGTAGAATTTTGTTGGAAAATTTTCCTTATGGGAACATTTGTTCAATTTTCTAATGGTGGGGTCAAATAGATTATATTTTTCAAGTGCCAAGAAAATTCAAAGGAGCAGATTGAAACATTTTTCTTGAACAATGAAAATTCTAACTGTGAATGTAGTTTTTGTCCTGAAAAAAGTGTACAAAAGCACAAAATAAACCTGTTTACCATGTCTGGGATCCCATTCAAGTGGCAGGTCTGGAGGAAATTTTAAGGGCTTTCAAACAAAACTAGTTGACTCAATGATGGCAAGATAAAATGCTCTAATGAATGACTTTTCAGAATTTCTATTCAAAATTGTGAACTAATTTCTACTGGCTCATTGCTAATTTTAGGCTCAAGACGGCTCAAATCAGCATGAACTGGCCAAGATTCGAACCGTGTATGGGCAGGCTGAATGTACCAAGTTGATCGATTAATTTGGGTACAAACGCCTGCTGGATTTACTTGTGATTTTCACTAACGGCTCCTATAGTCACTAGCAATAATCACTGTCTTCTCCTGGTGGGGACGGCTCCCCCCACCAGGAGAATGATCATTTCTCAGCAGGAGGGGGTACACTATTAACACTGTCTGTGTTGATGGGGGAATTGTGCTATGGTTGCAGGAAAAACATTTGCACAGTCTATGGCCTGCCTTAATGGTTACCATGATTAACACTGTCTGTACTGTGCTGGCAGATCTTATTATTATTTGTAGTCCAGATTGGAGCACTGTCTCTCCAAACTAAGGGTTTAAAGATTTAGAAGCAGGGCTGCTCCTGCTATTTAGGAACACGGATCTCTGTGTTCATCTAATGAGTCCATCCCCCACACAGTTGGAAAGCACCCCTAGGGACACACGTTACCCTTTGAGCGCCCCTAGTGTTAACCCCTTCCCTGCCAGTGTATATTTTTAGCACTGATTACTGTAGTGATGTCACTGGTCCCCTCAAAAGTGTCAGTTAGGTTTCCGATCTGTCCACCGCAATGTCGCAGTTCTGCTAAAAATCGCTGATCGATGCCATTACTAGTAAAAAATAAATAAATAAATAAATAAATAAAAATGCCATAAATCATACCCTAGTTTGTAGAAGCAATAACTTTTGCGCAAACCAATCAATATACACTTATTGGGATTTTTAAACCAAAAATATGTGGCAGCATACATATTAACCTAAAATGATGAAAAAAATGTATTTTTGTTTAATTGGCTGTGTTTTATAGCAGAAATTTAGAAAATATATATATATATATATATTTTTTTTAGAACTGTCGCACTTTTATAAAAAATAAAAACTTGTGGACAGCTTTCCCAGAAGAGTTGAAGCTGTTATAGCTGTAAAGGGTGGGCCAACATAACTTCACATTGAACCCTACAGACTAAAGGCCCGTACACACGATAAGAAAATCTGAAGGGAAAATTCGTCCGACAACGAACTGTCGATTTTCGGATTGTTAGTATGGTGCTTACGACAGCCAACTCTGACTTTTCGGCTGACAAAATCCTGATGTGCAGGCTATAAAATTTTTGTCATCCGTCAAAACAACGTCCGATTTTTGTCTCATTAGTACAGATTTCGACGGAAAAAAATCTTAAGAGCAAGACTAGGCATGCTCAGAGACGAAAGAACACATACAACACATGACATCACTTCTGAAGTAGAATTCTGTCGTATGGGAAAATTCGTATGAAAATAACCTCTTAACTTTCCACATCAGACTAGCATGCCACAAAAAACGGGCGATAGATCGTTCGATAATCTGATCGTGTGTACGGGGCTTAAGACTGGGATGCCATTAAAATTCATGTGCTTGTAAAGGCAGGTGTCCCAATACTTTTGGTAATATAGTCTATATGAGCTGCTTTCATTTGTGTTTTATTTCTGCCCAGAGTTTAGTTTTAGGAGCAGGGATTCAGATTGTTACAATTCTTGATGGTTTTCATTAATGAAGATGAATCACACCCTCAACAATCAATGGTATCATCAGCTGTAACATCCATGTGCATTGTACAGTTTATATGTGGAATGATTAAATTTAGCTGAATTAGTTATGTAATAAGGTAATTTTTAGCAATACTTCACATTGACATGTCACATCACTGCCAGGGAAGAGTGCGTTATAGAGAACACAACTTGTGTATGAGAAATAATAAGTGTAATTAATTTTATTCTGTCACTGACTTGAGTGACAGACCATAGCACAGAGCAGAGTAACCGTCTCATGACTGTTAGGTAGGTGCAGTCACGTGTGTTTTTTTTTTCTCTGATATAATTTCAGTTTAATCCAACATATACATTTAAAGAGGTTGTAAACCCCTGGCCCTGGGTACTGTTTGTACCTATAGGTAAGCCTATAACAAGACTTACCTATAGGTACTGTAAATACAGTGCATTGTGAAAGTATTCGGCCCCCTTGAACTTTGCAACCTTTTGCCACATTTCAGGCTTCAAGCATAAAGATATAAAACTGTAATTTTTTGTGAAGAATCAACAACAAGTGGGACACAATCATGAAGTGGAACGAAATTTATTAGATATTTCAAACTTTTTTAACAAATAAAAAACTGAAAAATTGGGCGTGCAAAATTATTCAGTCCCCTTAAGTTAATACTTTGTAGCGCCACCTTTTGCTGCGATTACAGCTGTAAGTCGCTTGAGGTATGTCTCTATCGGTTTTGCACATCGAGAGACTGAAATTTTTGCCCATTCCTCCTTGCAAAACAGCTCGGGCTCAGTGAGGTTGGATGGAGAGCGTTTGTGAACAGCAGTTTTCAGTTCTTTCCACAGATTCTCGATTGGATTCAGGTCTGGACTTTGACTTGGCCATTCTAACACCTGGGTATGTTTATTTGTGAACCATTCCATTGTAGATTTTGCTTTAGGTTTTGGATCATTGTCTTGTTGGAAGACAAATCTCCGTCCCAGTCTCAGGTCTTTTGCAGACTCCATCAGGTTTTCTTCCAGAATGGTCCTGTATTTGGCTCCATCCATCTTCCCATCAATTTTAACCATCTTCCCTGTCCCTGCTGAAGAAAAGCAGGCCCAAACCATGATGCTGCCACCACCATGTTTGACAGTGGGGATGGTGTGTTCAGGGTGATGAGCTGTGTTGCTTTTACGCCAAACATAACGTTTTGCATTGTTACCAAAAAGTTCGATTTTGGTTTCATCTGACCAGAGCACCTTCTTCCACATGTTTGGTGTGTCTCCCAGGTGGCTTGTGGCAAACTTTAAACTACACTTTTTATGGATATCTTTAAGAAATGGCTTTCTTCTTGTCACTCTTCCATAAAGGCCAGATTTGTGCAGTATACGACTGATTGTTGTCCTATGGACAGAGTCTCCCACCTCAGCTGTAGATCTCTGCAGTTCATCCAGAGTGATCATGGGCCTCTTGGCTGCATCTCTGATCAGTCTTCTCCTTGTATGAGCTGAAAGTTTAGAGGGACGGCCAGGTCTTCGTAGATTTGCAGTGGTCTGATACTCCTTCCATTTCAATATTATCACTTGCACAGTGCTCCTTGGGATGTTTAAAGCTTGGGAAATCTTTTTGCATCCAAATCCGGCTTTAACTTTTCCACAACAGTATCTCGGACCTGCCTGGTGTGTTCCTTGTTCTTCATGATGCTCTCTGCGCTTTAAACGGACCTCTGAGACTATCACAGTGCAGGTGCATTTATACGAAGACTTGATTACACACAGGTGGATTCTATTTATCATCATTAGTCATTTAGGTCAACATTGGATCATTCAGAGATCCTCACTGAACTTCTGGAGAGAGTTTGCTGCACTGAAAGTAAAGGGGCTGAATAATTTGCACGCCCAATTTTTCAGTTTTTTTATTTGTTAACAAAGTTTGAAATATCCAATAAATTTCGTTCCACTTCATGATTGTGTCCCACTTGTTGTTGATTCTTCACAAAAAATTACAGTTTTATATCTTTATGTATAAAGCCTGAAATGTGGCAAAAGGTCGCAAAGTTCAAGGGGGCCGAATACTTTCGCAATGCACTGTATCTCCTAAACTTGCACCGTTTAGGAGATATTTACATTGCATGCAGCCGATGACGTCATTGGCACATGCGCTCTGAAGAAACGGCACGGCACATTCGCGGGAGTGACATCAAGTGGCTCTGGCCAGTAGCACAGCCGGAGTCTGCAGACCCAGAAGGAAGACGGTGAAGATGGATGCGGCCTCAAGCGGGGACAACGCAGGCTTCGTTTGCAGGTAAGTGTCACATAATGTGCTAGAATGCAGTGCATACTAGCACATTATACATTTACTTTGTAGGTAACCAAAAAGAGAATTTTTTCCCCAGGCTTTACTTCCTCTTTTAAGAGAAGGTCTGCATCTGTTGATAAAAAAAAAAAAATCCACTCTGGGTGATCAATGAGTAATGCAAGGATTTAAACAAACTTTGTTGCAGATTCCTACCTGTTTCTGCTCTGAAGCAATCACTCTTTGTGAAACAATGCCTTTGTATACTGATTTTTTAATAAGTTCCGGTTTACACTAGAGCGATGCCAAACACCGCATGTGATTCGCACCACATTGTTGTGCAGATCACAAGCAATGTCTGTGCAATTAGATTTCAGCCATACAAACTGTATGGCTGAAATCGCATCGCATTCGCACCAAAATGGTGCAGGACCCTTTTTTGGTTCACAATGAAATCGGATCCCATGGGTGTTCACATCTGATTTCTGCACCATTTCACAATTCGCACTGCGATCTGCAAACCAATCTGGGGGTGTCATTAACTTTACATTGACCCCCCTCAGTGATTCGGAGATCTCCGTGTGAACCACTGTGTAATTCTGGTGCCCTGTGGGAACCGGCACTGAATCTCAGGGTTTCGTGCATCGCACCAGTGTGAACCGGGATTAAGAGTGACGGGATTGTTATCATGTGCTGATGCACTTTCAGAGTCCTGATACGAAAAGTTGCAGAGTTTGCATTCTATTTAGAAGTGAATAACCCTTGGGGCATATCTCACCAAAAATGAATTTTTTGGTGCAGACATGTGGAAAAATCAGTGAGCCAATCACACAAGCAGGAAGTTACATTTTTGAAAGTGTTTTGTACATCAATGGCCATACTGCATTGAATTTTTACTGAAATAAATTATTTTTTGAGTTATTGCGGATTGAAAAGGAAAGGTAATTTTGAATAACATTCAATTATATAATGTCTTGTGTAGCAATTGTATAAACTATATATATATTTTTTTCCCCCGAAACTGAGGTTACCCCTTAACTGGGTGATTGACCTGATTTTATTTCTGGGAACCAAGTATTGGTTTTCTACAGTTCTATAACCCAAAAACTCAACAGAAAGTAAAAGATTTAAAGCCGTATACGGAATCCTTTTGGGATCGGGGGGCCGGATTTAAAGAAACTGCAGCTTCAAACATCTATGACGTGTTTCAGTTTCGCCGCGTTCAAATCAATTAACTGGCGCTGCGGCGAATTGGCTAGTGAAACAGCAATAATGAATTCCGCCGTCAGCGGGATTCACTTACGATCGCGGCTTCGCCAATTCGCAAACTTATGTCTTCGTGCTTATAGCAGTTTCACATAGCGATGTGGGCTAGTGGATTAGTGCACACATCACACGTCTGTAATTCATCTCCCTCTGCTGTAGGTTCGAGGCTTACCATCTCCACCTACTTTTTTTATTTTCTTTTTTTGTTTATATTGCTAAAATGTAACGGATTACATCATATATATTGCTAAATAATGTTACACTCAGAAGCGCTTGCAAGCTTACACCATTTTAAGTGTTTTTCTGATCTTGTCTGTGTGTCGAATCGATCTTATGATGGAAAGTACCAAAGGCAAGTGACCAAACCCCTACCCTACTTCAGGGCAAGATGAAACCTCACAATTTTACCATGGTCTTCTTCCCACATTCCATACAATGTTTAGTTCTTTAGCTATATGTGCTTTTTAGCCTTAACACACTCCTTTTTTTCCACCATACAGCTTTATTCTGCACAATAGCTAAGTGCTTTGCAACTTCACTGCAGTTAACAACGTCATGGGTTCAAATCACATCACTACACTTGGGATCTCTTTTCACTCTCATTTTTTTTAACAGTTTTTTTTAACTATCTTGAATTTGGGGGGGGGGGTTGTCCTACCCAAATTTCAAGCACATCAATGGAAACAACACAATTTTGATTTTATGAGTGTGGTCCTAGTTTTATCGAGATGCAATTCTTTACATATTTACCATGGTTCTTACAATTTCTTGACCAATAAACATAGGTGTCTGATATTGGACTCTCTCCATATTTCAACAACACAGACCCTCATAGTCCAACACTACATTTGCCTCACACCTCAACACAACACTGTCACATCCCTACTCTACATTACAACCCCTCACATCACCAGTACAAGCAGCATGCAAAGTGCAAAACTCCGGCCTTGGCAGCTTAATGGGCCATACACTAACAATTTGTCTAGACTTTTTCCTGTAGACTTAACCAAACCATATAATATAAGCTCAAACCTCAACACTTTCAATTTGGATGCAATCAGGCAGGCCCTTGCACTACATAGAAAATGTCAATCTGAAGGATAAAGTCTTCTCTAAATCTTACAGTGTGGATGGCCCTTTTGTCTGTAGGCACCCACACAAAACAAAAAAAACACATGTTCAATTCTAAAGTCTTTATTTATTTGAGAATGACAGCAGAAGGAGGGATGCAGCAAAATAATATTGTCACTCTCCAGTCCGTGTGCCTTTACAGCGCCAGACCACGATCTTTGCTCCATGGCTACGGGATTCTGATGTCTTCCACAACTTCAGGCAGAGTTCAGAATCCATTCTGCACCTCTACCAGCTCATAGGGGACAGGCATGGCAAGGTTGCTGGTCAGCTTCCAAGCCACTTTCGAAGTTCCAGGGTGTTCATGTTGGTCATTGGCCATGTGCCTTACCAAATATCCACTGACCACAAAAGAAAATGAGTGGAGTCCATCAAGGTGGGTTTCTACCACCTACACCCGCAAGCAGTACCACTCCTGGAAAAATAAAACAAAGGATAAGACATTTCATTATGAAAATCACATCTTAATGCCTGTTTGCTTCATTCTGAACTTCATTTAATTTCGACATCACGAGTGAAATAACACATTTTATGCCAACTTACACAAACCAGAAATCATTAATGTAAACATTTGAATACACACCTGTGACGCCAGACAGCCCATCACCACAGGCTTCCCATGGTACGTGCCATGATTCCAAGATGTTGATGTTCTGGAAAATTACAACACCATAAGATACCAAGCAGCCGTTCATGTTATCAATAACTACACAGGTGGCATAGACACAAATAAACACCTGCCAGCTCTTCTCAGCCCTTTACACTATTCACAATACCAACATGTTTATGGTTAGAGGTGCATGTTTTTGCTCAAGTAACACAATTTTACCAATGTTGACTACACTTTATCTACAATGGCAAGTGTCATTGGCAGATGATAATCACCCTCTGTCTCCCTGTGAGTGGCACCTCTGCTAACTAGCTAATTAATACACATGCCCTATCTTGACCGGTTACAGTACTTACATGTAAAGTGGCTAGCAACCAGGGTATTCCGGGTGGCCATACCTGGCAGCGGTGCTCCGCCGCCTGGGGGCCGCCGGCTGACGGACCTCTGGCTCCCTCTCCTCCGTCAGCTCCCAAGAATCATCCCGGGCAACGCACATGTTGTGCAACACGCAGCACGCCAGGATGATCTTGGAAGCCTTTGTAGGAGAGTACAGGAGTTCACCCCCAGGCCGGGCCAAGCAGAGAAACCGGGACTTGAGAAGACCTATGGTCAACTCAATGATACTCCGGCTTCTCCGCAAGGCCCTGTTGTAATTCCTCTCTGCTGGGCCCTGGGGGTACCTGATTGGAGCCATCAGCCACGTCAGCTGCGGGTAACCAGCATCCCCTGAAAAATAAGAAAAATATACATTAGTTCTTCCTATCATGTGACTTTAGATGACTCCTCAAAATGGGAGACAATTAGGCATTTTACTAAACAACCTGCTCGTCTGTTTGCAAAAAATCATATGAAACATCTCAACTCTGTCTAACTGCCTAAATCACTAATACAAATGGGAAAAAGGACACACAAAGTGGTGGGTTTCTCTTGCAAGTTCCAACTTGGCCCCTATTTTGTTCCTATTACATTAGCCTAGGTCTTACTTCTGGAATATATCTGCAACTAGAGTGAGGAAACCAATATTGACTCACTTATGCAAAGTACTTTGGGGATATGGCAATACCATTGGAATCATTTGTAGGTTTTCTTTGGGTGGCTAGAGGACACCATTTACACATTGGTTAACCACCTTCATTGGACTCAAAGACAACTTTGCAAATCTTTCTTTTGTGAGCTGCTAAGCTGCTGATCTGGTTGTGTGTGAACAGCCTGACAACTCCTAACACATCCATTTTAGGTAGGCTTTGCTTAAATCAGGGTGTACACCGATGTAGCTTATTCCTATGTCTATGTAATCTTACAGTTTATGTTGTTAAAACAAAATACTTTACCAATAAGCCACCCTTCGGGCATTTGTCCACTTTCAAACACCTCGTACAGAGTACTTGTTCTTAACATACTGGAATCATGGCACGACCCTGGGTGACCAGTGTTGACACTCATGATGCGCTGTTTGGCGTCACACACTAATTGGACGTTCACGGAGTGGTACTGCTTGCGGTTCCGGTACTCACTTTCGTGGCTCCTTGGGGGCCTAATGGCTATGTGGGTGCCATCGATTGCCCCTAGGATTTGCGGCATGTGTGCCCGCAGGTAGAAACCCAACTTGACTTCATTCCACTCATTTTCATTCTGTGGCCAGTGGATAAAATTGGGCACTATATCCACTATGGCATTAATGACCAACATGAACACCCTTGAAACTGTGGGCTGGCTAATGCCCATGATACTTCCCGAAGTGGCTTGGAAGCTGCCACGCCCTAAAATATACAAAGTGGCCAGCAATCTGGCCATGCCGGGCACCGCATGGCCGCGCTGTGTGTCCGGGTCAATTTTCTCTGCTATGAGCTGGTAGAGGTGTAGAATAGTTCCTCGCTCGAGCCGGAACTTCCTCCTGACATCAGAATCCCGCAGCTTGTCCAAATAGATCCTTGGAGCAAAAATGCGTGGCTGGCGAGGTAAGGGCACACGGACTGGAGGTGCTGCTGCTGGAGGTGCTGCTGCTGCTGCTGCAGCTTCCCCACCTTCTGCTGCCTCCTGTGCCAGGGCCTCCTCAAACAAGGCACCGATAAATGCCAGCATTGCACCATCTAATGCGTCTGGGATATCGTCCTCCATTTTGAACGCGCAAATTCGCGAATGCGCAGATATATATAGAAACGGCCGCTAATTATCACACCTGTGAGCCAGCTATAAAAGGAGCACATGGCCAATATGGCTGCTGGATGTTATAGATCGATGTTTCTTATGTGCTAGCAAGACCCTGTGACCCACAACCTACATTATCTGGAGGTAAGACAATTGTATCTCTCTCTCCCAAAAAAAAGGAAGGAGAGAATTTGTACTTATCTTGGGTGTGCTTAAGTTGTCTATGGTGAATCCCCTCCAACCCACAATAGCTTGGGAACCCCTCAAGTGTCTTTTAATCATTGGCAGTTGGCCCCATGTGCATGTGGTTTGGACATGTGTTTTCTCATGTTTGTTAAAGGTGTGCAGTCTAGATTTGGCATCTAAACCTGCCCCCTTACCTTCCCAGCTTCCAAAGACACCATTTTTGCTTTCCTGATAACTGTAATTTATTATGTGCACGTATGTAGGTCATGCGATTTCTCATGTATGTTTAATGTTTGCAGCCTCCTTTTGCCTATAAAGGATTACACCACCCCCCCTCCACCAAGTCTGTTTGTGCCATTAGGTAAGTGTTTGGAGGGCCTTGTGTGATTTGTACCCATATGCGTTTTCTTATGTGTTTTTTTTTTCCATTTCTTTGCAGCCTCTTCTGCTTTTTTTGCCACCACCACCGTGTTTGTGCCATTAGGTAAGTGTTTGGAGGGCCTCGTGTGATTTGTACCCATATGCGTTTTCTTATGTGTTTTTTTTTTCTATTTCTTTGCAGCCTCTTCTGTTTTTTTTGCCACCACCACCACCGTGTTTGTGCCATTAGGTAAGTGTTTGGAGGGCCTCGTGTGATTTGTACCCATATGCGTTTTCTTATGTGTTTTTTTTTTCCATTTCTTTGCAGCCTCTTCTGCTTTTTTTGCCACCACCACCACCGTGTTTGTGCCATTAGGTAAGTGTTTGGAGGGCCTCGTGTGATTTGTACCCATATGCGTTTTCTTATTTTATTTTTTAAATTTCTTTGCAACCTCTTCTGCTTTTTTTGCCACCACCACCACCACCACCACCACCGTGTTTGTGCCATTAGGTAAGTGTTTGGAGGGCCTCGTGTGATTTGTACCCATATGCGTTTTCTTATGTGTTTTTTTTTTCTATTTCTTTGCAGCCTCTTCTGTTTTTTTTGCCACCACCACCACCGTGTTTGTGCCATTAGGTAAGTGTTTGGAGGGCCTCGTGTGATTTGTACCCATATGCGTTTTCTTATGTGTTTTTTTTTCCATTTCTTTGCAGCCTCTTCTGCTTTTTTTGCCACCACCACCACCGTGTTTGTGCCATTAGGTAAGTGTTTGGAGGGCCTCGTGTGATTTGTACCCATATGCGTTTTCTTATGTGTTTTTTTTTTCCATTTCTTTGCAGCCTCTTCTGCTTTTTTTGCCACCACCACCGTGTTTGTGCCATTAGGTAAGTGTTTGGAGGGCCTCGTGTGATTTGTACCCATATGCGTTTTCTTATGTGTTTTTTTTTTCTATTTCTTTGCAGCCTCTTCTTTTTTTTTGCCACCACCACCACCGTGTTTGTGCCATTAGGTAAGTGTTTGGAGGGCCTCGTGTGATTTGTACCCATATGCGTTTTCTTATGTGTTTTTTTTTTCCATTTCTTTGCAGCCTCTTCTGCTTTTTTTGCCACCACCACCACCGTGTTTGTGCCATTAGGTAAGTGTTTGGAGGGCCTCGTGTGATTTGTACCCATATGCGTTTTCTTATTTTATTTTTTAAATTTCTTTGCAACCTCTTCTGCTTTTTTTGCCACCACCACCACCACCACCACCACCGTGTTTGTGCCATTAGGTAAGTGTTTGGAGGGCCTCGTGTGATTTGTACCCATATGCGTTTTCTTATGTGTTTTTTTTTTCTATTTCTTTGCAGCCTCTTCTGTTTTTTTTGCCACCACCACCACCACCGTGTTTGTGCCATTAGGTAAGTGTTTGGAGGGCCTCGTGTGATTTGTACCCATATGCGTTTTCTTATGTGTTTTTTTTTCCATTTCTTTGCAGCCTCTTCTGCTTTTTTTGCCACCACCACCACCGTGTTTGTGCCATTAGGTAAGTGTTTGGAGGGCCTCGTGTGATTTGTACCCATATGCGTTTTCTTATGTGTTTTTTTTTTTCCATTTCTTTGCAGCCTCTTCTGTTTTTTTTGCCACCACCACCACCACCACCACCGTGTTTGTGCCATTAGGTAAGTGTTTGGAGGGCCTCGTGTGATTTGTACCCATATGCGTTTTCTTATGTGTTTTTTTTTTTCTATTTCTTTGCAGCCTCTTCTGCTTTTTTTGCCACCACCACCACCACCACCACCACCACCACCGTGTTTGTTCCATTAGGTAAGTGTTTGGAGGGCCTCGTGTGATTTGTACCCATATGCGTTTTCTTATGTGTTTTTTTTTCTATTTCTTTGCAGCCTCTTCTGCTCTTTGCCACCACCACCACCACCACCATGTTTGTGCCATTAGGTAAGTGTTTGGAGGGCCTCGTGTGATTTGTACCCATATGCGTTTTCTTATTTTATTTTTTAAATTTCTTTGCAACCTCTTCTGCTTTTTTTGCCACCACCACCACCACCGTGTTTGTGCCATTAGGTAAGTGTTTGGAGGGCCTCGTGTGATTTGTACCCATATGCGTTTTCTTATGTGTTTTTTTTTTCCATTTCTTTGCAGCCTCTTCTGCTCTTTGCCACCACCACCACCACCACCACCACCACCACCACCGTGTTTGTGCCATTAGGTAAGTGTTTGGAGGGCCTCGTGTGATTTGTACCCATATGCGTTTTCTTATTTTATTTTTTAAATTTCTTTGCAACCTCTTCTGCTTTTTTTGCCACCACCACCACCACCGTGTTTGTGCCATTAGGTAAGTGTTTGGAGGGCCTCGTGTGATTTGTACCCATATGCGTTTTCTTATGTGTTTTTTTTTTCCATTTCTTTGCAGCCTCTTCTGCTCTTTGCCCACTACTACCACCACCACCACCACCACCACCAAGTCTGTTTGTGCCATTAGGTAAGTGTGTTCTGTAACTGTTCACTAATTATACTGTATATGAAGAGCAATCTGCAAATCCTGTTTTTTCTGTTTTCTCTTTTGTCATTTCAGATTTAGGAGTTTGGGGCTCTTTGCTGCTGCTGGACAGCCAGATTCTCTGCCCACCTCGTGCTCCCATGGCCCCACCCACTGGAAGGATGAGAAGGGGCAGGGTGGCCAGGGTGGCCAGGGGGGGCAGGGTGGGCAGATCGTCTGGCTCTGGTGTGAGGGAGGCTCCAGCTGTATCCATGAGGGAGTCCACCATCCCCATCCCGGAGGAGGAAGCCGGGGGAGGTGGTAACACACCAAGTGGACAAGCTGGCTCTTCTGACAGTAGTCCTGGAGCGGGTCCGTCCACCAGAGTCAGCTTGTCCACATTACCCCGGCTTCCCCGTTTCACCCACAATCAGTGCTGTGCCCTGGTCCACGCCTATATGGCCAGATATCAGGCGATACATGGGACCAGGGCCGCGTCTTACTCAGTAACAGAGAAGAACAGATTGTGGGATGAAATCCGGGATGCTGTAAATGCACTGGGTGAAGCACCTCGCCACCGTGACAGTGTGCGGAAGAAGGTCAACGACATCTGTGGGTCCGTTCGGAAGAAGCTAATTGCATGGGCTGCGGAGGGTCTTTATGACCGACAAGGTCGGCTGGATGAACGTGCACGAAGTTCTCTCTGGGATTATCAATTACCTTTCTTGAACATCATAGGACCTGATACCATCTTTACCAGAGAGGACTTAGATTCGGATGCTTTGCACCGAGGTAGGATATTATCTTGGATGTCAATTGTGTGAGTTGTTTGGAAAAGATTAACTACTATCCTATGTGTGACATTAATAGAATGTGATACTTGCCCTTCCAATTGTCCTTTTTTTGTTTTCCCCAACCTGCAATTTGTTCATCTGTAGCACGGATCTCAGCCCCTCCACAGCCCATGCAGCTTGGCGAACCAGACGGACTCACAGGTGTTGACATCAGTGCTGACCCTCCTCCTGGTAGGTCCAATATCATACTGTGCCAAACAATGTAGATGTTTTTTTTTTTCCAAGATAGCTCATATTGCTATGTCCTTTACAGAAGATCCGCAGCAGGGAACACACCCAGTGCAGCTAGGCCTGGAGGAAGGTGTTGGTATGTCTAGCCAAATAATGTTTTTTGGAATCTTATTAACCCCATTAACACACATGTTTTTTCTTATGAAAGAGTGTTGCCTTTTAGATGTTTACCCTGCAAAACACAGTTGACAGCATTAATGGGTGCCGTCATTAGTAGGCAGACCAAGCCTTCTTAACCTTTGGGAGGGTTTAGCAAGTGTCCTATGAGCCCAGGAAAGCACTTTTGAATGTTTGGCCTCAATGCTTCATTCATGAAGCTAGGAGGGCAATCTGGCCATAATCATTACTGACTAAGGTTATGTACTAAACATTTTTTTTTTTTTTTCAAAGAACATCAGGCACCTCTTGACGTTGCAGCTGGAGTTGGATCAGGAGCTGGCGACGATTCTGCATCCAGTGCTGTGGTATGTGATATAAGGGAACAAGGTGCACATGTAACATTTCAATGGTAGCATTGATTTTGGACTAGATGTGGCTTACATTGTGTGTGTTAAATTAGTGCTATGACATTCTGACGATGCACCAGCACAACAAGAGTTCTATCTTGAACATCAGGGAATTATGTTATAATTTGGTGTGCCACTAATGTTCCAAAAACATCCAGGATCTTTAAAGTCCGGCCCGTCTTTGATTTTCCAGGTCCAAATTCATGGGTATCGTTTGGTTGGGTTGTCCTCTAGCCAATTGATGGCAAGATTTTAGACAACATACGTAGATGTATAAAGTCATTGGTGTAGTAACAGATTTACCAAAAGCATAAACAACCTACCACACCAGGGTTAATTGGGAACACCTTCATGTTGAATCTTTTTTGCCTTTGTCATATTAGTCCTACCAATATAATATGTACCCATTATCAGAAGTGTTGCTAGCTTGGATAATCTTACAATGAACAAGTACTCATTAGAAGCACATCAAACTTTTCAACGTTCTGCTTGGGGTGTTAAGTTGTCAAACTAATCTGAAATATTTAGTCCTGATGTTTGATAATGATTTGGTCTATTTCTTCTGCTTTCAGGTAGCCTTAGATGCAGAGGGATTGTCACCTACCCAACTTCGTCCATCTATGCTGGATGTAGCCGAGAGGCTGCTTGATGAGTATCAGGTCCAAAATGAGTTAAGGAGGCGTACTCAGCAATCTACTGAGGCAGTACGTCTGCTCGGGCTCATACAGGAATCTGTAGCAACAATGGTACAGGTTCACCAGGATATGTTACAGGTTCAACAGGATATGCGTAACAGCTTGGTAAGTTTAGCAGACCAGCATCAACGGGATCGGCAAAGTGTTGACACTCAGGTGCTGGCCACACGCCAATGCCTGTTTGGATCTGAAGATGCCCCATTGGCAGAGCCCTCCCAAACATCTCACTCACCTGCCACTGCAGGTTGTGGTAGTGGGAGGGTAATGCCAGTGTTGGCCACTTGTCAGGCAGCTGGGGATGGGACAATTCCTCCTGTAGCCACTCCTAGCACTTCACACTCCGTTCGGACTCCCACACCCCTCAATGAGCAATCCTCCTGCACAACCTCAATGCGCACTGGTTCCACAGTACCCCTTCCACCTGACTACATTCCCTCCACACCTTTATCACTTCACTCCTCCCCAGGCCGTTCTTCTTTTTTGTCACCAATGCGACATGTCGTTTGCCCCCGCACCGTGGACCACAACAACCAATCAACCACCACTCCCCACACATCTTCACAACCCTTGCACCACCAGCAGCATCAAATAGCCTTGGAGCAGCAACGATCCCATCTCATGTTAATGGCACACGTTGCCCAAATTCTTAGGCTGACCCCAGAGCAGATGAGACTATTGGCACAACATCTTCTGTCTGGGACATTTCCAAGGTTCAACACCCTGCATCATCAGCAGCCTCAGACACAAGATCTCTACAGCTAACAACTCTACAGCTAACCCCAGACCAGATGGAACTATTGGCCCACCATTTGATGGCAGGAAACTTAACAGTGCTCACCACACTGCTTCAGGCACCACCACCAACTTGATTTTTTGTTTTTTTGTTTAATTTGGTTTAGTTTTGTTAATGATTGTTACATTGGCCAATTTGTTGGGCCATTTTTTTTTTTAATTTGAGGGTGGCACAATATGATTTATTATAGTGCTTCTTTTGGGGATGAAATAAAATTTTATGCAAAATGATTAGTTTGTGTTTGCTCTTTGGTTTTTTAGGAGTGTTGGTGGCCAAGTAATGGCCCTGGTTAATGTAGGCATTTATACACACGTGCTTCTCTATCTCCAAACATATGATTTCATGTAAATTTAGATAACTCAATGTTCACATAACGACCCAAGAAAAGGTCTCCCTTCAAATGTAGCTTCAAAACAAGTCTCAAGGCTAACATAAACCAAAGCCAACATACTAACAATTACAGACCACACCACTCAACTAAACAAATACAACACAAAAGACATTCGATGTGTACACCAAAAAGAAAACTTGGGTAATAAAATAAATGTTTTAATAACACATGTGGGTGTCTACCAACTGTAGCGTACAAAAAATATATTACAATATATAATAGAATGAACTAAATTGCCAATGTAACATTTGTGTTGCAAAGAGCAACATACTTAAATTTAATTTAGATAAACATTTTAAACATTTTTTATGTTTTGACATCATTTTTTTGAAGGTTTTCACAAAAACAATTCTTTTTTGTAAACATTTGTGGTTTTGTCGTTTGCCATAAAAACAACAAGGCTTTTTTGTAAACATTTGTGGTTTTTTCGGTTGCCACAAACAACAAGGCTTTTTTGTAAACATTTGTGGTTTTGTCGGTTGCCATAAAAACAACAAGGCTTTTTTGTAAACATTTGTGGTTTTTTTGTTTGCCAAAAACAAGGCTTTTTTAATTTTTTTATTTTTTTTGGTCCCAAAAACGAGGGTTTTTTTTGTTTTTTTTATTTTTTTTGGTCCCAAAAACAAGGGTTTTTTTTGGTTTTTTTTGTTTTTTTTTATTTTTTTTGGTCCCAAAAACAAGGGTTTTTTTTGTTTTTTTTTTTTTTTTTGGTCCCAAAAACGAGGGTTTTTTTTGTTTTTTGTAATTTTTTTTGGTCCCAAAAACGAGGGTTTTTTTTGTTTTTTGTAATTTTTTTGGTCCCAAAAAAAAGGGTTTTTAATTTTTATATTTTTTTTGGTCCCAAAAACGAGGGTTTTTTTTGTTTTTATTTTTTTTGGTCCCAAAAACGAGGGTTTTTTTTGTTTTTATTTTTTTTGGTCCCAAAAACGAGGGTTTTTTTTGTTTTTTTTATTTTTTTTGGTCCCAAAAAAAAGGGTTTTTAATTTTTATATTTTTTTTTAGAATGTCGAAATGTGCCATTTAAAAAACATTGGAAAATTAACCAAACAAATTAAAAAATAAAAACTAAAATCTTTTTAAGGGTGAGACATTCCTGACAAATGGCTCCTGAGGGGCTGGATCCGCCCCATAAGTGTCTTCCAAAACTAATATTCGGTCTATGCACCATGTTACATATTCCAAAAGGACCTCATAGGTGAGGTGGGTGTGTCCTGGGTAGAAAAAGACATGACAATTAGTTTTATGCAAAATGATCCAAACAACGATTGTAATTAATGTGCCTCAACAAATATGCTTAGGAGTCTATTGGTTGGCTTTTATCAACACTCTGAAGCAAATATGCTAAATTGCTGGTGTAAACCTTAAACTCAAACTTTCACAGCAAATTGTTCAAAAGGTTACATAAGATGGCTTGGAATGTTAGTAGCAGTTCCACCAAAGCTAAGTAAAAGGCTTTTCTTCATGTCAACACAAGCAATCATTTAGAAGAATGTAAGGTGTTTTGGGTTCAATTGGTCAACACGATACATGTGCACACATTTATCTCTATCACCATTGGAGTTTGTGTAGCGTTCTCTCTCCCTCTTACTGTCTATAGATTGAACCTGACACATAGTAGAGACTTACCCTTTGGAATTCGGAGGGCCAGTTCTGGACGGAGCAGATGTGTCTGCTCCCCTGATCTCCTTTCCGCCATCCCAGCTGTGTTAAGAGAGAAGAAAAAGTTTATCAACAAATGGACTCACGCTAACTGTAGGTTAGGCAGTCATGAAAACGCTCTAACACCCACTCATTACCCCTCCACATTTCCCTGAAAGTTTTATTTAGACTTTGATATGGTGGTGATGCAGATTTGTACAGTGTAAGCGTCATTCTACTGGGTGAAGCTTGTAGCGTTAAGGATACGTACTCCCTGCTTTTGTGCTGATTGTGTTTTTCGGATGTTTTTTGTGCCTCAGCCCTGCCTGTTCTAAGTGTTGGAAACATATCATTTTGGGAGGGCTGTGGAAAACTAATCAGGTTAGACTTACACTCTCTAGGTTTTTGGGGACAAGAGAAATAACAATCCTCCTTTTTACATGGCCCCTGTACACACCTCTAGGCACCTCCCTCCTGTTGGTTGACCCCACAGCAGGCAGCTTGCTATGGAGGCACATGAGATGAAGCCAAGCACCCTGTGCCTGTTCAGGCACTAGGCTGTGAGCCAGCCTTGCCCCCCTCCCTTCCGATGGTCTCAATGATTAGGAGTGACAGCATCAGGAGGCAATATTGGCATGCTGTCACCTCAGTTAAGGAGGAGGGGGAGTCTGTTCCAGACAAGTATTAGTGCAAAAATTTGGACAGTAAAAAATGGTCCCAGTAAGTCTTAGGGGGAATATGCACACCTATCACTTGGAATACTAATGCATAGAATGCATTCACATAAAGAACCTGCTGCCTTTAGAGCAACTTGAAGCCTGAGCGGGGACATACACAGTTAGCATTTCTCCACTTACTAAGTAGACACATTACTGGAAAAGCACACAACTTACCATCATCAGTTTTTTTTTGGGCCCCCGAAGTTGATGGCGTGGCTGGCTCGGGAGAAACTGCACAAAAAGAACACAAATTGTGAACTGGAATGTGGTACATTACCGAGGAAGAGTATTTATGAAAGATTGACAAACACACATTTTCAGTGTTGACTAAATCAGGACATGATTAAATTACAATGTCCACAAAAAATTTACAAGTACAAAGCACACCATTTCCAATGTAGAGAAACTAACACCAATTTAGAATAGGGTGGCTTGAGATAACTTACAAAAGATAACATGTCCTGTAAAGCTGCCCAAAACCACCTTTCAAACATGAAGGTTAAGCAAGAGTGTTTCATGACCAACCTTCCTGTCACATATAGCAAAACTACACTTGCTTAGACTCCAACTTAGATTATCCTAGATACACATCATCCTAGCACACACAATTCATGTGAGAATCTAATTTTAGGTACTTACAGACTAGTTCAGGGGAGCCTGGAGTGGGGGAGGATGGGGGAGACCCTACATGGGGGGATGGTGTCCCTTCATGGGGGGATGGCGTCGTATCTCCTAGAAACACAAAGACACAAATACAATCCTTGAACCAAAGCTATTTGATAAAGGCACACAGAAAGTAGTTGGGAAACATTGAAGGTAGTAGTTACTTTGGACTGGGTAAGCAGCGGCCCCTCTTCCCCAGTCCTCCACAACTAACATCCTCAATGTCATCTGCTACATAACCCCAATGGCAAAATATATATATTACAGCCCTTAGATTTCCCAGGACACATTGAACACACAAACACATGTAGAATACTTACTTCCCATTTGAGGAGAGCCCAGGTCCTCATCCGGTTGAGACCAATTGGCCTCTTCTTGGGCACCAATGTGTTCCTGGCCCGGATCCAGGCGACTTGGCCCTGCCTGAGGCTCCTCTCTTGCTGAAGTTACATCAACCACAAAAGAAAACAAAACAAACAATCATTCCTCCAAGTTCGACCTAATACACAACACACCAGCACATCCACATTACTTACAGGGGGCCTGAGAAGGCTGAGCCTCCACATCCTGATCACTGGTTTCTAAAATAAAAGAAAAACATTATATATTATTTATGGACACAAATAGGCAGTAACCTCTCATCATGCTAGCACCATACTCAATGCCCCTACAATTCAGAACATAGAAGTGCACTTACACCAATGAGATGCATTGACCATGTTTTAAAACAGGAGGGCACCATGCAAATTAAGCGGGCGCCTAAGGCCTCACACCTACAGGGGCCTTGCGGCCAGTGGCGGAGCACCAACATTTCGAAGGGCGCAGTCAGGGAAATCTCCCAAGTAAAAGATTGCTTTCAATCCTCGGATCAAAAAGTTGCAGCAGTGTGCTGCAGTCCCTTCACTGCATCTGCCAGGTGTCTGTTGTCCGCTGACACTTACTCCTCCTTCTCTGACTGGGGATTGGCCGTCTGATCATGTTATCCTAAGATGTGGAGGAATCGGTAGGTGTGTACCTGCACCAGTAGGAAGTGACTGGCCGGTCAACTCACTCTGCTATCATCATTTGTTGCTCTGGGAGGAGAGCTCCGCCCTGGACCCGGAACATACAGGTAACCAGGCCCAGACTTGATATTTTGCAGGCTGGTCATAGATTTGTTGTGTCCACTATGCAAAGGGGTTGAGTTGCCCAAGGGAAGTTGGAAGAGTCTGAAAATGGTTGGTGGAGGAGGAGGAGAAGAAGGCCCTGGGTGGCTGGGGGACAAGGAGAGGGCCCCTGGGTGTTTTCTAGAGGAGGAAAGATCCACAATGACGCCAGAGTCAATTGCCAAGGAAGAGAGTGGAGCTGAGCAAGTCCTGCCTATCTGACCTGAAAGCCAAACATGGTGTAGATGGAGCCCTTTGCCCTACACAATGACAGCACCAGAGGTGGAAGGTGAGTGGTAGCGGGTCTTTGACATTATAGAGCATATGGACTCTGTCCATTATTGGTAGTTTTGTTTGGAGTTGTCCTTTAGATGTTTAACTGTGTTGTTTTTGCCCCGAGCTGTGAGGGACTGAGGTATGACAGCCCACTATGCTGAGACTTATAGTGCCCTAGAATGTTGAGTAGGGTTGAGCGGACACCTAGATGTCCGTGTTCGACGGGTTCGGCCGAACTTTAAAAAAAAGTCCGGGTCCGTGTCCCGGACTTTTACCGAACTTTTCCCGGACACCGAACCCCATTGAAGTCAATGGGGACCCGAACTTTAAGGCACTAAAATGGCTCTAAAACACCAAAGGAAAGGGCTAGAGTGCTGCAAATGGCAGCAAAACGTAATTAAGAGCATGGCAAGTGCTCTGCAAACAAATGTGGATAGGGAAATAACTTAAAACAACAAAAAAAAACAGAAAAATAAAACAATGTTCTTCTTCATCTCTGAAGGACGAGGCCCATATGGAGTAGGAGGGAGGTTGAGGTGGTGGTGGATGTGGCGGTGACATAGGCGTGCGCACAGGGTGTGCTGGGTGTGCCTGGGCACACCCTAATCACCTAGGGCACATAGCATTGCCAGTGAGGAGATGGGAAAGATCTCCCTGGGACCTGCTCTGCTCTATTTCTCCTTGCCTACAGGTACATGGCCCCGATACATTACTCTCCCTGCTGGCAAACACATGCATGTGTATTTCAACTTTGGGGTGCACACCTTAATGCAATAGGCTGCGCACACCTATGGGCGGTGTAGGTGGAAGCGGCGGTGGAGGAGGACCAGGGCCGGATTAACAGCATCATGGGCTTGGTGCTGAGGATTTTGAAGGGCCTTAGGGCCGTGCCTTGCCATGCACCCAGAGGAGGAAGGGTGCAGCCATGCATGCCTAATTCAACATGGGATGCTGTCTCTGAAGCCCATAAACACATCCATGCATCGCCAACTGTCCCTCCTTGTCCGGCCTTCACGCTGTGTGGGGAGGTTCTGAGGGTGCTGCCTGGGGAAGCGAGCATAGAAGCCAGACTTCTGTGTTTACAAGTGACAGAAGAGCGGTAACAGTGAATATGGCCAACCCGGGGCCTATATAAAAGGTAGGGGCCTGGAGCTGCAGCTCCAATAGCCCCTACATTAATCTGGCCCTGAGGAGGAGGACGAGGTAGCCAACACTGCTTCTTTTCACAAATTTTAAATGAGGGTACACCCCAAAAGAGTGAGAAAGAGCAAAAATGGAACAATGGGTGGGTAAGGTCGGTATCCATTGCTATTCTGCACAAGGTACGGAAAAGTCCCGTGGGATCCATGCCTGGTTCATTTTAATGAACGTGAGCTTGTCCACATTGTCTCTGGACAGGCGGCTGCGCTTGTCTGTTATAACGCCCCCAGCCGTGCTAAATACCCGTTCAGATAATACACTGGCTGCAGGGCACGCCAGCACCTCCAAGGCGTAAAGGGCAAGCTCAGGCCATGTGCCCAATTTGGAGACCCAGAAGTTGAAGGGGGCAGACCCGTCATTCACTACATGTAGGCGTGTGCACACATACTGCTCCACCATGTTGGTAAAATGCTGCCTCCTGCTAAGACGTTCCATCTGAGCTGCTGGTGCTGCTGTTTGTTGTGGCGTTCTGACAAAGCTTTTCCACATTTCGGCCATGCTAACCCTGCCTTCTGAGGTGCTGGCGGTGCCCTGGTTGCGTTGGCGACCTCCTCCTCCTCCTCCTCTGCCTTGTGCTTCCACTGTGGCCCCGCTGTCAGATGGGAATGCCAGCAGCATGGCGTCTACCAGCGTGCGCTTGTACTCGCGCATCTTGCGATCGCGCTCCAGTGAGTGAATTAAGGACGGTACGTTGTCCTTGTAACGGGGATCCAGCAGCGTGGCCACCCAGTAATCAGCACAAGTTAGAATGTGGGCAACTCGGCGGTCGTTGTGGAGACACTGCAGCATGTAATCGCTCATGTGTGCCAGGCTGCCCAGAGGCAACGAAAGGCTGTCCTCTGTGGGAGGTGTATGGTCCGTGTCCTCTGTATCCCCCCAGCCACGCACCAGTGATGGCCATGAGCTGGCCTGGGTGCCACCCTGCTGTGAACATGGTTCCATCTCCTCCTCCAGCTCCTCCTCCTCCTCATCCTCCTCATCCTCCAGAACTGTGCCCCTGCTGGACAATTGCGTCCCTGGCGTTTGCGTGTGCAGGAACCCACCCTCGGAGCCCCTTGCGAATGACTGCCCTGAAAGCCTTGGAAATGTTACCTCTTCATCCTCCTCCTCCTCCTCATCCTGTGCCACATCCTCTTCCATCATCGCCCGAATTGTTTTTTCAAGGAGGCATAGAAGTGGGATAGTTAAGCTGAGAACGGCGTCATTGCCACTGGCCATGTTGGTGGAGTACTCAAAACAGCGCAACAAGGCACACAGGTCTCGCATGGAGGCCCAGTTATTGGTGGTGAAGTGGTGCTGTTCCGCAGAGCGACTCACGCGTGCGTGCTGCAGCTGAAACTCCACTATGGCCTGCTGCTGCTCGCACAGTCTTTCCAGCATGTGCAAGGTGGAGTTCCACCTTGTGGGCACGTCACATATGAGGCGGTGAGCGGGAAGGCCGAAGTTACGCTGCAGCGCTGCCAGGCGAGCAGCAGCAGGGTGAGAACGCCGAAAGTGCGCACAAACGGCCCGCACTTTCTGCAGCAGCTCTGACATATCGGGGTAGTTTTTAAGGAACCTCTGCACCACCAAATTCAGCACATGCGCCAGGCAAGGGATGTGCGTCAAACCGGCTAGGCCCAGAGCTGCTATGAGATTTCGCCCGTTATCGCACACCACCAGGCCGGGCTTGAGGCTCGCTGGCAGCAACCACTCATTTGTCTGCTGTTCCATGCTCCTCCACAACTCCTGCGCGGTGTGTGGTTTGTCCCCCAAACAGGCAAGTTGTAAAACTGCCTGCTGTCGTTTACCCCTGGCCGTGCTGAAGTTGGTGGTGAAGGTGTTACGCTGTCCGGATGAGGAGGCGGTAGAGGATGAGGAAGCGGAGTAGGAGGAGTTAGGAACAGGAGGCAAACTGAAGCGCCCTGCAATCCTCGGTGGTGGAAGGACATGCGCCAAATTGCTATCCGCCTCAGGCCCATCCGCCACTGCATTTACCCAGTGTGCCGTTAGGGAGATATAACGCCCCTGACCGTGCTTACTGGTCCACGTATCCGTAGTTAGGTGGACCTTGGCACAGATGGCGTTGCGCAGTGCACACCTGATTTTTTCCCCCACTTGGTTGTGCAGGGAAGGGATGGCTTGCCTGGAAAAGTAGTGGCGGCTGGGCACGACGTACTGTGGGACAGCCACCGACATAAGGTTTTTAAAACTGTGCGTCTCCACCAGACGGAATGACAGCATTTCAAAGGCCAATAATTTTGAAATGCTGGCATTCAGGGCCAGGGATCGCGGGTGGGTAGGGGGGTACTTCCTCTTCCTCTCAAGTGTTTGGGAGATGGAAAGCTGAACGCTTCCACGGGACATTGTGGAGATGGTTGTTGGTGACCCAGGTGGTGGTGTTGCTGACAGATCGTCTGTTTGCGGGGTGGCAGGTGCCGGTATCACTACAGATGTGGCTGGAGCGGCCGAGACTGCAGCAGAAGAGGAAGCAGGATGAGCCAGAGACGTTTCTTGGTTTTGAAGGTGTGTACTCCACTGCAGCTCGTGCTTTGCACTTAGATGCCTGATCATGCAGGTTGTGCTCAGGTTGAGAAGGTTCATGCCTCGCTTCAAGCTCTGATTGCACAGGGTGCAAACCACTCGTGTCCTGTCATCAGCACATTTTCTAAAGAACTTCCACGCTAGAGAACTCCTTTGAGCTGACTTTGGTGCGCTCGTTCCCTTGCTGCGTTGGGCAGTAGCGGGCGTAGTGTCTAGGGCACGGCCGCTCCGCTTCTGCACCCTGCTCCCTCTTCTGCTGTGCTGGTGGCTCTGTGCGACCACCGCCTCTTCCTCCAAACTACTCAGTTCACCTGCATGACGTTCATTCCATGTGGGGTCGAGGACCTCATCGTCCTCCACATCATCTTCCACCCAGTCTTCACCCCTGCCCTCCTTGTCGGTCTCCACAATGCTGAACGCCGCAGCAGTTGGCACCTGCGTTTCGTCATCATCGGAGACGTGCTGCGATGATCCTTGCATGTACTCATCTTGAGAAATAAGTGGTTGGGCATCGCTGCACTCAATCTCTTCCACTTCTGGGGCAGGGCTAGGTGGATGGCCCTGGGAAACCCTGCTGACAGAGTCCTCAAAAAGAATAAGAGACTGCTGTATGGCTTGGGGCTCAGACTGCTGGCCTGATTTGCAAGGGGGTGAGGTGAAAGACGGTTGGACATTGGCTGCAGGTGCCAACTCTGACCTTTCTGCAGTAGACTGGGTGGGAGACAATGTGAAGGAACTGGAGGCACTGTCAGCAGCAAACCAATCTACTATCGCCTCAACTTGTTCTGGCCTCATCACTTCTAGGGGCGTTTGATGCCCTACCAAATACTGATGCAGGTTCTGTCGCCTACTCACACTTGAGGAAGGTGTTTCACTTGTGCGTGTAGCTGGCACAGATCGACCATGTCCTCTCCTTGCAACAGGAGCTCTACCAGCAGCACCACGACCCAGGCCACGGCCCTTATTTGACGGTCTCCTCATATTTCTGTAATTTAAGATCTTGCCCTAGAAAGGTTTTTATTGAATAGCGGAATAGAAAATATGATCCAAAAAAAGTGTATGTATATCACACGTACACAACCACACTAGGCCCCAATTACTATTGTTTGTACCCCTAAAAGGCTAGATGAGGAGTAGGGGGAGTATGGAACAGGCAGCACCCTCAAACCTTCAGAAGTATGAGATGAACCCCAACAACTTGGAAAGGTGGATCTCTCTCACACGTACCGACACAGACTATCCCGCAATTCAATTGATCCTCAAAGGTTTTTATTGAATAGCGGAATAGGAAATATGATCAAAAAAAGTGTATGTATCTCGCACGTACACAACCACACTAGGCCCCAATTACTATTGTTTGTACCCCTAAAAGGCTAGATGAGGAGTAGGGGGGGTATGGAACAGGCAGCACCCTCAAACCTTCAGAAGTATGAGATGAACCCCAACAACTTGGAAAGGTGGATCTCTCTCACACGTAACGACACAGACTATCCCGCAATTCAATTGATCCTCAAAGGTTTTTATTGAATAGCGGAATAGGAAATATGATCAAAAAAAGTGTATGTATCTCGCACGTACACAACCACACTAGGCCCCAATTACTATTGTTTGTACCCCTAAAAGGCTAGATGAGGAGTAGGGGGGGTATGGAACAGGCAGCACCCTCAAACCTTCAGAAGTATGAGATGAACCCCAACAACTTGGAAAGGTGGATCTCTCTCACACGTACCAACACAGACTATCCCCCAATTTAACTGATCCCCAAAGGTTTTTGATTAAATAGCGGAATAGAAAATATGATCCCAAAAAAGTGTATGTATATCACACGTACACAACCACACTAGGCCCCAATTACTATTGTTTGTACCCCTAAAAGGCTAGGAGTAGGGGGAGTATGGAACAGGCAGCACCCTCAAACCTTCAGAAGTATGAGATGAACCCCAACAACTTGGAAAGGTGGATCTCTCTCACACGTACCAACACAGACTATCCCCCAATTTAACTGATCCCCAAAGGTTTTTGATTAAATAGCGGAATAGAAAATATGATCCCAAAAAAGTGTATGTATATCACACGTACACAACCACACTAGGCCCCAATTACTATTGTTTGTACCCCTAAAAGGCTAGGAGTAGGGGGGGTATGGAACAGGCAGCACCCTCAAACCTTCAGAAGTATGAGATGAACCCCAACAACTTGGAAAGGTGGATCTCTCTCACACGTACCAACACAGACTATCCCCCAATTTAACTGATCCCCAAAGGTTTTTGATTAAATAGCGGAATAGAAAATATGATCCCAAAAAAGTGTATGTATATCACACGTACACAACCACACTAGGCCCCAATTACTATTGTTTGTACCCCTAAAAGGCTAGGAGTAGGGGGAGTATGGAACAGGCAGCACCCTCAAACCTTCAGAAGTATGAGATGAACCCCAACAACTTGGAAAGGTGGATCTCTCTCACACGTACCAACACAGACTATCCCCCAATTTAACTGATCCCCAAAGGTTTTTGATTAAATAGCGGAATAGAAAATATGATCCCAAAAAAGTGTATGTATATCACACGTACACAACCACACTAGGCCCCAATTACTATTGTTTGTACCCCTAAAAGGCTAGGAGTAGGGGGAGTATGGAACAGGCAGCACCCTCAAACCTTCAGAAGTATGAGATGAACCCCAACAACTTGGAAAGGTGGATCTCTCTCACACGTACCAACACAGACTATCCCCCAATTTAACTGATCCCCAAAGGTTTTTGATTAAATAGCGGAATAGAAAATATGATCCCAAAAAAGTGTATGTATATCACACGTACACAACCACACTAGGCCCCAATTACTATTGTTTGTACCCCTAAAAGGCTAGGAGTAGGGGGGGTATGGAACAGGCAGCACCCTCAAACCTTCAGAAGTATGAGATGAACCCCAACAACTTGGAAAGGTGGATCTCTCTCACACGTACCAACACAGACTATCCCCCAATTTAACTGATCCCCAAAGGTTTTTGATTAAATAGCGGAATAGAAAATATGATCCCAAAAAAGTGTATGTATATCACACGTACACAACCACACTAGGCCCCAATTACTATTGTTTGTACCCCTAAAAGGCTAGGAGTAGGGGGAGTATGGAACAGGCAGCACCCTCAAACCTTCAGAAGTATGAGATGAACCCCAACAACTTGGAAAGGTGGATCTCTCTCACACGTACCAACACAGACTATCCCCCAATTTAACTGATCCCCAAAGGTTTTTGATTAAATAGCGGAATAGAAAATATGATCCCAAAAAAGTGTATGTATATCACACGTACACAACCACACTAGGCCCCAATTACTATTGTTTGTACCCCTAAAAGGCTAGGAGTAGGGGGGGTATGGAACAGGCAGCACCCTCAAACCTTCAGAAGTATGAGATGAACCCCAACAACTTGGAAAGGTGGATCTCTCTCACACGTACCAACACAGACTATCCCCCAATTTAACTGATCCCCAAAGGTTTTTGATTAAATAGCGGAATAGAAAATATGATCCCAAAAAAGTGTATGTATATCACACGTACACAACCACACTAGGCCCCAATTACTATTGTTTGTACCCCTAAAAGGCTAGGAGTAGGGGGAGTATGGAACAGGCAGCACCCTCAAACCTTCAGAAGTATGAGATGAACCCCAACAACTTGGAAAGGTGGATCTCTCTCACACGTACCAACACAGACTATCCCCCAATTTAACTGATCCCCAAAGGTTTTTGATTAAATAGCGGAATAGAAAATATGATCCCAAAAAAGTGTATGTATATCACACGTACACAACCACACTAGGCCCCAATTACTATTGTTTGTACCCCTAAAAGGCTAGGAGTAGGGGGGGTATGGAACAGGCAGCACCCTCAAACCTTCAGAAGTATGAGATGAACCCCAACAACTTGGAAAGGTGGATCTCTCTCACACGTACCAACACAGACTATCCCCCAATTTAACTGATCCCCAAAGGTTTTTGATTAAATAGCGGAATAGAAAATATGATCCCAAAAAAGTGTATGTATATCACACGTACACAACCACACTAGGCCCCAATTACTATTGTTTGTACCCCTAAAAGGCTAGGAGTAGGGGGAGTATGGAACAGGCAGCACCCTCAAACCTTCAGAAGTATGAGATGAACCCCAACAACTTGGAAAGGTGGATCTCTCTCACACGTACCAACACAGACTATCCCCCAATTTAACTGATCCCCAAAGGTTTTTGATTAAATAGCGGAATAGAAAATATGATCCCAAAAAAGTGTATGTATATCACACGTACACAACCACACTAGGCCCCAATTACTATTGTTTGTACCCCTAAAAGGCTAGGAGTAGGGGGAGTATGGAACAGGCAGCACCCTCAAACCTTCAGAAGTATGAGATGAACCCCAACAACTTGGAAAGGTGGATCTCTCTCACACGTACCAACACAGACTATCCCCCAATTTAACTGATCCCCAAAGGTTTTTGATTAAATAGCGGAATAGAAAATATGATCCCAAAAAAGTGTATGTATATCACACGTACACAACCACACTAGGCCCCAATTACTATTGTTTGTACCCCTAAAAGGCTAGGAGTAGGGGGAGTATGGAACAGGCAGCACCCTCAAACCTTCAGAAGTATGAGATGAACCCCAACAACTTGGAAAGGTGGATCTCTCTCACACGTACCAACACAGACTATCCCCCAATTTAACTGATCCCCAAAGGTTTTTGATTAAATAGCGGAATAGAAAATATGATCCCAAAAAAGTGTATGTATATCACACGTACACAACCACACTAGGCCCCAATTACTATTGTTTGTACCCCTAAAAGGCTAGGAGTAGGGGGAGTATGGAACAGGCAGCACCCTCAAACCTTCAGAAGTATGAGATGAACCCCAACAACTTGGAAAGGTGGATCTCTCTCACACGTACCAACACAGACTATCCCCCAATTTAACTGATCCCCAAAGGTTTTTGATTAAATAGCGGAATAGAAAATATGATCCCAAAAAAGTGTATGTATATCACACGTACACAACCACACTAGGCCCCAATTACTATTGTTTGTACCCCTAAAAGGCTAGGAGTAGGGGGGGTATGGAACAGGCAGCACCCTCAAACCTTCAGAAGTATGAGATGAACCCCAACAACTTGGAAAGGTGGATCTCTCTCACACGTACCAACACAGACTATCCCCCAATTTAACTGATCCCCAAAGGTTTTTGATTAAATAGCGGAATAGAAAATATGATCCCAAAAAAGTGTATGTATATCACACGTACACAACCACACTAGGCCCCAATTACTATTGTTTGTACCCCTAAAAGGCTAGGAGTAGGGGGAGTATGGAACAGGCAGCACCCTCAAACCTTCAGAAGTATGAGATGAACCCCAACAACTTGGAAAGGTGGATCTCTCTCACACGTACCAACACAGACTATCCCCCAATTTAACTGATCCCCAAAGGTTTTTGATTAAATAGCGGAATAGAAAATATGATCCCAAAAAAGTGTATGTATATCACACGTACACAACCACACTAGGCCCCAATTACTATTGTTTGTACCCCTAAAAGGCTAGGAGTAGGGGGGGTATGGAACAGGCAGCACCCTCAAACCTTCAGAAGTATGAGATGAACCCCAACAACTTGGAAAGGTGGATCTCTCTCACACGTACCAACACAGACTATCCCCCAATTTAACTGATCCCCAAAGGTTTTTGATTAAATAGCGGAATAGAAAATATGATCCCAAAAAAGTGTATGTATATCACACGTACACAACCACACTAGGCCCCAATTACTATTGTTTGTACCCCTAAAAGGCTAGGAGTAGGGGGAGTATGGAACAGGCAGCACCCTCAAACCTTCAGAAGTATGAGATGAACCCCAACAACTTGGAAAGGTGGATCTCTCTCACACGTACCAACACAGACTATCCCCCAATTTAACTGATCCCCAAAGGTTTTTGATTAAATAGCGGAATAGAAAATATGATCCCAAAAAAGTGTATGTATATCACACGTACACAACCACACTAGGCCCCAATTACTATTGTTTGTACCCCTAAAAGGCTAGGAGTAGGGGGAGTATGGAACAGGCAGCACCCTCAAACCTTCAGAAGTATGAGATGAACCCCAACAACTTGGAAAGGTGGATCTCTCTCACACGTACCAACACAGACTATCCCCCAATTTAACTGATCCCCAAAGGTTTTTGATTAAATAGCGGAATAGAAAATATGATCCCAAAAAAGTGTATGTATATCACACGTACACAACCACACTAGGCCCCAATTACTATTGTTTGTACCCCTAAAAGGCTAGGAGTAGGGGGAGTATGGAACAGGCAGCACCCTCAAACCTTCAGAAGTATGAGATGAACCCCAACAACTTGGAAAGGTGGATCTCTCTCACACGTACCAACACAGACTATCCCCCAATTTAACTGATCCCCAAAGGTTTTTGATTAAATAGCGGAATAGAAAATATGATCCCAAAAAAGTGTATGTATATCACACGTACACAACCACACTAGGCCCCAATTACTATTGTTTGTACCCCTAAAAGGCTAGGAGTAGGGGGAGTATGGAACAGGCAGCACCCTCAAACCTTCAGAAGTATGAGATGAACCCCAACAACTTGGAAAGGTGGATCTCTCTCACACGTACCAACACAGACTATCCCCCAATTTAACTGATCCCCAAAGGTTTTTGATTAAATAGCGGAATAGAAAATATGATCCCAAAAAAGTGTATGTATATCACACGTACACAACCACACTAGGCCCCAATTACTATTGTTTGTACCCCTAAAAGGCTAGGAGTAGGGGGAGTATGGAACAGGCAGCACCCTCAAACCTTCAGAAGTATGAGATGAACCTCAACAACTTGGAAAGGTGGATCTCTCTCACACGTACCAACACAGACTATCCCCCAATTTAACTGATCCCCAAAGGTTTTTGATTAAATAGCGGAATAGAAAATATGATCCCAAAAAAGTGTATGTATATCACACGTACACAACCACACTAGGCCCCAATTACTATTGTTTGTACCCCTAAAAGGCTAGGAGTAGGGGGAGTATGGAACAGGCAGCACCCTCAAACCTTCAGAAGTATGAGATGAACCCCAACAACTTGGAAAGGTGGATCTCTCTCACACGTACCAACACAGACTATCCCCCAATTTAACTGATCCCCAAAGGTTTTTGATTAAATAGCGGAATAGAAAATATGATCCCAAAAAAGTGTATGTATATCACACGTACACAACCACACTAGGCCCCAATTACTATTGTTTGTACCCCTAAAAGGCTAGGAGTAGGGGGAGTATGGAACAGGCAGCACCCTCAAACCTTCAGAAGTATGAGATGAACCCCAACAACTTGGAAAGGTGGATCTCTCTCACACGTACCAACACAGACTATCCCCCAATTTAACTGATCCCCAAAGGTTTTTGATTAAATAGCGGAATAGAAAATATGATCCCAAAAAAGTGTATGTATATCACACGTACACAACCACACTAGGCCCCAATTACTATTGTTTGTACCCCTAAAAGGCTAGGAGTAGGGGGGGTATGGAACAGGCAGCACCCTCAAACCTTCAGAAGTATGAGATGAACCCCAACAACTTGGAAAGGTGGATCTCTCTCACACGTACCAACACAGACTATCCCCCAATTTAACTGATCCCCAAAGGTTTTTGATTAAATAGCGGAATAGAAAATATGATCCCAAAAAAGTGTATGTATATCACACGTACACAACCACACTAGGCCCCAATTACTATTGTTTGTACCCCTAAAAGGCTAGGAGTAGGGGGAGTATGGAACAGGCAGCACCCTCAAACCTTCAGAAGTATGAGATGAACCCCAACAACTTGGAAAGGTGGATCTCTCTCACACGTACCAACACAGACTATCCCCCAATTTAACTGATCCCCAAAGGTTTTTGATTAAATAGCGGAATAGAAAATATGATCCCAAAAAAGTGTATGTATATCACACGTACACAACCACACTAGGCCCCAATTACTATTGTTTGTACCCCTAAAAGGCTAGGAGTAGGGGGGGTATGGAACAGGCAGCACCCTCAAACCTTCAGAAGTATGAGATGAACCCCAACAACTTGGAAAGGTGGATCTCTCTCACACGTACCAACACAGACTATCCCCCAATTTAACTGATCCCCAAAGGTTTTTGATTAAATAGCGGAATAGAAAATATGATCCCAAAAAAGTGTATGTATATCACACGTACACAACCACACTAGGCCCCAATTACTATTGTTTGTACCCCTAAAAGGCTAGGAGTAGGGGGAGTATGGAACAGGCAGCACCCTCAAACCTTCAGAAGTATGAGATGAACCCCAACAACTTGGAAAGGTGGATCTCTCTCACACGTACCAACACAGACTATCCCCCAATTTAACTGATCCCCAAAGGTTTTTGATTAAATAGCGGAATAGAAAATATGATCCCAAAAAAGTGTATGTATATCACACGTACACAACCACACTAGGCCCCAATTACTATTGTTTGTACCCCTAAAAGGCTAGGAGTAGGGGGGGTATGGAACAGGCAGCACCCTCAAACCTTCAGAAGTATGAGATGAACCCCAACAACTTGGAAAGGTGGATCTCTCTCACACGTACCAACACAGACTATCCCCCAATTTAACTGATCCCCAAAGGTTTTTGATTAAATAGCGGAATAGAAAATATGATCCACTGATACGCAAAAAAGTGTATGTATATCACACGTACACAACCACACTAGGCCCCAATTACTATTGTTTGTACCCCTAAAAGGCTAGGAGTAGGGGGAGTATGGAACAGGCAGCACCCTCAAACCTTCAGAAGTATGAGATGAACCCCAACAACTTGGAAAGGTGGATCTCTCTCACACGTACCAACACAGACTATCCCCCAATTTAACTGATCCCCAAAGGTTTTTGATTAAATAGCGGAATAGAAAATATGATCCCAAAAAAGTGTATGTATATCACACGTACACAACCACACTAGGCCCCAATTACTATTGTTTGTACCCCTAAAAGGCTAGGAGTAGGGGGGGTATGGAACAGGCAGCACCCTCAAACCTTCAGAAGTATGAGATGAACCCCAACAACTTGGAAAGGTGGATCTCTCTCACACGTACCAACACAGACTATCCCCCAATTTAACTGATCCCCAAAGGTTTTTGATTAAATAGCGGAATAGAAAATATGATCGTGTATGTATATCACACGTACACAACCACACTAGGCCCCAATTACTATTGTTTGTACCCCTAAAAGGCTAGGAGTAGGGGGAGTATGGAACAGGCAGCACCCTCAAACCTTCAGAAGTATGAGATGAACCCCAACAACTTGGAAAGGTGGATCTCTCTCACACGTACCAACACAGACTATCCCCCAATTTAACTGATCCCCAAAGGTTTTTGATTAAATAGCGGAATAGAAAATATGATCCCAAAAAAGTGTATGTATATCACACGTACACAACCACACTAGGCCCCAATTACTATTGTTTGTACCCCTAAAAGGCTAGGAGTAGGGGGAGTATGGAACAGGCAGCACCCTCAAACCTTCAGAAGTATGAGATGAACCCCAACAACTTGGAAAGGTGGATCTCTCTCACACGTACCAACACAGACTATCCCCCAATTTAACTGATCCCCAAAGGTTTTTGATTAAATAGCGGAATAGAAAATATGATCCCAAAAAAGTGTATGTATATCACACGTACACAACCACACTAGGCCCCAATTACTATTGTTTGTACCCCTAAAAGGCTAGGAGTAGGGGGAGTATGGAACAGGCAGCACCCTCAAACCTTCAGAAGTATGAGATGAACCCCAACAACTTGGAAAGGTGGATCTCTCTCACACGTACCAACACAGACTATCCCCCAATTTAACTGATCCCCAAAGGTTTTTGATTAAATAGCGGAATAGAAAATATGATCCCAAAAAAGTGTATGTATATCACACGTACACAACCACACTAGGCCCCAATTACTATTGTTTGTACCCCTAAAAGGCTAGGAGTAGGGGGAGTATGGAACAGGCAGCACCCTCAAACCTTCAGAAGTATGAGATGAACCCCAACAACTTGGAAAGGTGGATCTCTCTCACACGTACCAACACAGACTATCCCCCAATTTAACTGATCCCCAAAGGTTTTTGATTAAATAGCGGAATAGAAAATATGATCCCAAAAAAGTGTATGTATATCACACGTACACAACCACACTAGGCCCCAATTACTATTGTTTGTACCCCTAAAAGGCTAGGAGTAGGGGGGGTATGGAACAGGCAGCACCCTCAAACCTTCAGAAGTATGAGATGAACCCCAACAACTTGGAAAGGTGGATCTCTCTCACACGTACCAACACAGACTATCCCCCAATTTAACTGATCCCCAAAGGTTTTTGATTAAATAGCGGAATAGAAAATATGATCCCAAAAAAGTGTATGTATATCACACGTACACAACCACACTAGGCCCCAATTACTATTGTTTGTACCCCTAAAAGGCTAGGAGTAGGGGGAGTATGGAACAGGCAGCACCCTCAAACCTTCAGAAGTATGAGATGAACCCCAACAACTTGGAAAGGTGGATCTCTCTCACACGTACCAACACAGACTATCCCCCAATTTAACTGATCCCCAAAGGTTTTTGATTAAATAGCGGAATAGAAAATATGATCCCAAAAAAGTGTATGTATATCACACGTACACAACCACACTAGGCCCCAATTACTATTGTTTGTACCCCTAAAAGGCTAGGAGTAGGGGGGGTATGGAACAGGCAGCACCCTCAAACCTTCAGAAGTATGAGATGAACCCCAACAACTTGGAAAGGTGGATCTCTCTCACACGTACCAACACAGACTATCCCCCAATTTAACTGATCCCCAAAGGTTTTTGATTAAATAGCGGAATAGAAAATATGATCCCAAAAAAGTGTATGTATATCACACGTACACAACCACACTAGGCCCCAATTACTATTGTTTGTACCCCTAAAAGGCTAGGAGTAGGGGGAGTATGGAACAGGCAGCACCCTCAAACCTTCAGAAGTATGAGATGAACCCCAACAACTTGGAAAGGTGGATCTCTCTCACACGTACCAACACAGACTATCCCCCAATTTAACTGATCCCCAAAGGTTTTTGATTAAATAGCGGAATAGAAAATATGATCCCAAAAAAGTGTATGTATATCACACGTACACAACCACACTAGGCCCCAATTACTATTGTTTGTACCCCTAAAAGGCTAGGAGTAGGGGGAGTATGGAACAGGCAGCACCCTCAAACCTTCAGAAGTATGAGATGAACCCCAACAACTTGGAAAGGTGGATCTCTCTCACACGTACCAACACAGACTATCCCCCAATTTAACTGATCCCCAAAGGTTTTTGATTAAATAGCGGAATAGAAAATATGATCCCAAAAAAGTGTATGTATATCACACGTACACAACCACACTAGGCCCCAATTACTATTGTTTGTACCCCTAAAAGGCTAGGAGTAGGGGGAGTATGGAACAGGCAGCACCCTCAAACCTTCAGAAGTATGAGATGAACCCCAACAACTTGGAAAGGTGGATCTCTCTCACACGTACCAACACAGACTATCCCCCAATTTAACTGATCCCCAAAGGTTTTTGATTAAATAGCGGAATAGAAAATATGATCCCAAAAAAGTGTATGTATATCACACGTACACAACCACACTAGGCCCCAATTACTATTGTTTGTACCCCTAAAAGGCTAGGAGTAGGGGGAGTATGGAACAGGCAGCACCCTCAAACCTTCAGAAGTATGAGATGAACCCCAACAACTTGGAAAGGTGGATCTCTCTCACACGTACCAACACAGACTATCCCCCAATTTAACTGATCCCCAAAGGTTTTTGATTAAATAGCGGAATAGAAAATATGATCCCAAAAAAGTGTATGTATATCACACGTACACAACCACACTAGGCCCCAATTACTATTGTTTGTACCCCTAAAAGGCTAGGAGTAGGGGGAGTATGGAACAGGCAGCACCCTCAAACCTTCAGAAGTATGAGATGAACCTCAACAACTTGGAAAGGTGGATCTCTCTCACACGTACCAACACAGACTATCCCCCAATTTAACTGATCCCCAAAGGTTTTTGATTAAATAGCGGAATAGAAAATATGATCCCAAAAAAGTGTATGTATATCACACGTACACAACCACACTAGGCCCCAATTACTATTGTTTGTACCCCTAAAAGGCTAGGAGTAGGGGGAGTATGGAACAGGCAGCACCCTCAAACCTTCAGAAGTATGAGATGAACCCCAACAACTTGGAAAGGTGGATCTCTCTCACACGTACCAACACAGACTATCCCCCAATTTAACTGATCCCCAAAGGTTTTTGATTAAATAGCGGAATAGAAAATATGATCCCAAAAAAGTGTATGTATATCACACGTACACAACCACACTAGGCCCCAATTACTATTGTTTGTACCCCTAAAAGGCTAGGAGTAGGGGGAGTATGGAACAGGCAGCACCCTCAAACCTTCAGAAGTATGAGATGAACCCCAACAACTTGGAAAGGTGGATCTCTCTCACACGTACCAACACAGACTATCCCCCAATTTAACTGATCCCCAAAGGTTTTTGATTAAATAGCGGAATAGAAAATATGATCCCAAAAAAGTGTATGTATATCACACGTACACAACCACACTAGGCCCCAATTACTATTGTTTGTACCCCTAAAAGGCTAGGAGTAGGGGGGGGTATGGAACAGGCAGCACCCTCAAACCTTCAGAAGTATGAGATGAACCCCAACAACTTGGAAAGGTGGATCTCTCTCACACGTACCAACACAGACTATCCCCCAATTTAACTGATCCCCAAAGGTTTTTGATTAAATAGCGGAATAGAAAATATGATCCCAAAAAAGTGTATGTATATCACACGTACACAACCACACTAGGCCCCAATTACTATTGTTTGTACCCCTAAAAGGCTAGGAGTAGGGGGAGTATGGAACAGGCAGCACCCTCAAACCTTCAGAAGTATGAGATGAACCCCAACAACTTGGAAAGGTGGATCTCTCTCACACGTACCAACACAGACTATCCCCCAATTTAACTGATGCCCAAAGGTTTTTGATTAAATAGCGGAATAGAAAATATGATCCCAAAAAAGTGTATGTATATCACACGTACACAACCACACTAGACCCCAATTACTATTGTTTGTACCCCTAAAAGGCTAGATGAGGAGTAGGGGGAGTATGGAACAGGCAGCACCCTCAAACCTTCAGTATGAGATTGTGTTCACTGTACCCCACAAAGATTGAGTTCACTGCACCCCACAATGATTGTGTTCACTGCACCCCACAAAGATTGTGTTCACTGCACCTCACAAAGATTGTGTTCACTGTACCCCCCAAAGATTGTGTTCACTGCACCCCACAAAGATTCTGTTCACTGTACCCCACAAAGATTGTGTTCACTGCACCCCAAAAAGATTGTGTTCACTGCACCCCAAAAAGGATGTTGTTCACTGCACCCCAAAAAGGATGTTGTTCACTCCACCCCAAAAAGATTGTGTTCACTGCACCCCACAAAGATTGTGTTCACTGCACCCCAAAAAGATTGTGTTCACTGCACCCCAAAAATGATTTTGTTCACTGCACCCCAAAAAGGATTTTGTTCACTGCACCCCAAAAAGGATGTTGTTCACTCCACCCCAAAAAGATTGTGTTCACTGCACCCCAAAAAGATTGTGTTCACTGCACCCCACAAAGGATTTTGTTCACTGCACCCCAAAAAGATTGTGTTCACTGCACCCCAAAAAGGATGTTGTTCACTGCACCCCAAAAAGGATTTTGTTCACTGCACCCCAAAAAGATTGTGTTCACTGCACCCCACAAAGGATTTTGTTCACTGCACCCCACAAAGATTGTGTTCACTGCACACCAAAAAGGATTGTGTTCACTGCACCCCAAAAAGATTTTGTTCACTGCACCCCAAAAAGATTGTGTTCACTGCAGCCCAAAAAGATTGTGTTCACTGCAGCCCAAAAAGATTGTGTTCACTGCAGCCCAAAAAGATTGTGTTCACTGCAGCCCAAAAAGATTGTGTTCACTGCAGCCCAAAAAGATTGTGTTCACTGCAGCTCACACACAGAAAAATGGATGTGGATCACTGACACCTGCCTATCTCCAATCCCACACCACACAGCAATATCGATTGTAGTTTGTAGAACACAGTTTCCCTAAAATTCAGCAGACTCTGTCCCTAACAGGATTGAGAAGAGATCGTAGATCAGGATTGAGTGCAGACCCCACCCCCCACACAGCAATATCGATTGTAGTTTGTAGAAGACACTGACCCTATATAATTCAGCAGACTCTATCCCTAAAATGCCTACAACTCGCCCTGCCTAAACACTCCGACCTGTCCCTCAATTCTATCCGGACACAAATGGTTTTTTCCTGCCTATCTTTCCCTAATCAGCAGCCAGCACGTTGATGTGTGCTCTGTCCCTGAATCTAAGCAGCATAATGACGCCGCTGCGGCTGCCTCGAACTTATAAAGACTTGGTCACATGCTTCAGACGGCCAATCACAGCTACTGAGACATTTGCAGGCATGGCTTAAGGCACACCAGTTAAACGATTGTTGATTGGCTGTTGAAAGCCCGCCATGAAAAGAGCGCCAAAGCATGCAAAACCCGGAAATAAAACGACCGAACACGGATTTTTACCCGAACATACAGTAAAGTGTCCGTGTCCGTGTTCGGGTACAAAAAATCCAATTATTCGGTACGAACACGAATAATACAGTCCGTGTTCGCTCAACACTAATGTTGAGGACTGAGGAATCCTTAGTCCCTAACAGAGGGCACTACAAGTCTTAGCATAGCAGGCAGTATTTCCTCATTCCCCTACAGAGAGGATTACAAGTCCAAGCAGGTAGCCTTCTGCAGTGGGACTTGTTGTGCCCTTGACTGTGGTGGACTGAGGAAGGGAAGTGTAAGAGGGTCTCTGTAAGCTCAGATGTATGGGGGAGCTTTGGGGACCACAGAGTTCCCTTTTACACCAGAGTCCCCAGCTTCCCCCCTCAAATAATGGTTCCCAAACTCTCCTTATATCAGAGTCTTCACACTTCCCTCTTACAGTGTAGTAAGTCTGGAGACTCCGATGTAAAGGGGGCTCTGTAAAATGTGATTAGAGATTAGAAATTTCTAACATTTTTATTTTCTACTTACGATCCACAATTTGCAGTTGCTCAAATGGCTCGCTGCCTCTGAATGCATATTGGAGTGTGGCCGTCCTCCTCCTCCCCTTCTTCACCAAAAGCACAAGAGGGTGCCGGCCGTCCGCTTTGGCTAGAAGCAGAAGAAAAAAAAGAAACATAAAAAATACGAATGTACATAGTAGTATTAAAGGTTGTGAAGAGACACTTGATGGAGGTAGGAAAGGTAGGAGCGAGAGGGAGGGGGGGGGGGTGTTGGTATTAGTGTTGTTGCATAGCTAAACACATGTCCACCTACCCAAAAAATTGTAACCTATCTGGTCACATGTAATGTATATTTTTACTTACCGGAGATTTGCTCCACAGCCTTTAGCAGGAGCCTGGGTGAGCGCCTTTTGGCATCACTCCAGGCCCGCTGCAGATCCACTATCTCAGGCAGGAACATGAATCTCCGCTGCAGCCTCATCCGGAGACGACACATCATCTTGTGCTTTTGGTGAAGATGCGTATAAACTTTATCATACCCCCAGAGGAGGAGGAGCTGTGGAAAGAGCAGTGTATGTTTGAGTCCAAGTATGTCCAAAATAGTACAGTCTTCAAATAACATGCTAGGTCGTCTTTGAGATATTGTAGAACAAAGAATTCCATTTCTGGTGATACATATACATCGATGTCCAAATCTACCTCCATGACATAGGTTGCCCCACACTGGTGATTTCCTCTACATGATATAGCCATTTTCTCAATTGGCCTTTCATGACACACCCAGGGCCGCCATCAGGGGGGGACAGGCAGTCACTGTATTTACAACCTTATTGCTGTCCATTTAGCAGGGTGCAAGTAACTTTACACACATGTAGCATAGGTATCAACTTTTGTCACCATGTTAAAAGGACAGCAGTATGGGTAGCATTACAGTGACTGTTATTAGTCCAGGCTCACTAAACTAGCCAATGCTTGGAAAAGCAAGCCATGCAGATTGCTTTTCAGGTCCCTTTTAACACGAGCTGTCTGATTGGGTGTGGCTGTTAATTTTTGACGCAGACCTGATAAGCCCCTCAATTCTCCTTTATGGAGTGTTATATGTAACTGGGATTGCTTCATTTGAGATGCAGATTTAAACTGTGTATGGCCAGGCTGAAGGTACCCAAGTTGATTGGTCGATCACCTGGAGGACAACGTACAACCAGTCTGTCAGATTTTACACACACTTATCGCTAGCATCTCTTGTAGCCACTAGCAATAATCACTGTGTTTTCCTGGCAGGGGCAGCACCGGGTGAACACAATGGCTCCGCAGGAGGGTTTCCCCTGTCTGTGTGGATGGTGGAATCAAGGCAAAATGTTTTTCCTGCAAGCCACGGGACAAACAAAGATAGTTTTTTAATTAATCCATGATTTTGCCAAAATGGAAAAAAAAAGATGTTTGCTTTGTATATTCTTAAGTTTGCTACATAACTAGAACATGTAACAGTGTTATATCATTGCAGGAGATTTCCCTTCACTT